>NC_139967.1:46615019-47215019 GCF_963993115.1 Abramis brama
TTCTGTCTAAGAATAAACTAGGAGACTCAGGAGTGAAACTGTTAAAGGATCTGAAGGATGATCCACATTATAAACTGGAGATACTATTGTAAGAATAATTTTTAACAATTTTCATCATCATATTTTCATTTAAAGTTCAAATGGCTGATTTACTCACTAGAAATATTAGTAAATTGGACCAGGTTCAGTAACACCACGTGTGTGTGTGTGTGAATATGTTGTCTGAGATCATCAGAGTCTTAAATTCAGCTTCAGTTTCTGTAGGTCTCTGAACTCTAAACTGTTTAATATGAGTTTAATTCTGCTCATACTGTTATGACTGATATTATGTGACTAATATTAATGTTATTTTCAGCTTTTCCCCTTTAACTGTCTCTATAGGCATCTTTACACAGCCGAGTTAAGGCTGCTCTAAAGCGGCTCTGTGTCTGCTCAAAGTTCTGTGTAAAGACACAATGCCGCATAAAAGCAAACTTAAAATATGACGGCGTGAGAATCAAGAAGCGGAAGACTAAACATATCGGCCTAGCTCCATATTGTTTTAGCCAAATAAAAAAATGTCAGCCAACAAGGGACAATAAAGTAAAAGTGTCCTGTACTCACATCGTGAAGCAAACCACCAAAATAACAGAGTCGTCGACGTTTGTAATCAATTGGCTTTCGCCGTTTGTAATCTTCCTTTGAAGAGACTGGCAGATCAACGCGCCGCTACATTTCTCTCAGATACGGAACAATTTTATTAAGAAATAGAAAATAGCTATCACTAGCACAGACTTATGACAAACATCAGAGCGTGAGATCGCTATATCACACAGAGGAAATCTAAAATTCTGTATTTTTATTTATCTTGAGTTTTATCTCTTTGTCTATTTAATTAATTTTAAATTCATTTTATAACACTCTGTTAAAACTGTAGTTTTAAAATAGTAATGTTCAAAGTATTATTTTCTGCGATTTTAATTCCTGTGTAAATGCATTTATGTTCTCCGCGTCAGAGAAGAATAAACATTCTGTGTAAATGCACATTTTGTGATTTTATGCCGCTTCAGATTTGGTTTCTGTGCCGCTTCTTCTGTGTAAAGACGCCTTATGTGTGTGATAATCTGAGATTTGGGTTGTTATTAACTGATATTAAATTTGTAATGGAGTGTAATGATCATTTCTGCTGGTTCTGTATCAGCTGTCCGGTGTGTGAAAGTGACCTTTCATGTGCTTTTGATTTTGTAAAGTGACTTTGAGCATCAGATAGAAGCTATATGATCATGCCTGAGAATTAATTGAGAATTAATTCATATAGATTATCTTGTTAGTTTTCTTATGAAAAGGTGTAACAGACGTAATATCTCATACTGCATATGTGACTGTTTGTGTGTTTTATTTTAGGTTATAGATGACAGTCTGATCTTCTGGTGATCATCTGATGGTGAATAAGGATCCACTACAGAGACTCACAGTCAACAGAATCAACAGAGACTGAAGATACAGTGACTTCACTGTTATAAATTAAGACTTCATTTAGATTTCAACAATCCTCTGACAGACCTGATGAGGCGGCAGTGAAACACCTTTTATTTCACAGCAACAAATTACAGTTTCTCATTCATAGACCATTTTATTTGTATAAATGCACAGTAACTCAAAAAGCTCTGAGTTTTGTTACAGAGTAAATAAAGAGCCTGAATATCTTTGTGTTGTACCAGCAGAGGGAGACAAAGACTAATTAAAATTAATTTTTCATAATTATTAGAAGAAAAAACAGTTCAAGCTCACTTTTAGAAAACATTGGAAGCTTGTGTTTATACATCTTGTTTTTAATAATAGTTGCATTACATTTGTATTAATGTATTAAAGGGGTCATATGATGCATTTTCATGTTTTCCTTTTTCTTTAGTGTGATATGTAGATGTTTTTGCATGTATAGGATCTACAAACTTACAAAGCTCAAAGTCTCCTATAAAGATCTTGGGTGCTCGAGCCCCTTTTAAAAAATAATCAAAAGTGCCCGTCTCAAACAAATATCAATGATAATATTGGGGTCAATAAAACAAAATGCATTCGATTATAATTAACATGACAATGTGAACAAAAGTAAAGTAGCCTAACCTAATCCCACACAAATACAGGATTGGATTGAAGTTTTAAAATGTATTTTCAATATGGAGAGAATTACATTTTATGTGAATTTTCAGAAGGATTTGTTTATCAATTTCTGGTCTAAATTGATTGAGTACATAACTCCTATTGAACCAAATACTTTTTTGATTTAGAGTTTTGTCTTTTATTTTTTTGAGTGATGAGATTACCTCTCCCCTCTTTTGTAAATAGTTTCTGTGTTAAATCTGAAGAAAACTGTAAAGGGATACGTTGAGGTGTTTTATTTTTTGTCACTGTCACTGCCTGGAGAGTTTTGCTAGTCCTGTTTTAATATTTATGTAAACCGGTAAAGCTGTAAAAGTGACAAATGTGATCAGACGTGAATTGTATCCCTTCCCAATAAAAACCCTTTAATTAAAAAACTAAAGTAGCCTATTTTTACGAATCTGTCTGTCTGAGGTGTCGTTGCCATAACGCGTTGCTATGGGTTGCGTCACTTGCGTGTGTCTTGCTTCGGGCTTGACTGACGTGGCCATGGACATAATAAATACTTATATTACTTAGTCCAGGCAAAGTAGCGTTTTACGACAGACTAATTGTAAAATAATTTTTTGCAGCTTAGATCTTTTCTATGAGGTGAAAAGTACATTTTACTATGTAAAGTTTTATTGTGGTAGGAGTAAAGGAAAAAATTAAGCCTATTTGGGTGTATTTTGGGCATATTCGATAAGTGTATAGCTCATTTGCATATTCAAATTAATTTTCAAAGAAACTTGTAATACAAAATTTTTACTTTTCATGGGTACTAACATTGTGTAAAGTTTCATTTTGATAGGAGTAAAGGAAAAAAATAGCCCCATTGGGGTGTATTGTTGCCTGGCCTTATTGGCACACATCTCGGATTGATGAGAGTTTAACATATTTCCTCAACTAGGATTTCTTAGGACTTTTAGTATGTTGTTCTGGACACCTCATAGAAATGATCTATGCTGAAAAAAAATCTTTTACAAATAGTTCTATTTTTCAGTCTGCCTGCTACTACTAGTTGCTTTTATAAAGAAAAGCTGCTCATAATTGCTGATCTAGGATCAGTTTCCTCCACTCCAAAACCAAATGATAAGCGCGGCTGGGCTGCCTCAGCTGTGGTCTGTGGAAAACGTAAATTGCATGCCGTGCGCACGCGCAGAGATAATTCATTTATGCAGGATTTTTTTTTCGCTAAACAATTTTTAAATTAATGAAAGCAATATAATTCATAAATTAAAATGTTTTTATTAAATTGTGGTCACTTTAAATACAAATTCATTCATTTTAAAAATAGTTTATGACACCCATATCCGGCACTCGCCTAAAAACGTGGGTTTATGTGCTTTAGAAAAAAAGTGATTTAGGCTATTAGGCTAATTTTGAGCTGGCAGCCAATTTAGTTGACATAATGGACATACGGACATTTTTCAAGACAAAGACTTCAAGCTGCAACGATCTAAAGAACAGCCCTTACCCATCCAATTCAAGTGTGCAAATATCTGACAGAAACTTAGAAGAAAGCTCGTCTTCACAGATATCAACAGATACAGCCGGTGAGTCTGGCTGCACCAGGCCTTGTGAACGGATCTTTGAGTGTGTTACCAATAAAAGCAGCACACCTGTGGATTTGGGCACAAAGGAAACTGGACCATCACAACCCTACTTGCCCGAATACCCAAAAACATTGTTCGGTAAGCAGAACCGGTCATTTTCGTCCGATTACTATAAGACATATTCATTCATTGAATACAGCAAAGAGGCAGACGCGATTTTCTGCTTCCCATGTAGATTGTTTCAGTGCAGTTCTAGTGGAGCATACAGAGATCCTGCTTTTATTGCAAATGAAGTATGTGACTGGAAGAATATATTAGCAAAGTTACAGAAACACGCAGACGGAGCACCACATCGTCAGTGCAGTGATCAGTGGCACTGCTTTGAGCAAACCAAAGCTACTGGTTCCATCGCTGCACAGTTAAGTGAATCTCACAGGACCACAGTGCAGAGCAATAGGGAATATCCCTTACGAAAGAAAAATATATTTACCAATATATTACATGAAATATATTGTAATATATTATTTTTCCTTTCTATTTTCCAATATATTATATATTAGAATACATGGAATAATATATTTGTGATGCATATATTATACAATATATTATATATTCATGTAATATAATGCACCATATTGCAAAATATACAAATGATTGCCGCTTTCAATATATTGAACATGAATATATAATAGCCTATATGTGTTTATATATATCCCAAAATATATGCAATATTATATTTATAAATATCCACCATAATGTATTTAGATTTATATGGGAAAATGTTTTGGTAATATATGTAAAGTGTCACATATATGTTTAATATATGGTAGAATATATTTTAAATATATGTAAAATTATATGGAAATATATACATGAAATATATGTACAGATATGTGTTCAATATAATGTGGAATACATTTTAAATATATGTAATATTATATGAAAACATATGTACATATATATTGTAAAATATATACACAATATATGTGTACATACATGAGAACATGCCTAACAATGTATGTACATATATGGTAATATATACAGTATATGTAGCCTACATGTAACATCTAAAATAGGAATACTTAATAAATATTCAATAGGGCTGGACCCGAATATTCGAATATTCGGTCGGTGGGTTGGTATTCGATTTGAAAATTTGACATTCGAATATTCGTTTTTTTTTGTTTTTTTTTTTGCACACCTGGAATCCCCCGCCAACGGTTTTCATTAGCGCTTGAATAAGGCCGGCGACACACTGGCTGCGTGGTGTGAGCGTCTCAGCTGCGTGGCGTGTCCATTTTTATTTCGGCTCCCATGTTAACAGGTTGGAGTTTGCACACTGTCTGCGTGAGACACGCGTCTCAGGCGCGGCTCGAGCCAAGCCGAAAACGCGTGCATACTAGAAATAGAACCGACGCCGGGAGTGCTCTGGCTAGAGCGCAGAACAGCGAGTTTTTGTATGGACCGAAGTGCATGCCTGCTTGTGTTTTGGGTTGCTTTGACATTGTGGAAAATAGAATAATAAAAACAAAATGTATTAGCCTTTTTACCCGTTATTATCAAACTAAATTAATCTCGTTTTTAATTTAACTTAATTTCGTTTTTCTTTAGGCCTAGGCAATCCGTGTATCATTCGTTCAGTCGTTTTTTTATTTCATATTGAAAGTAGAAAAATGAGAAAACAGTTCATTTTTCGATTTTTCATTTTTTCCCAAAAAACGAAAAACAAGAATTCAGCTTTAGTTTTCGTTTTTCGTTCTGAGGTAGCAAAATTAATAAACAGCTTGATATTCGATTTCTACACATGGGCGGGAATGAAACGCCCCTTTCCTCTGATTTGTCAGCCGAAGATCAAACTGTCCCGTCATCAGTTCTTCCTCAGATCTGCACTGCAGAATAAGAGTCCTCCGTTGTGCGGATTCTTAACGCGTTTATTGCAACTTTTTCATATTTTTTTCCATCAACCAGACTAACGAATGGCTCGACACAAGTTCTCAAGTGCCAGGGGTTTGCTATTTTCCGAACTGTAAAGTCACGTTTTTTTTTTTTTTTTTATCATGAACCACGCTGTGTTTTATTCCTAAGTGACTATATAATGCATTTTACTTAAAATAATCTAAATGTTGACTTTCAAAAGTAGGCGCGTCAGAAGGCTGAGACGCAGCGCATCATGTTGTTTTCTTTATTTTTTAAAGGTCATTTGTAGTCATTTTGAATGTACACAAATAAAAATATAAATTTTACTGCTTCGAATGACAGTATTAAAAGACAGAATATTAAGTTATTTCCCCTGCTGAGCAACAAATCCAAGTGATGGCGCTGGCGCATTGCTCGCTCACACAACATCTAGTCCAGGGCTATTCAATTAGCTTCATTCGAGGGCCGGATTATCAAATCGAAAAGTTGAGGTGGGCCGGTGGGTTGGTTTGGGGGTTTAGCTTATTTATTGAAACATAACAGTTTCAATAAATAAGTTAAAGTAAACCTAAAAAAGTATGGTATTTACTTGAAAATGTGGTACCCAACAGTATGCAGATATATAAAACCATAATAAATAAAAACTTGATAATTTACAGCTGTGTACAACTATTTTCCTTGGAACAAATACATTAATTATACAAACTCGTAGCTGTTGGTGAGAAATAATAATTATTTTATTTATAATTGTTACGCTTAAATGAAAATATTCTGACAGTGAGACTTGATAACCACAGGCTACTCACTCCCACTGTATAAAAAATGCCTAAACACAGGTTAAAAACTATACGCACCTTTACAAAGAAACTGACATAATTTCATAACAAACATTAATTATATATTCCTCTACCCACCTAATAAATCTAATGCAATATAAATCACTATATTTACTATTATACTGTATAATATTATAGTAAATATATATATTTACTATATTTATTTATTACTACACAGTAATTCAATATAAATATTAGGCTACACATTTCTGCCCAACCATGGTAAATTACTACAGCACATTCATGGTAAATATTTGTAAGGGTGATTAGCGGATTTAAAGTCTTCTTATTTCGTTCATGCCACAATGTTTCTTCTCCTGCTTTCCTCATCAGTCTTGTTGGGAATGTTGAGGCTGTTTCATCTGATTTAATACTAGTTAAATCGTCGAGTGATTTGTGGTTTGTAACAGAGAGGTTTCTGTCGAACTGAAAAACGCTTCCCACTGGTTGTCGCAACGCTGTTTAATAATAGTGCCCGGGACCGGAGTAAACGCAACTATTTGTTGTTACTGTACTGACCGAGAAACCGCTTCAGATGATTCAGTGACGGAGCGGTCCGAATGAATCCGAATAGTTTTAGACCGGCCACTTTGACGCTCTCGTCTCGCTGGCGGCGGTGTGAACGCACAGTTATGCAAGCGCGTTTAGAAAGGATCGAACTAAAAGAATGATTCATTCACGAATGATTGGTATCGCTGGTTCAGTCGACATAAATTCGGGACACATAACTGCTGAAATATTCGCACGTAAAACGTTTCTCAGGTTAATCGGAGCGAGTATCAAACTGAATTAGCCGCACCGCCAGGAAAAGAGGGGGAGGGAGGTTGGTGCCGTCGGGCCGGATGGAGATGATTGGCGGGCCGCATTTGGCCCGTGGGCCGCCAATTGAATAGCCCGGATCTAGGCTATTATCAGTTCACTTCTGGCATTGCTAACTTGATATCGCAGCCTATTCATTATTAAAATAAAACACAGTTAACCAAATATATAAAAATGATTCTGCTTAATTTAATTGGTCTTTTGTACAATATAAAGGCTGTGCTGCACAGTCCTACTTGCTGTTATTCCAAACTCATTTCCCTTGCTGTGAAGATGATGATTTAGCATATACGTGTATATTGGGACTCGACTGAAGTACGAAGCCTTCTTTACATTACTAGTTAGCATCCAAATGTTACATTGCAAATATGGAAACCTTGGACCGAATGAGAGATGCGCAAAACCAATGTCCGTACAGTTTCAGTTTCAATAAAGGACATAATAGGCTATTATTATAAGTTATTAGGTTAGGCTATATTTTTATTATACGGGCTACTTATTTTTCATTCTTGTTGTTTTCTGAATACCATTCATTTAAGGATTTGACAGGCTACAGTAAGGGGAAGTAAAATACGCATAGACATATGTTATTAATAGCGTTTATAATGTTAATGTTGTATTTTATTTACGGTCTTTTACACTATTTCTGAATAGGCTAATAATAAAATGCGTTTGTTTCCCTCTCAATATGACCGTGCGCTGCGCGCAAGCGCACATCTTTGAGATATAAATTAATACATTTCAGAAGAGTATGTATTTTAATATCTCTGTTGTTCTCTGTTCTCCGGTTGTTAGATAGTCAGTCTGAATGACAGTTCATGCGTTTACGTTAAAATAGGCCTATTATATAGTCAATGCATTATTCTTTTCTTTGTGTATTAGTGTTAAAAATATTTAATTTACAACTAATTATATTGATTTATATCTTCATTTATTATTAAAAAAATAAAATAATTACTGGGTGAGGCGACCATGGTAGCCGTCACAGCCGTCATTTACCCTGCATACCCAGCTGATGCAAAGCGTATGTGAATTTATATCTACACAGAAGAAAGCCCTGTCTAGTCTATTCCCCAGTACGGGTTGTGTCGAACCATTCGTTAGTCTGGTTGTTTGATGAAAAGAAGATTAAATGTAGCCTAGTTGCAATAAACGCGTTAAGAATTTGCACAATGGAGGACTCTTATTCTGCAGTGCAGAACTGAGGAAAATCTTCGGCTGACAAATCAGAGGAAAGGGGCGTTTCATTCCCGCCCATGTGTAGAAATCGAATATTCAAGCTGTTTATTATTTTTTCTACCTCAGAACGAAAAACGAAAAATCAAGCTGAATTCTTGTTTTTCGTTTTTTTGGAAAAAATGAAAAATCGAAAAATGAACTGTTTTCTCATTTTTATACTTTCAATATTAAATAAAAAACGACTGAACGAATGATACACGGATTCAAGGCCTATTTAAATTTCTTTTTTTCTTTCTTTAAATTTCGTTTTTTCTTTATTTGAATTTCGTTTTTCTTTATTTAAATTTCGTTTTTCTTTATTTAAATTTCGTTTTTTCATTTAAATTTCGTTTTTCTTTATTTAAATTTCGTTTTTCTTTTTTTAAATTTCGTTTATCTTTATTTAAATCTACCCTTTACTGTGTCATCTATCAACTATGGGCCACCTTTATTTTCTTTTAATCAGGCACAGATACTAAACCCAATTTGAGGTAGAGAGCTACACAGGCCTATTAAAACCATAAGAGGCCTTGCATATGGTCAGACAAAGGAAATGTGATTGAACTCTACATTTCTTAACAGTACAACAGTTTTAAAGAGTGCCATTGAACAGAAAATATACAAAATATAAATTATAATTTAAAGCAATTTCAATGACCAATGTCTATTTCAAACCTTCAGCAGTGCTGTTATAAAATATAAATAAAATATCTATAAACAAAATGCAAAAATAATTATGAATAAATAAAAAAAATATACAAACTTTCATGGAACTGTGGAAAAGCAAAGAAATAAATTGCCAAAAGAACAGTCCGTTATCCTGGTTAGGAGTCCATCTTGGTTCTTCGCTGATTTAAACGACTTATCTTTTTTTAAACGACCACGCTTTTGCACTTCACCTGGTGTCTTAGCTCGCAGATTCTACTGTTGATGGATTTTCTGACATCAGCTTCCTTGGCCGTCGGAAACTGGTTTACAACAGCATCTGTGGAACAGAGCAACAATGATTCCTCTCCCGCTCCTCACTCCTCCTGCTGCCCCTCTGGTGCGCGGAAATCTCGACCCCCTCCCCCCACCTGGCAGAGATGCAATCAAAACTGGAAAGCACCAGCTCTGAAAACTATTTACCTTGCAAAGTTTGAAGTTTCCTCGGGTCGAAAGCCTACCGACGATCAGCACAGGGATCCAGCTTGCTGACCCCTCCTTTCAGGTTGGGCTTGAGGAGGACATCCACACTGAAGAGCCCCATCAGTAGCACCCGTGCCATCCCATTGGGGGTGGTACAAGCTTTCATTTCATCAGTACTAATTAATAAACATTCTTTTTTTATTAAAGTGGACGTGCCTTTTGTGTTTAAGAGTAAAAGCTTTAAGTTAATAGTCTATTCGTGTCTCAGCCGCGAAGCTGAGCTCATATGTTCAGCCTCTGGCTGAAATTATAGTGTCTGTCAGTTATTATAATACATATATGACAAAAACTATTGTCTAAATTATGTTGCATATTCCTCAAACGTTTGTGTGATGATATCACTAGTTGACAACATAGTACTATTTTCGGAAATCAGGCTCTGATATTGCGCAGGTGCACGTGATGCAGACGTCAGAGCCGACTCGTGTGTCAGACTCATTTCAGTGCAAAATAATGAGGTCAAAAACGATTTAATATACTGCAAATAGCCTACTAGTTTTTTATGTTTATTTATAATTAATTTAGGCGGACAACAAGGCTACCAATTACTGCGCAGCTAATTAATTTAACGTTTTTTTTTCCCTAACGTAATTTTTAGCCGATTTTTAGTTGAAAATTTCAGGACTTCAGTCGACCAAGATTTTCTTTGGTTGATTTTCAAAAACCCACCTTTTTAGACTTGCTTTCCCCTCCTAATTTTAATTCTTCGTCATTCTAATTCCTAGTTCTTAGTCTTTTAAATAGTTATTTCTTAATAAAGTTGTTTGTTTCTTTCTTTCTTTTGTAAAGCGTGTTTGAGTATTTTGAAAAGCGCTATATAAATCTGAGGAATTATTATTATTATTTTTTTTATTCTTCAAACATGCTCTGAAAATGCATGCGGCCAACCTATCTGACCATATAGGTGGGCAGCGAATGCTTTCTAGATTTACAAAGCGTAGGCTATTTAGAATCACTTTCAGGTCTAAATGGATTAATACCATTTGATATAGAGTAATATTTGATGATTTAATACTCAATACTTGCCTTTAACTACCATGTTCCGCAGTTTGGTGTTTTCTTTCTGTAAGGCCTTGATCTGGCTCTGCAGGTCTCTGGTAAGGTCGTTGTTTTCCTGGCTTGACGATTCTGCTCTGAACTGACTGTCCTCTGAGAGTAGTTCCTCCTCCGCCTGTCTTTGTGCAGCAACCTTGGCCTTTTTCTATAGGGCAAAGATGTTCATTTGTAATATTTAATCATGGATAATCCAATACACAAATGATCTAATGTAATATCAATCTTAATTACCTGTTTTGGATTTCCATAGCCAGAGGTTTTGTTGCCAGTACTGGTATCTTCATCACCAAAGTCTAGGCATTTTGCTTTTCTCACCCTCTTGCCCGGCATGTTATCTGGATAGAGTTCCCGCTCAGCAGCTCTGAGTGTAGCCTCTTTTTCTACATTCATATAGAAGGATATATTTTCAAAGCACTCCATAATCTTGCTCCCAGCTACATTTATGACCTCCTATCAGGATATGTTCCTACACGCTCCCTTCGCTCTTCCTCGATTGGCCTTCTTGTCACCCCCAAATTCCGCCTCTCCACCATGGGGGCCAGGGCCTTCAGTTGCGCTGCTCCAAGACTTTGGAATGCCCTCCCCTCCCACATTCGACAGGCAGACACAGTCAATTCATTTAAAAAATTGTTAAAGACCTATCTCTTTAAGAAAGCTTTTAATCTTTAAAACATCTTAGTTTTACTTTGCCATCGTAACTCTTCTGACACTCTTTTATAGTGCTTTCTCCTGGCCTTCTTAGCACTTTTCTGATTTGTCTTATTTGTAACATGTATTAGCCTACTATGAATTTAAGTATTTTTTTTTTCTTTTTTCTTTTTTTTTTTTCTTTCCTTCTTTTATGTCCTCCGAAACATGTAAGATGTCCTTGGGTATTTAGAAAGGCGTCGGCCAAATAAAATGTATTATTATTATTATTATTATTATTATTTTCTTAATGCCAAAAATCAACACCATACAATGAATAATAATAAATACTACAGAATAAATAAAAAATAATTACGTGTCCCATTTTCAGACTTCTTTAAAGAGGTAGTGCCATGAATTGTTTTGTTTTTTTAATGATGTATGTGTCTATGGATAGAATTGATTTTAGTCCTGTAAACCACTTGGCCAATGGACCTTGCAGTGATATACTAGTGATCAACAAACTTAACACTTACTGTAATTTTTTTTTTTAATAAATGTTCCTTTGTACATAATCTTGAAGGTAGGGTAAGTGATTTTCTTTTGTTAAAATAATTGTTAAATAGCTCTATAGAGTTCATTAGAGTTCAGTAACAGGAGTTGTTTGTTCAGTAACAGGAGTCTCCATGTCTCTCTAGATCAGGGGTGTCCAAACTTAGTCCTGGAGGGCCACTGTCCTGCAGAGTTTAGCTCTAGCCTGCCTCAACACCCCTACCTGGAAGTTTCTAGATTGCCTAGTAAGACCTTGATTATCTGGTTCAGGTGTGTTTAATTGGGGTTGGAGCTAAACTCTGCAGGACAGTGGCCCTCCAGGAGCAGGATTGGACATCCCTGCTCTAGATCTTTATTAAACAGAAAATGAAAAATTTCAGTTTAGTTTCAGTTCCAAGTTTGTCCAACCAGGAGAGAGAATTCACACAGGATACAGATTAAACAATTTAAATTGGAAGTGATGACACAAAGAATTGAGCTGACAAAATTAGAACTGAAACATCATAAAATTAAAGCTAATAAATGGGTACCATTTCCTGATTGGCTGACATTTGTCACCTACCTGAAAAATTATTTTCTGTTTATTAAAGAGCTGGAGAGACATGGAAACTCCTGTTACTGAACAAACACTATTTAGCAATGATTACTATCAGAATATAGCCTTTTAACCTTATAACAAAAAACAGAACATCTGTTTATTTTGATAGATAAACAGAACAACAGACATTCTGTAGCTGTATTTGCTAATACAATAAATGGAGTGAAATAAGTGTGAATCACTTTTTTTTTTAATGCTTTATTCAGTAACAGAACATACAATCAGTAACAGAACATACAACAATTAAATACAAAAAAAATAGTAATACAAAACAATAATTTCGCGCCTGAATAACACCGCAGCCTGTCTCTGATCACACCTTCCCGCTCAAGCATTGCGCATGCGCGAGCTCCGTACGTAAATATTCTTCCAGGTTCTGTTAAAAAAAATCTATAAATATCTTTATAATCTTTCTAATTTACAGTAAAGGGTGAATGTGGTCTGCATACTGTAATTGTGTAATACAGTGCATTACTGTAAAAACGAAGCTAATCAGTACACTACTGTAATTAGTTTGTTTATTTGTACTAAATATAAATTAGATTTCATAATTTTGATATATGAATAATTTTATTTTTATCCTACTTAAAGGCACAATATGTAACTTTTTTGCTTTAAAATTAGCAAAAATCACTATATCTACGTTATATATATATATTTTTTTTTTGTTGTGTACTTACATTATCCCGACTGTTTCCAACAACTTTCAAACCAGGAGAAATTTTAATTTAATTTTTAGACACGGCACGTTTCTTTATTTCCGTTTTGTCGCAGTCAATGTCGTCATATCCGCGTTGTCCCTGGTTTCCGCCTATGGTTTCCGCTCGTACTGCCATGGTAACCAGAGCTATGAGCAGAGCCCTCTGATTAACCAAAGCGACAGACGCAGACAACTGTGGAGTTCGCAATGTCTATCTGCACGCTGTTGTTGTTTCGTTCAAACATTACGGACCATGGCAAGCAGACTTTGGATAAAAAAGTAGAACTAAAACGAGAATCAATATCAGCGCGGTGTTTTCGAGATGCCGAGAGCGTATATAAACAAGAGCTCCACGTCCGAGACTTCGACCGCTTCTACATTTACTTATTAAACAGGTGAGCACATTTACATAAAACTAATCAATGTTATATAGTTCAACAATGATAAAATGTTAGAATATGATCTGTATGTTATTCTAATGTTAATCTAGCTTACTGCTAGTCTCATACAGACAAACTAACACATTTCAACACATTCAAATACAGTTTAGTGTGCTAATGTAATGTTAGACCAGGTGAAACAGCGCTGCGTTAACGTTACCTCACAAGTTTAATTTGTCTAATAAACTGACCTGTGAGTAGTAATTCTGCGTGTAGTTCGGTAGAATGAAATGTCCATATTCCTTTTATATCTTGACGTTGACGACAACATCCATAATTCTAAGCATGTTGCGTCATCAAACTACGCCTTTGTTATTGTAAAGAGGTTAGCGACCCCTAGTGGCGAAAAATTCCATACTGTACGTTTAAGTACTACTGACATACAAACCAATTAGACAAAGTTATCACAAAATACAATTTTTTTAATTTAAAACATTTCATATATATCACAAAATAAACACAGGACAAAACACAGTTCTTTTCACAATACATGACACATAACCCCACCTTAAAAAATAATTTCACTTATTTACAAAAATTTGTTGGATTCATGTCCACTGGTGGCCAAAAGAAGTATTTAAGTGTATTAATGTCTTTGAAAGAAGTCTCTTTGATGCTCAAGAAACATTTCTTATTATTATCAATGTCTGACTGTCAACTCCTCCATCTTTTCTACAGCATAGGAGTAAAAGTCATCATTAAAATAATCTTTAAAAAGCCAACACAATGTTGTTGTCCACCTTTGCGAATAAATAAATTTCTCCAAAGATTGGTTCCTGTTCAGAACTTGATTGACAACATCAGTATGTTCCCTGGTCTGTATGCATGTCCACAAACACAGATGTCAGTCCTTCAGAGGAGATCCCGGTTCCAACACTACAGTATATGAGAGAGAGAGAGAGAGAAAGAGAGAGAGAGAGAGAATATTAGTGTCACATTATTTTTAACCTCCTTTTTTGTTAATTTTTATTATTATTTTCACAAAAACTTAAGAATATATATTTGTAAACAGCTTTTGTCAATAAATAGCATACATAAGAACTAAATTAAATTATGCCAGATTAAATTTTAATACTTACAAATCCTAAATTCTGTCCAAAAATGCTGAGATCCATAGACAGAAAGATTGAATTTAGCCCATTTCAGCTTGTCTGCAGTGAAGGGGTTCCTGTTTGAGACAAATACACAGTAAGACACATGCAAGAAATCACTGTGTGATGATCGTTCTCCTTCCTACAGTAGTTAACCCACCTGTGTGCTGATATTAGGACCTTCCTGTTCAGGTGGGACTGCAATGGTAGAGATTCTTCTGCCTAATAAAATATCAAAATAATGCAAAAATATAAACTTAAGTTGTTTAGAATGCTAGATTTGGTATGAATGAATTAGTGAGAGTTTTACTGCAGTGCTTACCTGGATACATTTAATCTGGTGAGACTGAACAAAGACAATGGTCCATCTTCTGATTGGTTCATTTGCTGTGTAATAAATATAAAGTTAGACATGATGCAAATGTCACTTATTTGATATAAAGTTAGCTAATTTTATAGAGATTTTATAAGATATTGTAAGCTACCTAGTCTGCACCAGTGGCTCCAAATCAATTTTCACATATTGCTAATCATTTCAGCAAACTTATCTCAAAATATATCACAAATGGCCTACCTCTGGAATCTTGCTATAGAAGTCACTGGCGCAAATTGGGGCTTTGTTGCAGTTGCCTTTAAACATATAAAAATGGAAGTATAAATATTAAATTCCATTAAAAAAAACCTATAATATGTTATAGTTTGCAAACTAATGCTAAAACTATAAAGGTTCTCATCAGTAGGCCAACATTATCTACAACCAAAACAGAATTTCACATTAGTTTATTCACATTTATTATGACCGCCGCTAGCATAGCTAGCAAAGCGGTCATATAGGGATTGTCAAAGTTTTTTTTTTTTTTTTTTCGTCATCTACTGAATTTTTCGTCAACGATACCAGGGACACCGAAACACCGGGGAACATGAAATTTGGTGGGCATGTAGCCCCACTAGACTTTTACAAAAAAATTTGTTTGGTCCCCGGGGGCCACTCCCCCCCCGCCCTGGGCCCCCCGAAACCCAAAAAATGCAGTTTTTCTTAAATAACTACCTGAACCGTGGCACCGAGGATGAAGAAATTTTTATGGTATGTTGGTCTTAAGGGCCCACATCAACCTAGCCCATAATCACTCATTTGTGATTTGCGCCCCTTCCCATAAAAAATGAAAATGCAATATTATTCTGCTTTAATCGCCCCTATCTTCAGTTGAGATGTTCAGAACTGCACCATATTTCATGTGTATGATTAACTTGACATCCTCTGGGGGTATGCTAAGTTTCGTAGAATTTCATCCATGGGGGGGTATAAAATAAATTCATTTATGTGCACATTTAGTGACTGTACACTCATCGGCCTGTAGATGGTGGTGTTGAGCGAAGGGTTGCTGGTTTAGGATGATACTGTCACACACACACATGCAGGAATACAAACAAACGCAAGCATGCACACACACTGACATCCACACGCACAGACACACACCCATACACACACATACAAATCCACATGCACAGACACACACACACAAACACACACGCGCACACACATGTACGCACGCATATATACACGCACAGACACACACACACACACACACACACACACACACACACACACACACACACACACACAGACACACACACACATACACAAACACACACACATACACACACACAGACAGACATGCACATACTACTACTTTTTTTAGGTATCAGCCATATACCCGATTTACCAATACCCAATGTGTTATGCTTGGGCAGTATACTAATGAGGTGGGTGGGACATGTTTCATGCCATGTTAGATCACATCCTGAGAGTCTACGCTTTCAGAAAATATATAGTTTATATAGTTTAATCAGTTTTCTCTTCATGGTACAGACCAAAATGTATTGTGTACACTTTCTTCACCTAAATCCATAAAATCCCATTAATTTCAATGGGACATTTACTTAAGTGTTCTACTAGGTACAGTGGGAATGAGTTTAATTTTGTTAACATTGTTTTTTTAAAACTCTGGGACCAGGGCTACAAGATAAAACCACTTTTTGGGGGAAAAAATGTTTTTTATTTCAGTAAAACACAACAAACCCATGCCAAAGTCAGATAACTGACTTTTACCATCAACAGGCACCTCAACCGTTTGGTAGAGGTTTGTAGAAATTGTCTGTGAATTATTAAACAAACTGCCGATGTAGCATGAAAAAGACTTGCTTGAACACAATAAGTGTGTTTTTGAAACTCATTTTTGTAATACATTATGTAGGGAAAACCACTGTTATGGATGTGACGTTTTCACATTATGGATGTTAAGTGTCTAAACTAATAACTTTTGATATAAAACTTAAATAGTAATGGCAAATAATTACAAAACTCTAAATTATCCATGATCCACAGGAATACTCCAGACAGTCTTTTAAAATATACAACTTATATACATAAACACGCAATACAGCCAAATTGCTCCACGTCATTTATTTTTGTGGAAAGCCAGTGCAGGTCTGAGCGGCGGTCATATTTTGTACCGCCATGCGGTACATCTAGTTGTTAATGTAAACGCGTTTCTCGTTGGCATATTTTATCTCGACAAATTAATAATCTAACAAAGTCTGTAAAATGAAACGTTAGCTCAGTTTACCGTGGTAAAGTTCGTTACCGCCATGTTGACGAGTAACATAGGCACAATCCTGTCAACACACACAGAATGTTTTTTCTTTTTTTTACCTTGCTTGCTGATCTCTCTCTCGGTGAAGTGAATTCCGTCTCTTCCCCGGGCCAGACACGAACGGCGCGATCCAACAAAAGACAGACCCCACTGATATTACACTGGATGCTCTGGCGAGACACGACAAATCCCAGACAGTGTAGTGATGCGCCGCGGCCGTTATATTTCTGACGTACGGTACTCCGAGTCCAAGCGCTCGCGCTATTTCTGACAAGGGACAAACAGGTTTGCATTTTGTATTAAAGGTCCGGTCACTTCAATGTGTCCAATATAGACAGCCTCTGGCTATTATAGCGTTGTAGACACGCGGTGTCAGGCAAAAAATAGGAAATAAAAAGCACGATGGAATGGTGCCAGCCAGAGAGGCCGTTACGTCAAATACAGTAGTATACAGCAAATTGAAAAAATACAGTAAGTCTCTGTATGTGGTGTTAGACAAATACAGTAGTATACAGCAAATTTAAAAAATACAGTAAGTCTCTGTATGTGGTGTTAGACGTCACAGAAAATTCCCATGATGCAATGGGAATCACAGTTAATTACTGTAAAGAGAAATAGCAGTATAATACTGGGGGATTTAAAGTAAATAACTGTAGAAATTACAGAAAAGTCTAACAGTGTATTTTCCAATATATTGCAATAGATTTTTGTTTCGTAAGGGATGCAGCATCCATTGTTGACATATTGCTCTATATAGGGAAACAAGGACTTGCACTGAGAGGGCACGACGAGAGAGAAACTTCTGCAAATCGTGGGAACTTTTTGGAGCTGTGTGACTGGTACGCCGGACGTGACAAGCTTTCTGCGCTCGATTAAAGGCCCCGTTCAATCTAACAAGCCCTGACACACAAAATGAAATTTTAGAAATTGCTTCTGGTTTAGTCAAAAACAAAATAATCCGCGGCATCAAAAACAATGTTTTTTTTTACTGTTCTAGTGGACAAAGCACAGAGTTTTAAAGAGGAACAAATGGCCGTGTGTGTGAGGTACACAGAGAAGCTGGAGATAAAGGAAAGATTTCTAGGATTTGTTGACTGTTCTGAAAGAGTTGATGCTACTGGAATTTATGGACACATAAAGCACTTTCTGGATGCATGTGGAATCTACTCTTTACCCATTGTTGCACAAAGTTATGACGGAGCGGCTGTCATGTCCGGTCACGTAAATGGAGTTCAGCAGAAACTCCGTGTAGCAACAATGACATCTGCTTTTCACATTAAGTGAATCATGTGATGTCGAACACATCGTCTTTGTCCAAACAGCGCTGGTTAATAATTCCCCAGGGGCAATTTACCAGCGCCCGGGTGGCTGGACTTCCCCCCAGCTCAGCGTGGACCCCTAGTGACTTTATAGCCGCGTGACAAGCCTCAAAGACATTCCAGACATTCCACACACACACACACACACTCGTGGACTTTCAACCAGAAACCCACCACGAGATGCAACTGAGGAGACATCCAAACACACACACGCACATTGCCATATATGGACTTCCACGTAGTAAAATTTCATTTTACCATTCATTACAAATTTATAAAGAGTGTTCCGGGTGATTTGCATGTTCCCCAGTGTGATATTAGAGTAGTTGTGTTTTGGAATTACAGTAATGTAATCTTTAAGTGCCTTTGTTCAACAAAATAATGTACCCCTATGTGTCTGTCTGTGTCACTATTCGTTCTTGGTATTGTTTTAATCCCCTTTGCACGACGAAGGAGATTTTTGATAAGAGACTGTGATAAACGTTATGGTTCCATGCGTTTTTAATTCCCCGAGCATAATACCATATTTTGCCCCCTCGTGATTCCACACGAGGGTCGGGCTGCACTAACACACAAAGAAACTTTATCCCCCATCAGATCAGAAGATCTGATTGGCTGTGTCCCAAAAAGAGGGCGTAAACAGATGTCTCTTAAAAAGAAGAGACCTTCACTTCGCTCCCCCTCTCTCATCCCTGATCTCTCTCTCTTCCCGGATCCCTCTCTCATCCCTGATCTCTCACCCTTCCTCCTCTTCTCCCCGGCGCAGCGCTTCTCCAAGGAACATCTGAAGGAGGCCCTGGCCTTCTCTATCGAACGAACACATGTTCGAGTCGTAGCTGCGTCCTTTGCAACCAAGATTTGCAACCTCTCCCTGCCCGGGAGATGAATCTGAACTTTCTCGGTAACGTTACATTCAGTGAGCCTTTTTAAGCTTCCCGCGACACCGGAAGACGCAGCAGAAACAGGACACCATCCTCGCTTCCTGCCTCAGCCTCAGCCTCACCCGAAAGAGCACAGAATCTTGCAAGTAGGCTATATTGATTCCTATAAAAGCTGTTCCAGGTGTCTCGTGAACTTAGGTTTCTGTATGTAATAATTACTAGCTTTTCCCTTCTCTCTATATCTTTCTTTCTTTCATTTCATTTCATTCTGATCACGCTATGTTTTATGTTTTGGTTCGGTTAAATGTTTGTTTGTTTATTGTTTGCATTTTTACGTACGTTTATATTTTTAGCTCATATAATCTCTAGTCTTACATTTATTAAAATCCATGAAATACTTTTCATTGTCTCTGTGTTTGAAAACCCACCATTATAAAGTCAATGAAACAAAAAGATCCAATTATAAGCTATAAGCTCGATATTATAGACTACATTGAGTAGTTTTAATTAATAAACTCAGAAAGTTTGATGTTCGTGGCCAGAAGATAAACTTTCTTGGAGTTTGTAAATAGATACCCCTTCTTAACTGTGATAATCTTACATTTATTCGCTGGACGAATGATTTATGACCAGACCAGTTACAGAACAAGGTAATCTCGATAATTGATAAAGTAAATGTACATACGACTTATGAATTATGACCATGAGTTATGATTATATTTCCAAAATTCCCTATATATCCGTGAGCTAATTCGCATTTACCCAGAGTCGTTTATATGTTACATCCGTCAAGACCATCCATCTGCTGTGTACATTCACTGTATAGCATCCTCGAGAGTCTGTATGTGTTTTTCTCACAACTAGGCACACACCATGCATACCAGCAGCACCAAAAGGAGCTCGGAGTTAAAGCCGAACTGACAGCACTCAGCGACACGCGATGGGCGTGTCGATGGAAAAACATAGCCGCTGTCAAGACTTCTATAAGAGCCCTGCTCTCCACTCTTTCCAAGCTCTCTGTTCCACCTTATCGTAGGTTTGTTGAGGCATCCGGTCTCTTAAGCCATCTCAAGAAGGCCACGTTCTGTGTGTGTCTTTTGGTGTTTTACCATGTTTTCAGTATGATCCATGTTGCACACAAGGCACTACAAAAGAAAGACACGACACTATCTCAGGCCTCAAGTGTCATGGAATCTACAATAAACGGCCTTGAGAACATGAGGACCACTGAAAAGTGGGATGAATTATGGATGGAGATTGAAGCATTCTGTAATTCACTTGACATTTCAGTCAGTGAAGATGAACGCGATCTTACGCATAAGCGAACTGTGAAAAGAACTGCTACGTTGGATTCCTCTGTTGTCACAAGTTCCCTTGGACAAAGAGAATACCAAACAAACATCACACAAAGCATGAAAGAGAAATGGGCCCAACAGCTCTATTTTCCTGTTTTGGATACCCTGTTGGGTGAGTGTCAGTCCCGGTTTTCCACTCAGACCATGGGAAAGAGTGGGAAAGAGCAAAGAGTGTGGATGCAGTGCTAAAATGTGACCCAGAAGGCGCGCAGTTTCTTTTAAATAAATATGCGACCACCCTCTCTATCAACCCTAAATTGGCATGTACTGAGATGAATTTACTGAAACTGAACTCACGTCACTCATCTCCTGACTTCGTTAAGGAGGCACTCTCGACTGGATTTTATCCAAACTTCAAAAAACTTTTCAAGTTGGCTCTAACATTACCGGTGGGGACCGCAACATGCGAGAGATCTTTTTCAGCTATGCGACGCGTAAAGAATTGGATGCGTTCAACAATGGGCCAGGAGAGACTTTCATCCTTGAGTATGCTGCATATTGAGAGTGACATAACCACAAAACTAAACAACGAGGACATCATCAACGCATATGATGCCAGGTCTAAACGCAGGATTTAGCTGCATTAGGTAAGGCAGTGTTTATTTATATTGGCTGCCAGGCATACAGTAGCCTACTGCTTGCTTTTTTGCTAAAATTAACAGTTTGTAAACGTATAGTCGCGTTAATAACAAATTAACGGGAGCGTTTATACCGGGACGTTTAAGTTGTTGCTAGGCGACACGTTGGTTAAAACTGACATGGTTATAGGTGGTAGGAAATCTATTTAAATGCATCAAGGGGAAGCGCACATCTTAGCCTTACCCTGGAGTTGGTTCACCCTCCGCCTATGCTACCCAGACAGCAACATAGTGTCGGATCCGGCCCACTTCTGGTACACTTTGAATCCACATGTACCAGATGTGGCCCGGATCTGGGACAACACTATGTTGCTGTCTGGGTAGTGTACAAAATAAATATGATTTTAAACGCATACGCGCGCACACACACACACACACACACACACACAAACCAAAAAGGAGCTTAATGAGAAAACTACACGCGTTACTGTATGGAACAAATCTACAAACAAAAGAAAAAGGTTTGTCAAAATCAAAACAAATTTTTTTGTGATTCTTCATTGTTTAATATAGTTTTGCAAACAATATGAATTCATAACCTGCAGTCCTCCTACCTAGCATAACATTTAAAAGTATTTGTTTGCATAAAGTTAATGATTACCAATGATCACAGAGCTGATTGGCCACACAAGGCTGAAAGATTCTGACAATTTGTGGCGTACCCTGACAACCCTTTTCCTTCCTTTTCCTGAATGTCTACTGTAGTCATGCTCTAAACCAGAAGTACTTTTTCTGGGGCGTCCAGCTGTCAAATGTCGCCTCGAACCAGTCTTGGTTGATCTTCGGGCCACTGCTGTTGGCTGACAGCCAGTAATGGGACCTGGTCTCTAGCAGCTCGTCTTAACGTCTTAACATGCCTTTACCATAACAGTGAAATGCAGAGACCAGTTGTGTTGGGTTGTGCTGCATCTTTTCAAGCTGCTTGGCCATTGTAGTCCTGGCATCACTGTAGTTGGAGTTTTCAGCCAGTTCACTAAGTAGTCCAAGCATCCTCCTCACAGGAGACTGAGGTAGAGATGCTGTTTAACAAGAAAACAATTCAATTGCAACAACCAATAAAAATAAAATAGCAACAAACACTTGGACCAGGAAACAAAATTACTCTGCTTCCATTCAATACTTCTGCTCTATTTCCAATTTACATTCATTATTTGAAAAATAGCATAAAATATGTTTTTCAATTCTCAGCTGATGAAACTCAGCTGAGAATTGCTACCTTATATTTACTTGAGCAGTGTTGGGGAATGTTACTTTTAAAAGTAGGCTAGTGCGTTACATTGTTGCATTACTCCCTAAAAAGTAACTAATTGCGTTATTTTTATGGAAAGTAATGCATTACGTAACTTTTGCATTAGCTACTTTTTTTTTTTCTTACCTGGGCTGGGTTTGTTTGTTTGTTTTGTTTGTTGGGTTACACTTTATTTTAAGGTGTCATTGTTATAGTGTAATTATTATACAATTCCTACAATATATTTCACTCATGGAGCACTCACTCACCGCAGATATTCACTCTCTCGGCTGGCGCGAATCTAAATGACCCCAGTGCACCGGCTACTGATATATGTGTTTTATTCTTGAATAATAAACTATTGTGTGAACTATTTAGGCTTTTTAGACATGTAGTGATGAATCAAAATGTTGTATTTTAATAGATGATAAAGCTAAAGGTGGCCGGTATAATACTGATGTATTCAAAATACATTTTGATGATAGCAAAAACATGTACACCAAGTTGCTTAATTGAAACATATTGTACACCCCTGAGGTCTGAGTGCATCAGCAACTCTGGGAACTGTGTTACCTGGAGCATTTCCTCCTGGTAGGGGCTCCCTAGTCAAACACTTTCTTTATCAGGTTTGAGCAACATGTCATGTGATTCTGCAGAGTGGTGATTAGAGAAGACATTTGCTTTTATGATTGTGCCTGATGAGGTTGTGAACACAGAAAAGAGTAGGGGACCCAGTACTGAACCTTGATGCACGCCAAAGATTAGCTGATGAAACTCAAGACACTGTGGGTTTGTGGTGTAGGGTGCTGACTGCTGATGGTCACCACTTTTATCAGTGGAAAAGGTGACAGTCATCTGGTTTAAGCCAGAGAAGAGGGGACACCCTTATGCCACCCATCTGGATGCATGAAAACACATTTTTAAGTGCTGATGCCTCAAAAATATGTTCATGATGTGCTATTTTAAATAGTTGCTTTTTCCCACTGTTAGTTAATCCATTTTACAATCAAACAGGAGAACACAGTATCCGCGCCACTGATCGTAGTGGCAACAAGCACTGATCACTTGATTTCAAAAACATCACATTTCAGCGCTAGATCGCCTCTTATTTAACAAACAAACTAAATGAATGCTCTGCTAGTTAACTGGAGATGTTTTATTTATTTGTATTGGTACATTCGTGCCGCGAGATGTTTCAAAAGTGGTGGGGACAATATCGACCTTAGCAAAAAGTGGTGGGGACATGTCCCACCCGCAAATTACGGCTATGCTAATGGTAACAAAATACACTGATGAAATAGCGCTGCTTTTAAATAAACATTTCTTTAAACAAAATTTATTTGACAGAATTTCATTTTCTTAATGGCATAAACAGGCTTTACTCCCTTGAAACTTACACTGGAATCTCACTGTTTCTGGCACTACGACTTCCCGAACAGGCGAACACAAGCACAGACGCGCGAGCGCACACAAACACTTCACAGCCCTTGCATATTACATACCCAGAACTCGATTCATCCTTAACCACTTTGCTAAAATGCTCTCATAAGGTACTTTTCTTTCTTTCCTTACTTTTGTTTTGTTTTTAATTCTTCTTTTTTTAATTCACTCTCAGACCTGCTCCATTTCTGCTTAAAAAAGCGGACCCCGCGCAGCGTATAAAGAGAGTGCACATTAGTGCCTGTCTGCCTGGCGAAAAAAAATACAATTTTAGACATGCTCATATGTTAGAGAATGTAGTTCATATTTTCATTAATAATGATTTATCATATCCACCCGTGACCCACCCGAAATTAATCAGAATGTTATTTTTATTACTTATATTTTGGGGATATTTAATTTTATTCTATCAATCAATAAATTCCACTAGAAACAAACTTTGTTGTATTATTTTATTTTAATACTGTGAAGCTGCTTTGATACAATCTGTATTGTGAAAAGCGCTATACAAATATACTTGATTTGATTTGATTTGATTTGATTACTTGACCCGCCCGATCCGCGGAGCCCACAGATATATCGCGATCCGCGCATCACTAATATGAAGAAGTCAGCTTAGCTAACATCTCCTCGATGGTGAACAGAGGACAATCCAGGATAGAGCTGGCCCTCTTTACCAGTTTATTAAGTCTCTTTCTCTCCCTCTCAGTGCTTCGGGCTCCCCAACACACTACCGCATAAAAGAGTGCAGAAGCCACCACAGTGTTCAGCAATGATCTGCACACACCAAAGGACCTCAGTCTCCTCAACAAGTGAAGGCGACTTTGGCCCTTCTTGTACAGAACCTCTGTATTGTTAGACCTGTGCAGTTTATTGTTGAGGTGAACACCCAGGAATTTGTATGTTGTCACCATCTCAATGTCCAAACCCTGGATTTTCACCGGAGTAATCTGGGGTGCCTTCCTGTGAAAGTCTATCACCATCTCCTCTGTCTTGCTGGCATTAATGCCAAGGTGGTTTAACGCACAGCAGTTGACAAAGTTAGCAATGACCTTCCAGTATTCCTGATCGTTCCATTCTGATACATGTCCAATGATGGCAGTATCATCAGAGAACTTCTTAAGGTGACCGCTGTTTGTAGTGTATCTGAAGTCCGATGTGTACAGGGTGAAAAGAAAAGGAGCGAGTGTAACAGTGTTGTCTCTGCATTGTGTTGTGTTTAACTCATGATGGACACCAATTCATATTTTTTGATGGATTTTTATTCTGTTGATAACATAGAACAGCGGTGATCAGATTCAGGAATCACCCTCGTGCATATTCTATAATGGAAGTGAACAATAAACTTGATATTACAATACATATAACAGTGGCACGAACCCAAATCATATAACATACTTCGGGAATGCAAGGGAAAGCTCATGGTAGAGCGTCCCATTCGTTCTACCATCCCCACTATTAATTCCATCGACTCATCCCCTCTTAAACTAGGTTGTTTCAGTTCACTTTCACTGAACTGTGGTGGTGGAGGACTTGAATTGTCATTTACATCTTGTACAGCCTCTAAGGCAGACATTGGAGTAGATGTGACAGGAGTATAATCAAGTCTGCCTCTCCCAACTGATGGCATAGGAGAAAACATGAATAGACCTCTACCTCTTCCAAAACTGTTTCATATCCTATATTGACAGTAGCAATGGTGAACAAAAAATATAGCCTATATATATTACTCAAAAAACCAAACAAAACAAAAAACGTTCTACCATCTTTTTTTATGTAATTTTGTTGCTTCAAAACTTAAGAAAAGCACTTTCAGAAAAAGAGAGAAAAAAAATTTGAGTTCAAAGTCCAGTCAAAATTATTTAATTTTTTTTATTAAAGTTCACAAAAAAAAAATCCTCAAAGTTCTTCAACGGGTATTATTGTAAAATAAGCCAATGTTGTTTTCAAATGGTTACCACAATTTCACAAAAAAAGATGGATTTCACTCCTCTCAGCAGTGAAACGTGTTCCTTTACTCCTACTTGTGGACAAAAACGGTATTGCACCAAACAGCTCCGGCGCAAAAACTCTCGTCACCCACGGCACAAACTCCTCCGGAAATCTCTGATCAGTCGATTCACCACGCTGCTTCCAGATGTTGTCTCTGCGCTGTGTTGTGTTTAACTCATGATGGACACCAATTCATGCTTTATGATGGATTTTTATTCTGTTCATCACATAGAACAGCGGTGATCAGATTCAGGAATCACCCTTGTGCATATTCTGAATCACCCTTGTGCATATTCTATAATGGAAGTGAACAATAAACTTGATATTACAATCTAACCCAAATCCTATAACATACTTCTAAACACTAAGTATAACTCAGTATTAACCCATAAAATGGTTATACAATTCCTAGAATATATTTCACTCATGGAGCACTCACTCACCGCAGTCATTCACTCTCTCGGCTGGCGCGAATCTAAATGACCCTACCGGAACCAGTTCATCATACTACCAGATCTGGGCGGAGAGTGCGATTAAAGGGGCCATACATGAAAATAAATGTAGCAAGTGGAAGCAGATATTTGACCCGTTACACAAGCACTGAGCCCTGTGGGACCCCCGTGCTGCAAACCAACACATCACACACACAGGTCTATATAGCCTCACACACTGTGGTCTGTCAGTGAGAGAGCTGATGGTCATGCAGCAGATGGCGGTCGACTCCGGCTCCTAATAGCTGAGCCCTGAGCAGTGACGGCTGTATTGAAGAAAAAAATCTGTATTATGAATCAAGGCCAGACAGGCTGTTTGTTGAGGTCAATTTATAGAGAAAGTCTATACGCCTGCGCACATATTCAAATGCGCATACCTATAGACTAAACACATATGCATGTACACGCCGTCGGCATTTTCACATATTCACGCTGAGATAACGTTTTTTTTTCTGCACCTTGGAACCTATTTTAAGGTTTGCGTTCTTGAGCCGCCAAACACTGCTGTCGTGCGGATGAGCGGCCGGAGCGTGTTAAGGGTTTTCTGTTAGAACAGTGTCGTGTAAGCGGCCACTAAGTTAAAGGTGCTCTGAGTGATGTTGGGTGACGTCACTTCAGTTTGTTATTCGTGGTGCGGGTTAGCCCAGTTTGTTTTTCTTGCCGTTTGTGGAGCCTGTGGTGTCTACAGAGACTGTGTTTTTTTACAGTGTGTTCAGGGGACAGGCAGCTAGCGGATGGTGAGGAGATGTTTGCTGTATGTGACAAAAAATATTTTGGCCTAAAAAAACATGTGACATCACTTAGAGCACCTTTAATAACTAATGATCTTTGCAACGGAAGTGAATCAATCAATCAAAACTAACTTCAACTGGACAATAACTTTATTCTAGAGTTGCTGTAAAGCCAAAACAATCTCTGTTACTGTAATTTCCTATAATCTCTGTAAAGCTGCTTTGAAACAATCTATGTTGTTAAAAGCGCTATATAAATGAAGGTGTTGAAAGTGCTGGAGAAATCACTGCTTCACTGCGTGATTCTATAAGGCTTCAGTAATCAGAGGAAACAGGAGTTTTCCCATTGCTTCTAGTGACGCAGTACGAGTGAACCGTATCGATAACAGAAGAGATCACTTTACAACATCAGGATTTATTCATTATTTAATATTTCTAAGTAATTTCTGTCCTTTCCTCTTAATGACTTTTGACCATTTCAGTTATTAAATTAAAAGTGGTCCAAAGTGCAATAAAGTTATCAGTGCAAGAACAATAAATTAAACCAACCATTAAACTGTTAAAAAGTTTACAATACAGTATTTTTTACAGTATGGCTTTAATTGATCTGATTCTTTCAGGTTTATGTCACATTGCATTGTTCCACATTTGCAGATTGCTTTGAAATAAATAATCTGCTAAATTACTAAATGTAATTAAACATGATTGGATGATGACAAGCGTATTTCAGATGTGATCAAACAAAGTCCTCTTTATGATTTATTATCAGGAACTCTGCATTCTGCAGAAAGATAAATGAAAGACAAAACTGAACATATGAAGGCAAGGATGAACAAATAAAAAGAATGACAGACTAGAGTGAAAGACAACAAAAGAATAAACAAAACAAATAATGAAGTAAAACTGATTAACAAACAAAAACTAGTTAAAGAAAGTATAAATTAACAAACTAAATAGAAGAGAGAGAGGAAAAAAATCAATTGAATATTAAAAAAAAAAGTAACACAGATAAAAACAAACTGAAAAGACGCGGGTGCTTTGTTTGCGAAAAAACAACAACATAATTTACCACTTAAATATTAATCTCCAACGCGCGTTCAACAACTTCTGCTCTCACGCGCGTGCGTCGTGGTGCTCTCGTGAACGCGCCTCTCTCTCTCGTCACACATAGAAAGTGAAAGTAAGTTTTCATGTCGCCATTTTAAGCAGGACAAATGAAAAATACGACACGGAAAAAACAGAGCATCAAAGTGTTTATCAACCATTACAAAGGAATTTACGTGTAGTTTTATGATTTTAAAGCTGGAGGATTTGATGTAGGGCCTAGGCCTATCTTGTAAAAGTTTGATCAAGGTGAGTGTTCATGTGTGACTTTCTCATATTAATATGAATCTCTGCAGGACATTTTACGTGATTGTTTGATATGAAACCTTTAATAAAGGGTTTCTTTCACTTCAATGTTTCCTTTGTGTTTCGTGATGTTTTGATTCTTCAGAAGTTTAGCTTATGTGTAAACATACATAGGCCAATTCACACAAACGCCAATAAACAGTTTTTTTTTTTAATCGGATCAGTGTCTGTCGATGTGGGTCGGGGTTTGTTTTCTTTTTCACCAGAACTTGTTCAATCGGTGTTTCTCGGTGTCAGTTATTTTTCATAAAATTCTAAATCCAAGGTCGACTTGCTTGTGTGTGTAAAGACCCAATGAGCTTGAGTTAACGCAGTCACATGTCATGATCCATTTTCTCCCACACTCCAGATATGTTCAGCTAAATTATGAAGGTTGTTTAATATAATAATTTAATTTAGTGTCTGAATGTTTTTCATTAAGAGTCAGTGAAGGAGATCAAACTCATCAGATTTTCCTGCAGCTTCATCATGGGTAATTCACAAGGATCCAGAGATGGAGATTTTTCTCCAGGATGCAGGTACTTTCAACAAACATTACATTCGTCCTCCATTGTGCCTTTGAAAAGAGTCATGTGATCATGGTTGATGTTCACCTGAGTTGAATCATTCTATAATTCTATAGTTAATTTCAATTGGTTTGTTTTGAATTCCTAATTCTTAATATTACCAGTTTTCCCAGTCGCTTTGGTACAATTGTTGAATCATGCTTAATATTTGCAAACCAGTGAGTTAATATATCAAAATAATTGTAATCAAAGTTTGAAACAGCGCAAAACAGTTACAGACATTAAAGCAAAAGTACACAACATGTATGTGGTCTTTTATAAGTCTGTATTCTTTATATTTTACTTAGTTTTGAAACCAGTTCAGTCCAGCAGAAGAGCTCAAACCCAGAGTCCAGCTGTGTGTCTATGAAGAGTAACTTCTCTATGGAGGAGCCACAAAACTTTAAGAGTGGAGACAAACAGTCTGATCTCAGGTATATCATTTCTATAAAATATGTGCTTATTGTATTTGATTTTTATGAAATTGTTATTAAAGGTGCATTGCGCAACATTTCATGTTAAAAATACCCGTTTTTCTAACCCATACATGCTTGAACAATTGCCTGATGGGCTGAATGAGCCCTTCTCCGATCACTGCGATTGCCTCTATAATCCTGTACAGTAAAATAAATAAGAGGATTCGGGTCGGAATTTGAGACTGGGCCTATTAAATTGCCTATATTGCAGTTTCACTTGTCGCCAGAGGGGGCATAGTTCTGCAAAAACTCAGATACTTGCGCAATGCACCTTTAATATACAGCAGTTTAATGAGTTACAATCTTGCTAGTTTTAGTCACTATTAATGATTATCATTGTGCTCTTGTGTAAAGCTCTATGTATTGTATTGTTAATACATTCACTCACTGTAAAAGCTGTTGGTCTGTTACTCAGTTAATGACACAATTACACCAATATCAGTGTGTCTGATTTTTAACCCTCTTCATTCTGATTTAAGGTCAAACCTTCTATCCAGACCAGTTAAAAACAAAACTGTGTACAAGCCTGTGATTCAACCACAAGACTTTAATGAAAGCATGTTTCCTGGTTTCATGTAAAATGCAAGACTTTTTTGTTGTCGTTGTTTAATTTTAGGTGCTGCAATTCACATCGAAATCACTCAAACACGAAGCACTGCTACTTCTGCGGAGTGATTTGCTCGCAGCGCCTTAGAAGCCCCGCTGTGAGGAGCAGGGAGTTGGATCAGAGTTGGAGTAAATCACTCCGCAGAAGTAGCAGTGCTTCGTCTTCTGAGAATATAGTTCCCAGTATGTGTACGGTTAGAAGATGGCTGAGTCTCATGTGACCTTGTTATTCGTACATGCTGTGACTATACAAATCATAACATGTAAACAGGAAAATGTTGGCGTTAATTTATCACTTATTGGGAGCAGTATGCTAGCTGGAGCCGTTTACCTCCAGTCTTTGTGCTAAGCTAGGCTAGCGGTGGGTGCGTCAGACAGAGTTACAGCACACACGGAGATGAGAAGGGTATGTATGGACTTATCTAACTTGGGGGGATGATATACGGTGAATAAGCTAAAGTCCCAGAAAGTCAGCGTATTCCTTTAAATAAGGAAATCTATTCAGTGATTGGTCCATGCCTATGTCATCATCCAAAATCCCGTTTGTGGCACAGCAAAGTGTTGTGTATCATCTCTAAAGCCTGTTTTATACTTCTGCGTCGAACTCACGCCGTAGCTACGTCGTAGGCTGTGTGTAGCGCGCGTACCCTTCGGCGTACCCTGACGTGCACCTCTCCAAAAATGTAACAACGCGTCAACTCAACTCTACGCTGTGATTGGTCTGCTAGGACCCCTCCCTCGGGTTTCACATGCTCCCTCTGCAAGTGTAATTGCGCGTCAACGCGGACAACGACGCAGAAGTATAAATGAAAACCAACGCGTTGCCTACAGCGTAGAGGCTTCGGCGTAGGTCCGATGCAGAAGTATAAAACAGGCTTAAGACTGACACTTAAAGGGATACTTCACCTCTGGAAAGATGAATGTGTATTTAAAATAGGTCATTTATGTAGAAGAAATGTGAAGAAATTTTTTAATTCTGAGCTTTCTAGCCTGAGAAAAGCCAGAAAATTAATTTTTGGCTTATGTGGATGAAAGACAACAACTCCCAGAATGCACTTGCTTCGCTGCCCTAGGAGGCCACGCCTACCGGTTAGAGAGCGCAGTTGAAAACAACAAAGCTAGGCTACTAGTGAGTCTCCGTGACGAGTTTGCCCGTGATTTCGAGATAGCCTAAAATGTCCGGGATTCGGCTTTTGCGTTCTACAGTCGCCATTCATTATGTTTACTGTGGCGAGCAGGACGAGGCTGACGGCCGCGGGAGAACGGCGCGAGGCCGGTGGCGTCATTACTGAGACACGCCGGTCTCGCAGACTCGCATCTCTCACGGAGGAGCGGGAATTTTCTTAGCAATGGTAAAACGCACATCAACCGATCACTTGTTTAGCGTTCATGTAAACACTACATTCAGATTCACCATTCAGAATGAATTCAGCTAGATTGAAACAAAAGGTGTGCATGTAAACAATGAATGGCGACTGCAGAAAGCAAAAGCTGAATCCCGGACATTTTGAACGATCTCGCCCGCCTGACAAGTCCGGGAAAAGGAGGATGGTAACCCCTACTATTCAGCTTTCCCCTACTACTCAGCTTTCTCCACAGAACAAGAGCCTGCTAGCTTAGCTTCCAAAGAAAGACGGCTGACACTGTGTGTACATTCTGTGAGTGAGATCCCACCCTCTATGGGCGGGCTGAAAACATGCGGAACAACGCCTTCTATTGGCTGTAGTCTTTAGCCTCTGGACAGAAAATCCTCCGATGACGCAAAATGACGATTTTTGCGTCATCGGAGGATTTTTTCCAGACAAAAAATACATAAATTTCTCGTCTCAGGGGGATATGAGGGTGGAAAGCATGGTAATTCGAAAATACTACAGGTTTTCTACTAATACAAAGCTTAATGCTAAATCCTGAAGTATCCCTTTAAAGGGACACTTCACCCATTTGCATTAAGCTTTGTATTGTTAGAAACCCAGTCATATATTATAATAAACGTGGATTTTTCGTTCATTTTTCCCTGAGATGGGAGAAATAAGGATTTAAGTGTTTTACTTCCTGCTTATTATGACGTAAAAATCATCGTTTTGCGTCATAATAAGCAGGAAGTCACATTTCATTGAAAAGTGTAGAGACTACAAACACTAGCTCCTCATTATTCCAGGGGGCGGGACCCGCTCATGCTACAGGCCTATTACAGATCAGTGGGTGGGACTTCACTTGCAGAAACTAAAAGCAATATCCTCCATCTTGTTTGGAAGCTAAGCTAACAGGCACTGTGGAGCCAGCTGTGAAGATATGACAATAGCGGAGGGTAACGTTACTCAATATGATGTAGAAGAAGAGGATTTCGGAAGTCTGATGCTCGAATCAGGTGTTTGTGGCCATCTTTACGAGCCGCATAGCGAAGAGCAGCCGAGGCAGAAGACCTGCCTGTCGCGGACGAGAAGCCCAGACTGGCTCGAGCTGGGGGCGGACTGGTGGCGCCGGTGATCTCACTATGCAACTACGAACACAGAGATAGAGTCCGTCTGCTGCAAAGAATTTAAACGATGCCAATTTCTCCTGGACGAAATCACTGAATCAGACGAGGACACGGACGTTTGTGTTGTGAACCATCCTAGTTTCGCACCGCATCTGACTGAACATCCCGGTAACGTTACCATGCAATAATTCACCATTTCGAAAGAAATACAAATGAGGAGTAATTCACTAATGAGTTCGCCAACTAACTAACGTTAGACATTTTGTGTGAAATGAATTTCAAGCTCCGGTGGTAGCTAGCCTTATGGACGGATGAGTGATTCATATGCTGCTGTTCTGGATTAGTGGGAGTGGCTTGCGCAGCTGTGCAATGTGGTGCATTGTGGGAGTTGTTGTCTTTCATGCGTCCTGAAGTTACTTTCTTTCTTTCCTCGGTCAAGAAGGCACCAAATTCAAAATTTATTTTACATTTCGACTACATATATGACCCACTTTCAATGAAGATCAATGTTCCCATGGGTGAAATGCTCCTTTAAGATTTAGTCCTACACTTCACTTAAACTACGACTGAGATGCTTGATAACTTACTTTTAAGTGCAGCTTTGAGCCAAGAATTGTTTTACTCTTAAGTCCATTCTTAGCAGTGTTCTTGTGAGTAATTCTCAGAGGCTTGATAAATATGGGTTCAGATTTGTTGAAAGCTTCACGGTGTCTGGTCAGAACATTGATGTTTCACAGCAAGAGCACTGTTACAAGAGTACAGTAAGGCCATCCTTAAAAATATTTTGGTTTGCAGTAACAGCAAAAAAAAAGAAAAAAAGGGTCGGTAGGTAGGTCTATATTTTTTTTATATACAGGGTGGGCCATTTATATGGATACACCGTAATAACATGGGAATGGTTGGTGATATTAAAGTCCTGTTTGTGGCACATTAGTATATGTGAGGGGGCAAACTCCTCAAGATGGGTGGTGACCATGACATATACTAATGTGCCACAAACAGGACTTTAATATCACCAACCATTCCCATGTTATTACGGTGTATTCATATAAATGGCCCACCCTGTATATAAAAAATAATATAAAAAAGTATATTTTTTTTATAAAAAAAAAAAAATCGGGGTCGGGGGGGAGAGAACATTTTTCACCGATGTCTAGGGGCTGTTTACACCAGGCCACTTCATGCGTTTTCTCAGATCGGATTGCAATCTGATTTATCAAAACGATTCCATTTACACCTGGGGCTCGTTCTTCGTACGTCGCTAACTCAGTTAGCTGGATTTGATTGTTGACGATTTGGCATGATCTTGGATCGTTTGGTTCTTCGAAGCTCATCCTGGACTTGCTGTCATAGCAACAGCTGCGCAATCTTAAACCTGCTCGGGAGCAGGCTTATTTCATGTAAACAGGATTAGATCGCGGCAAGCGGAGCTGATACGGGAAGTCCAGCGCAGCGCGATAGTGCACTTTCTGAGATGTATTTTTTTTCTCCTGACTCGTGAGATTATCGTTTACATTATTAAATTGTTGGAAACGCACATTTATTTTCGACTTGTCGGAGTCTGGCTTTAAATACAGCACAAACTGTTTGCATTGCCCTAAGATTATTTGCGAGTGGCTCTTTCCTTTACACTATTGGAGATGCGGAGAACTTGATGGAAAGTGCTGTCTGTCGTGTCATTTGGAGTTTACCTGGCGCTTTTAGTTTTAAAAAACAGTTTTTTTTTGTTTTTTTTTTGTTTTTTTGGCATTTCCAAGCCACTTAAGACCATGTTGTAAAGCAGTTTTTTTTTAAAGCAATTTTTTTTTTTGGCTATCATAATTTTTTATGAAGATCATACAATCATGACCATGCCGATTACAGTATGTCACTCAGGCTTCACTAACGTGATTGGTACCATAGACTATAGGCTGCCATCGAGGCCTAAATGAAGGGGATTATGTGAACAGAAAGGGGGATTATGTGAACAGAAAGGGGGTTCACAATGTAAATGTGCAGCCCAGTTACAATTGGGATTCTTAATATTCCAGATTAATAATATTATATCAAATAAAAAAAAGGCAGTTGACTAAAATCTTAAATAGTCCATAATCCATAATCACAAATGTGAAAGCAAAAATGCCAGGATCTGTGCATGACTTAAGAATTTTCAGAGATTCACATTCCTGCACATTATTTGAAAGTGGTAAGGAAAGTTCCACAATTAAATATCAAGCTCACTGTATTACATACACTTATTGATCCTAACAGAACTGCATTTTTTCATAGGTGATTATGACATGTTCCTGCAGACAGGTGTTTTATGACCCCATTCCCTGACCCAAACCAGTTACAATGCAGCTCTAGCCAGGACAAGGGCACAATGAAATGAACTTCAGCTAACTAAAGAGAAGATTTCAGAGTCTGAAAAGTCTGAGGGTTGCAGACCTGACAGGGCCTGTGACATTGTTGCATGTGCCATATTACACAACATTGCAAAAAAAAAAAAAAAAATCATTAAATGTTTAATAAAAGACAAATATGCTTAGTTCCTTGAGTTTTATTTCAGTTGTTCTTTGTAAAGAAAAGCCAGTGGTCAAGTGCCTGCAACAAGAGATATTAGACACATGCCTCATGCAGCAAATAAAAAGGAAAAGTTGGCTATACACTGCCCTCCTATAGGCCTATGTCTCCTCTGTCTGTGCAGACTCTTCTGTAGGCCTTTCTGTAGATGTGGAATCCTGCAACTTATACTGCAGCCATAAAGCATACAAGTATAAATTAAGTGAAGTTCTTTATGCACTTGCAGGTAGGCTAGTTCCTCCATATGACAGTTATCTGAGAGGGTTTATTCACTGTCCAGTGCAATGGAAACAAATAGACATTACAAAGTCTTATACTTTCTTTCCTTTGGAAAGTTAGAAAATGTCCACTTACAGCACATATTTCAGCCACCACTTTCTTGGGAACAGATACAAGTGTTGGTGTATTATGTAAAAGTGCACAAAAGAGGAAAACACAATGTCATTACAATGAGCTACACTCGGGAAAATGTGATCAATAACTCATGGCAAAATATTTTTACATTAACATAAGTTTATCAGTTTTCACTTTCACAAGTCAAAGCAATTCATCATTACTCAAGATTTAACAGTTGAAATGACTATACAGCCTTCATTTAATGCAGCAATATTTTTACAATTATTTTACAGTGTAGGCTACTAAGATCTTTTCTTTTTTTTCAGCCTTTTTCTTGGTTGCTTTTATAAACAGACAACCATTTATTTAACAGTGCCTTTTATAGAAGAGAAGAGACTATAATATAACTAAAAATTACCATTAGGCTATGTAGAATATTTTTGTACTTCACTTTTATTTGTTCCCATGTTCTAGTGTGGTGACTCTGACATTACAATGAACAAAGTAGCCTAATTATGCAATTATTAAAATACAAATAAGGCTAATAAGTGATAAAAACATCTAACATGGCCACTTCTAACGGATTTAAATTGTCTGCTACTTTTTGCCAGCCCTCTCTCCTGGCTTTTGCAGACTTTGTGTTCCCTGGCGTTTTGATTAAACATTAAAATAACAGTTGAAATGACTATACAGCCTTCATTTAATGCAGCAATATTTTTACAATTATTTTACAGTGTAGGCTACTAAGATCTTTTCTTTTTTTCAGCCTTTTTCTTGGTTGCTTTTATAAACAGACAACCATTTATTTAACAGTGCCTTTTATAGAAGAGAAGAGACTATAATATAACTAAAAATTACCATTAGGCTATGTAGAATATTTTTGTACTTCACTTTTATTTGTTCCCATGTTCTAGTGTGGTGACTCTGACATTACAATGAACAAAGTAGCCTAATTATGCAATTATTAAAATACAAATAAGGCTAATAAGTGATAAAAACATCTAACATGGCCACTTCTAACGGATTTAAATTGTCTGCTACTTTTTGCCAGCCCTCTCTCCTGGCTTTTGCAGACTTTGTGTTCCCTGGCGTTTTGATTAAACATTAAAATTCCGAATAAACTTCGACTATCTTGCTCTGCTGAGGAGAAAAACTGTGCGCGCTCTTTGGCCACGCAGAGCAGCCAATAGCAGCGTTGCTGATCAATGTTTCTACGATCGATACATATCCCCTTTTAAACCAGCGCATGAACGCGCAGTTATCTCAGATAACTCAATCCTGCGATACTAATCATAAACAACAGGTGAGTTCGAAGAACCCAATTAGCCGGATCATGATTAGCACGATGATATCATCTTGGATGTGTCATTTGATCTCGGATGTAATAAGCAACGTACGAAGAACGAGCCCCTGGTTACATAGGCTAAATGTGTGTTGTTGTTTTTTTGCGGATATAAATCCGATCTTCAATTCCCGCTATATGCAGATTTAATGGAGTGCACGTCACCGAAAGCAACAGTTATGAGATACATTATTTTATTGATCATCAGCTAAAATTTCTGAATCAAAGCCCGCAATAAGAGAAAGCGGAAACAGCCCTGGTAAGATCATTTCGTTTCTTTACATTTAATGAAGATGATCGTGTGTTAAGCGTCTGCGACTTACTTTCACTCTGATTTGCGATAGCACGTTGATGCTCAGCTTCTCATCTGTGGCGATGCGTGTTGCAGTAACGTCGTCATATCTGACTATATAACATGACATACAGCCTATAACACGCTCTCACATGTTATTTTTTTAATAAATCATATTCAACAACATATAAAAATGAAATAATCTTTAGAGTAAAGCCGCAGCCATCATTACCAAGCGCGAACCATTGACAGTGAATGAAACGAAGCGAACTTAGCCTGCAGGGCGTAGTGTGACATGCGTAAACCAATGGTGTAAATGTAGATGACGCGCCACGGGTTTTTATTTAAAAGAAAGAACGTAGCTTATGTTTGTATGTAGGTCTAAGCAATTTCTAGTCACAATACTTAATAACTAATATTATTTTATTGCATTTGTATTAGTTGTTTGAAGAGTTTAAAAAAAAATCGGTCAGTCTTAACGCAAGTTTACAACCGGCAAGTCGGTCGGACTAAAAGGGAAAATAAATAAATAATTGGGTCGGTACTAAATTGACAGGGTCGGTCGGGTTACGGCAAACAAGAATATTTTTAAGGATGGCCTAAGGTGGTTTATCTTTAAAGGTCAGCAAAACATTGGTCTCTTTAGTTGGTTGAGCCTTCGTCCTCCATTGTGCCTTTGAGAAAAGAGTCATGTGATCATGGTTGATGTTCACCTGAGTTGAATCATTCTATAATTCTATAGTTGATTTCAATTGGTTTGTTTTGAATTCCTAATTCCTAATATTACCAATTTTCTCAGTCGCTTTGGTATAATTGTTGAATCATGCTTAACATTTGCAAACCAGTGAGTTATATCAAAATAATTGTAATCAAAGTTTGAAACACAGTGCAAAACAGTTACAGACATTAAAGCAAAAGTACACAACATTTATGTGTTTTATAAGTCTGTATTCTTTATATTTTACTTCGTTTTGAAACCAGTTCAGTCCAGCAGAAGAACTCAAACCCAGAGTCCAGCTGTGTGTCTATGAAGAGTAACTTCTCTATGGAGGAGCCACAAAACTTTAAGAGTGGAGACAAACAGTCTGATCTCAGGTATATCACTTCTATAAAAGATGTGCTTATTGTATTTGATTTTTATGAAATTATTAATATACAGCAGTGATGAGTAAAGTTACAATCTTGCTAGTTTCAGTCACTATTAATGATTATCATTGTGCGCTTGGTCTGTTAACTCAGTTAATGACACAATTACATCAATATCAGTGTGTCTGATTTTTAACCCTCTTCATTCTGATTTAAGGTCAAACCTTCTATCCAGACCAGTTAAAAACAAAACTGTGTACAAGCCTGTGATTCAACCACAAGACTTTAATGAAAATATGTATCCTGGTTTCAGGTAAAATGCAGGACTTTTTTGTTGTCGTTGTTTAATTTTAGGTGCTGCAATTCACATCACAAATCACTCAAACACATGATTAATGATTAACACATTTCAGAAACCTAATGATGTTCTGTGTCCCATAAATAGTTTTGAAAAATGTATGGCTATTTACTTCTCTAACTTGTGTAATAATGTGGTATTTTAATCTTACAGCAATCACTCTAAACCTGCTGAAGTCCTCAACACATTGAGATCAAATCTGAGAAAGAAGTTTGAGTGTTTGTTTGAGGGAATATCAAAGCAGGGAAACCCAACACTCCTGAATGAGATCTACACAGAGCTCTACATCACAGAGAGTGAAAGTGGAGAGATCAATAATGAGCATGAGGTGAGACAGATTGAGACACAGTCCAGGAGAGCAGAAACCGAGGACACGCTGATTAAATGCAGTGACATCTTTAGACCTTTACGTGGACAAGACAAACCCATCAGAACTGTGCTAACAAAGGGAGTCGCTGGCATTGGGAAAACAGTCTCTGTGCAGAAGTTCATCCTGGACTGGGCTGAAGGGAAAGAGAATCAGGACGTCCAGCTCATATTTCCACTTGCTTTCAGAGAGCTAAACTTGATGAAGGACAAAACACTCAGTCTTTCAGATCTTCTTCATCGTTTTTTCCCCGAAACAAAAGAAATGGAAATATCCAGTGATGAGTATAAAGTGTTGTTCATCTTTGATGGTCTGGATGAGTGTCGTCTGACTCTGGATTTTCAGAGCGAAGTGAAACTGTGTAATATATCTGAATCAGCCTCAGTGGACGAGCTGCTGACGAACCTCATTGTGGGGAATCTGCTTCCCTCTGCTCTCATCTGGATCACCTCCAGACCAGCAGCAGCGGATCTCGTCCCCTCTGAGTGTGTCCATCGAGTGACAGAGGTACGAGGCTTCAGTGACACACAGAAGGAGGAATACTTCAGGAAGAGAATCAAGGATCAGAGTCTGGCTGACAGGATCATCACACACCTGAAGTCCTCAAGGAGCCTCTTTATTATGTGCCACATCCCAGTGTTCTGCTGGATCTCAGCCACTGTTCTAGAGAAGATGTTGAGTGAAGCAGAGAGAGGAGAGATTCCCAAGACTCTCACTCAAATGTACACACACTTCCTGCTCATTCAGACCAACATCAAACATGAGAAGGACTATGAGAAGAAAGTGAAAGATGAAGACATGATTGTCAAACTGGGGAAACTGGCTTTCCAGCAGCTTGTGAAAGGCCACCTGATCTTCTATGAGGAAGACCTGAGAGAGTGTGGCATTGATGAGACAGAAGCATCAGTTTACTCAGGATTGTGCACTCAGATCTTAAGAGAGGAGTTGGGCTTGTATCAGGGGAAAGTCTTCTGCTTTGTTCATCTGAGCATTCAGGAACATCTAGCAGCTCTATATGTGCATCTCTCCTTTATCAACAATAACATCAATGTGTTTGACCAGATTACCAAACCAACTAATGGAGACAAAGTTTCACTATCTGATCTCCATCAGAGAGCTGTGGATGAGGCTTTAGACAGTAAAAATGGGCATCTGGACCTTTTCCTTCGTTTCCTTCTGGGTCTGTCAGTGAAGTCTAATCAGAGTCTCTTACAAGGACTAAAGACACAGACAGCAAACAGCTCTCACAACAATGAGAGAACAGTTGACTATATTAAAGAAAAGATCAGTGAGAATCCCTCTCCAGATAAATACATCAATCTGTTTCACTGTCTGAATGAACTGGGTGATCTTTCACTAGTGAACGAAGCTGAACCTCATACGAGCTCTGGAGGATTACTTGATGTGAAACTCTCCTCGTCTCAGTGGTCAGCTTTAGTGTTTGTGTTGTTGTCCTCAGAGGAGACACTGCAGAGGTTTGACCTGAAGAGATTAATTGGAGACAGAAATAATCAGTAAGTAACACTGAGTTCAATCATTACAGTCTAAAAAATTATGAACAAAAAGAAACTAAGAGATCAGAGGTGTTTAAATCATGGGACACAGATTGATTTCTGGGATATTGTACATAATTTGCGGGTGTTTCTCAAACCATGGCTGTGTCCTAGTAAGTCTGCATATCTCGACTGCTACGTCATCAAGCGCCTCTGAAGGCTGTCTCAGTTTGAAGGATGTTTTGAAGACACTTAATTTTGTTTCCTTAAATCAGCTCATTTTGAACGATGCATCAAGTATATCCTTTGTGTTTTTCAATCAATCAGGGCATATTACATTACTGTTATTATTATTATTAGGCTACTTTTATCATTAATATTACAGTTAATTTGCCCCGCAATAATTTCATAGCGCATCACCGCATAACTGACGCGCTGTGAGGATAAAGATTAGATTAGCTTACTTCTCATTTCAAAGACAACTTGTTGAACACAAAACACTTCTTGATTCATGTAAATATGCATTTTTTTCACTAGGGGCCACAAGAGAAGTATTAAGAAAATAAATTAGATTAAGTCTCAAAATCATTTTACTTTATCAGCAGTTGCTTGCAAAATGATGGATAATGATTCACATTTTGTGCGCATCATTTCCTGTGACAATAAAACTAAGTAAATTATTAAATAAACAAGTAGGTAAATAAACAAGTAACAAGCAAACAAACTCGTGCTTAATTTTTTACGAATAATTTGCTGATGCAGGTACAAAAAGACTTTTTCTTTAAAAAAAGTTAAATGTCGCCATGGTGATAACCACAGCAACGGACAGGACAAACAAATCTGATATGTCCAAATAGTGTTGTGGTGTAAATGCAGACTAATAGACCTGCCACAGCAACATTGACAAGAAAAAGAAAAAAACAAATCTGTGATGGCTGAATACGAGGCTTCTACAGATATAGATACTAAAACAACTTTTTCACATGTCCTCTGTAAAGCAGTGTTTAATTAAAAAAACATATTTGAGGGTATTTAGGAAGGTATAATGTATTATTTACTTATGATATTAATTATTATGATTGTTATTATTATTATTATTATTGTTGGCATGAATAATTAACTTGTTTATTTTTTATTTTCAATTAGTGTCACACAGAACACAGCCGATGAAGTTCTTCAGAAGCTGATGCCTGTGGTTACAGCAACTAGATACACTGAGTAAGTGACACTGAGAACAAGCATCACTGTTGAAACATAACAGTTCTTACTTAAACATTATAAATTAATGGTTTAACAAAAAATATGAGTCACACTTCAGCTTTTAAACCCTCCACCTATCTGACCTGATTTGTAATCTACTTAACCTTTTTTTATGATATATGTGTGAGAAATGTATTTTAAAATATATGCATTTATAATTTATGTATATAAACATTTATATGTAGACTTTTTATATTAATTTAAATGTAATTTAAATGTTAATACATTTATATTTAGTGAAAAAACTGATGTTTTCAATGTATTTCATTTTATCAGTTTTATATAATCTTTCTCCCTCACATAGAGACGTAATCTCTTAGAATAACAGTTAAACTTACTGATATATTGAATTCATTGTTTACAAAAATAGATATTACACAAATTATAAACACAATTAAGAAAAACAAAGATTTCTGTTTTGATCTGAGAGTGAAGAGTGTGTCATTGTTCTCTACAGGTTGAGGGAGTGTGGTGTCACAGATGAAGGTTGTGCTGCTCTGGCTTCAGCTCTGAGATCAAACCCCTCACACCTGAGAAAACTGTGTCTGTCGATGAATAAACTAGGAGATTCAGGAGTGAAGCTGCTCTCTGTTGTACTGGTGAATCCTCACTGTAAACTGGAGATACTGTGGTAAGATCATACGTGACTCTCACATGAAACTGTCACTGTGAATTCATAAAGTATAATCAAAATGGAATAAAATGCAGGGAAATAATTATTTCATTAATTACAAGCCAAGCTATTAAAACATGATCAAATTCATCAAATTATTTTTACATCTGTTCATAGGATGTAAGAGAATTAATATTTTTAAAGCATTTGCACTATTTCTCCTGCTGCTGTGAGTTCATGTGTTTGATCTGTAAATGATTGAACACATGAGCTGCTCCTCATTAAGGTGATTCTGCAGTTCTGATAGTCACACTGAAAAACACACTTTGCAGAGATGGCAAAAGTACTCACTTCCCGTACTCAAGTAGAAGTACAGATACTTGTGTTAAAAAATACTCTGGTAAAAGTAGAAGTACTGAATTAACTTCTTTACTCAAGTAAAAGTAACAAAGTACAGGCTTGTAAATTTACTTAAAAGTATAAAAGTAAAAGTAGCCTTGTGAATGACAACCATTTTTTATGCAAAGCTACCTGGATCACACAAATGTTACTAGAGTTACTAGAAACTTAAGTGGATATGGAAAAAAGGTTCTTTATATGCCACTGCCTACATTTTAAACGGATGTCTGCCAATAGGCCTAAAACATTACATATATGATTATTGTGACAGAGACTGGGACTCCAGGTTAATAAGATTCTAACTGAGTAGCAAGATATTAATTCAGTTGTGATTCTGTGAGAATTCACAGATCCAGTTTCTCTTTTTTAATCTTCCCCTTAACATTTAAAGGAATCTACATGTATGTGTGTGTTCTTAAATGTGGCTTCTGGAACGGATAAAATATGATTTATTAAACAGACATTAATTAAGAAGTTCCCCATACTTTTAGAGTTACAACTAACAACGACTAGATGGCAGCAGCGTATAAGAAATGAACTGACAGCTAGTAAATCTTTGAACATAGAGTGCTAATAAAAATAAATGTAATATGTCAGGCTCACAATTTTTACAATTGAAGTGCTATAAAAGTTCAATGTGCATTGTATTAAAAAAAAATCTTTTTTGATATGCAAATAGACAATAGACATCCAGCAAAAGAAAAATGGGCAAGTGATGTATGCTCTCAAATCTGTAGACGTGCATGGATTTGTCCTGAATCCCTTCAAGAACTAGGGAGCAACAAGGGTATACAGACCTTCTGTAATGCGTAACGTGTCATAACGTAATTGTGTGTAGTACAGTGAGTGAGTGAAAAAACGTGTGTGTGTGTCTGGGACGGACAGGGAGAAAGAGACCGCAAGTGAACAAATGTAAACCTCAAAGGATGATTGGGAATGTCTTGCTGCTTGTCTGCCGAATCTCTGGGATCTCCGTTTTCTTCATTTTCAATAATGTCGCCGTCCATACTACTATGTGCTAACGTTACCGCCATCAAGCCGCAATGATTTGCTGCGAATGAATGCCGTTGAATCTGTCGAGTCGTCTTGTAGTGGAAAGTACCGATATTCGTGTTAAAAATGTAAGGAGTAAAAGTAAAATGTCGGCACAAAAATAAATAGTAAAGTAAAAATATCTGAAAAATCTACTTGAGTACAGTAAGAAAGTATTTGTACTTCGTTACTTCCCATCTCTGACACTTTGACATTGTGATATACATTTAACACCCTTTACTTTAAACACATTCAATCTCAGCACAGTCAGGATTAACACAGTCCATTCATTTTAATTTTAGGGGGAAACTGGAGACTGTAGAGATTTTTCTCCAGGTTTAAAGTCTACCTCATGTCAATGTCACAGATTATGACATTGAGAACCACCATAGTACATCGATGACACGTCAGTGTCTGTATTATTAATGAGGCTGGAGGTTCTTATCCTATGAGAAGACATTTCTCTTTTTCATGACAGCACATGGTGTTTTTCTATGACCGACACTTCAGACTGCAAAATCACGCAGTAGTTTAGAGAGGCGTTCATGGGTCGCAAGTGTTGGTGTCCATGGTGCAAGAGTTTAGGGTGTTGCAGGCTTCCCCCGTGATGCTGTCAGGGCGAGACTCGCTGCGGGCGTTTGGTTGGCCAGAAACTACAGACACAATCAAACTGTGTGTGTGTAACAATCCGTTTTCTGTGGAGAGCTACGAGAATATCTATCTTCTCTGTCACTATCTGTCCTGAAGGGACGTAGATTTGTGATCTACGCAACCGTTTTTTATGACATTTGTATAAGAAAATGATTATATAGATGCATTTATAGTGAATGTATATAAACATCTATACTGTTAAAGGGAAAATACAGATTGTGTTCAATGATTTGGTAGGAATTGAACTGTCCGCTGTAAAATCCTCCAGTTTCTCCCTGATATGTAGTGAGAGCCGGCATGGGCCACTGACAGATGACTGTTGCTCGTCCCTCTCTCTCTCCTGTCTTGCTCTGCCACACACACTCCCTCTCTTCTTCTCACAGCTAGGGGTGTGCCGGTTTCAGAATTGGTGATGACGGTTATGACGTGAGTCAAATGTGACGGTTCGTAACATAACCGCGGGGGGGGGGTTGCGACGTTCGTCTGTTATAGGACAACTTAGTTTGAATAAAAGTAATATTTGTTTAGTGTTCAATGTTGTTATCAATAGAGATACGCGGATGGGGTATTAGTTCATCCGCAACCGCATCACAAAACTCATCATCCGCACCAACGTTTTTTGACCAGATTTCAAAGCTGCACCCGCCCGCCATCCGCTGATTGTTTTGCGGTCTATGGACGATGCAATGCTCTGCTGATGCGCGCCGTAAGAAAGCTCTTGTCTGTTCTAGAAAGGATGCAGCAAAGATATTTAATGCTAATGTATGAGGCATAGGCCTACGCTGAGTTTCATTCATTTACGATGAGATGCGCTCTAGTTCAACTTCACAATGCAATGCAAGTGAACGCGGCACATCGGAGCCTCAATGTCATGGTTATTATATTGTCTCCAATTTGCTTTTTAATTATTAAATACATGCAATTGGTTGACGAATAATTTATTAAAATTAAGATACAATTTGTACAAAACGAAATTCGCTTTAAAGAAAGGATTTCTACAAAGCAAAACTTAATGAAGTGGTAAAAATCATGTCTGACGATTTACAAAACAAAACTTAATGAAGTGGTAAAAACCATGTCTCCCGATTGCAAATGTTCATTGCTAATGTTTATTATTGCAAATGTTTTTCATTTGTTTAATAAATCTCATAATGATGGCACATCACTATATCATAGCTTTTATTTCTATCTCAAATGATTGGCGGTCGGTCAAGGGGTAGCCTACTTGGCAAAGAATCAAATACAGTTGGAAACGACGTAGACCATTAATAACAGACTGTTAACAATTGTTTTTAATTAGTATTTAAACATTCTCTATGATAAAAAATGTTTGTAAAAAATATTTTATTAACACGGTTTTGGCGGTTATAGATTTGTAATGACGGTGTTCAACTATAACCGTCGGTCTCACGGTTATATACTAATCGTCACACCCCTACTCACAGCCGCACACACACATTTAAGAGGATTTTACAGAATGATTGTGAGGTAGACTTGAGCTGAAAGAGGGGGGTTTCATGACTCTTTATTGTTCATTACATTAACCTCTTCTTTTACTATTTTTCTATATATATATATATTTTTTTTTATTATCTTTTATTGGAAAAGCATGTTGAATTTTACATATTGTTGGGCATATGAAGTACATTACATTGCTTTACCATTTTTAACTTTTTAACATAAGAACTACAGAACTCAAGTGCGGGTGGTGGGGAAACCAAATTACATCCATATTATTTATGTTGTTCATTTAAACTTTTAAATCATTGCACAATTAGTAAGAAGCAGCAGTGTTTACAGAAAATCAGATCTAACCGGTTTAACATATTCCGTCCACTTGGACCACATCTTATTGAAAGTGTCCCTCTGCACTTTGAGTGAAAAGGACATGTTTTCCATTATGTAGATCTCGTACACAATGTTTATCCAGTCCTCAGTTGTTGGTGGTTCTGGTTTAAGCCATCTCCTCGTTAAAGCCTTTTTACTTGCTGCCAATAAGATGTACAGAAATTTCTTGTCCTTCGAGTCCAGTTTATCCGATGATATATTACTGAGATATAAGGTATCAAAAGCAAATGGAAAAACAAATGCAAAAATATTCTGTATATGCTCAAGAATTCTGGACCAATACTGAGAGATAACTTTGCAGTCCCAAAAAATGTGGAAATGGTTAGCCCCCCCCCCCCCCAATTGTATCTCGCATATATGTTCCTAACATTCCTCAGTGATTATCAATTTACCCTCTTTTTCCCACTTCTCTTTAACATAATGAGTGTTGTCTTTTTTACACCGCAGGATGCTATTGTATAACCTAGATATAATTTTATTGTGTGCTCCTGAGTTTGTAGCTAATGATATAAATGTACCCACAAATCCGAGGTCATTTAAATTCACTTTCAGTTCCTGATTAAAATAGTGCCTGATCTGAAGATACCTAAAGAAGTCAGAAGAGTCTAGACCATGTTTTCTTTGCAGGGATTCAAAAGATTGGAGTGCCCCCTTGTGGACAAATGAGTGATAATCAGTCAGTCCTTTTAGAATCCAATTCTTAAATCTGTCTTCATGCTGATTCGGGGTAAAATCTGAATCGTATGCACACCATTTTAGGATTTTTGAAGTGTCTTCCAAACCACAAATCTTAATTGCTTCATTCCAAGCTGCTATCATTACATGAGAAATGGGTTTGTCTGATAAATTAGTCTTATTCTGCAGTTTGATATCTGCTAATAAAGCTTCAACTGGTATTGCTTCAATAGTTTTCCCCTCAACGTCCTTCCATCCTGCGGTGTAATATGAAGAACATAAACATATTAATGGTCTTAACTGTGCCGCACAATAATATTCTCGTAGACAAGGGAGACCACGACCTCCTTTATCTTTCTTCAATTGTAAGGTTTTATACTTAACTCTGGATTTTTTCCCTTTCCAAATATATTTTGACAGCATTCTATCCCATTCTACAAATTGTTTTTGAGGTATGAAAATTGGTAAACACTGGAATATGTAGAGCATTCGGGGGAGAATATTTAATCTTATTGAATCAATCCTAGAATGTAAGTCCAAAAAAGGAATGGTATTCCATCTTTGTATATCCGATTTTATTGCTATATTCAGAGGGCCATAATTAGCTTCAAACATTTTAGTGAAGTCTCGGTGCAGTACCACCCCTAAATATCCGATACTGTCTGCCTCCCATTTCCATTTATACCTATCCTTGACTTCTTCTGGAGGGGCATAGTTCAGAGTTAATACCTGTGTTTTATTTACATTAACCTTGTACCCTGAAAAAGAGCCATAGTCTAGTAGTAGTTTAATGATTTTAGGAACAACCTGTGTGGGGTAAGATATAGTTAATAGTAAATCATCAGCAAAAAGCAGAGGTGGGGGCAAGTCACACATGGTCAAGTCCAAGCAAGTCTCAAGTCTTAACTCTCAAGTCACGGTTCAGATAAATCAAGCAAGTCAAGTCAAGTCAAGGGTTCACCCTAAGCAAGTCAAGTCAAGTCAAGGGTTCACCCTAAGCAAGTCAAGTCGAGTCCTGATAAGTTTCAAGTCAAGTCACAGTACTAAAATAAATAGAGGTAAATTTTTTCGATACATATTTATTTTTGCACAGAAAAGATGAACTTGTATACATATATTATGTATCTTATTCATTATACATTTGCTATATGAATCATATGCATATCTGACTGTGCTAACATTAATATCTGAAAATAAAATAAAATTGTGTTGTCTACACAAAACGTTTAGAGTCTAAGGTGTATCGACTCGAGTCTAAGATGTATAATCCAATCTGTCTAATTCAATTTAATTGAAACGGTCTAAAATGTGTTGCATTTACAGAAAATAAGGTTTGCCAAGACAATGGCACTAAGCTGTGAACGATGGGGCCGCATAATAATCCCCCCATGACTGAACACACGCTCGACAGGTGCGCTTGAAGCAGGCACAGCTAATACCCTCATTGCGATTTGGAACAGTGAAGGCATTTTCTCCTTGTTCATTCCCCAAAACAAAAGGCAGTTCTGGCCATCACAATTGTCCAGGTAATGGTTGAGCTGGGCAGCAGGGCTGAAATGAGTGGATTTCTTCTGCTTTTTGTGGTATAAGAACAGCCCAGTTTCATCACCTTTGATTTGCTCTTCTTCATCTCCATGACCTGTCTGTTCCATATTGGTATGCTCTGCCTCCTGGAGAATCAGATCTAAAACATAAAAATGTAAAATTACAAATAAACCTACACAATATTCTAGAGCTGCATGATTCTGGATACATTGAGAATCATGATTATTTTCTAAATAGACAATTATCTAACAATTATTTACAAATATATGTCATGTAATTTACTAAATGTTCTGACAAAATGTTCATTGCTGTAGTCTTTTAAAAAAAAAATAATTTAAAAGATTTTTTAAGCTGTCAGAAACTGAATAAATGATTCGATGTCTCACTCATAAGGGCTTCACGTGTTTCATTACTGGATGAATCAGTGTTTTTGAAGAATCTCTGGAATGAATCATTAAGTGACAGTCCCTGTAACTGACAGAAATTTTATTTGAAGCATCAAATTACTTTAAGTAACTTGAGTAAGTAACTAAGTAAATCGCTACTTTAATATCCAAACTACAAACTTTTATCTCAGTATTTCTGTGATGGTTTGAATGATTGTAACAGTTTTTCAACTGCACAGTATCTGTATTTCAATTTTAATACTTATGCATGATAACTGCTCTCTCTGGGCCAGCAGCAGTGCCAATGCAGAATTTAATGTTTGCTGTGATCATACTTTAAACATTGTCATTTAGGAATGAGATTACTTGGGTGTCAACATTGCAAACTTTTAATAGTTTATTGTGTAGCACTTCCAATTTCTGTAAAAAAAAAAAAAAAAATACTACTAATAATGTAATATTTACAAGTATGGGGTCTCATTCTAAAATTAGCCTATCACTTACTTTTTACTTCCATGGTCAACTGCTCCTTCAGCTTGTCATCAACCAATACATCGTGCTCTATCCACATAACCCCAAAGGCTGGATCAAGAACAGCTGCTTTGACATAAACAGGATCAGAGAATGGCAGGATTCCTTCATTGGTCTCTGGCTGAGACATTTTTACATTGACAAAGCTGCCTTTGAATCTTCTTTGCAGTGATCTTTGAAGACTGTGGATTAGGTTGACCAAGTACTGTGTTCCTTCTTTCTGGTTTTCCAAGTGATTGTTGAGGGAGAGAACACAGGGAATCACAGCACTTATGGTTACAACTTTCTCTCCCTGAGTGAGATCAGTGGCATCAGCAAAGGGCTTCAGGATGCTGACCAGTTCTTTAATCTGAGCCCACTCTCATAGAGTGAAAATAGTCTCTCTGTGCCCTCTAACATCCAAGACCTTGCACAAAGTTTGGTAGTCACAGCTAAGCAAGGACTTCAGCTGTCGGAAAGTCGAATTCCATCGAGTAACAACAGAAGCAGGAACTCCGCGTTGGCCAAATTCCTTCTCAAATTCCTCCTTAAAAGAAGTACTTGTGTGGAGCAGAGAACTGATCCGCGACGCTTTGGCCAGAGCCAAACTGACAGCCCTGGTCTCTTTAAGACCATCACCAACAACCAATTGTAGTGTGTGCGCAAAGCACTGTAGTCTATGCTGACTTTTGGAGGTCAATGTCTCATTCAGCCTCTCCTGCTCATCCACTGGAAGGGCATTCCAAAGTTCTGCATCATCAAGGCAGTCATCATCATCCTCATCTGCTTCAGCTGAACTGGGAAAACATGTGGTGAATGCCTTCTTCATATTTGCTGCATTGTCACAAATTATATGATCAATCTTTTGTTTGATTTTATACTGATCACATATTTGTTCAAATGCTTCACAAATTCTCTCTCCCGTATGTGACCCCTTGAACCGGTTGCAAGCTAGTAGATGAGATTTCAACGTTATAGCATCTGCTGCAGTGTTCATCCAGTGAGCGGTGACGCCAAGGAAGCCTCTCATTCTTCTGTCTGACCAGATGTCCACAGTGACAGACAGATTTTCAACTGTGGCCATTTCACTTATTAGTTTTGATTGTGTCTCAGACGCCACAGTGTCAAGTCTTGAGGTGATGGTTTTGCGGCTCACTGCAGTATATTTTGTGTCCATAATGGAGAGAAAATGAATGAAGTGCTTGTTGTCAGTGATAGACAGGGGCATGTTGCAATTAATGATCAGATCAGATATTATTGCTTCTGTAATGGCTTTTTGTCGAGGGTGGTTGACTGGATATGTAGTAGTCTGGGGCACAATGAACTGTGACATGGGTGGCTGCTGTAGATCGCTGCAGTGTATCTTGGTTTTGAGATATTCATCATATCTGCATGGATAAAAAAAAAAATACAAAACCAATCAGGGAAAACTGTAAACATTAACATTAACTGTAAACATTAAAACAAATTTTCTATGCACAAACATTCTTTACATTTTTTAAAATACTGTAATTTAAGGAAAATCAATTGTAAATATAAATGAATTTATAAGCGTCTTATTTATGAGCGTCTCAGCTGCGTGGCGTGCCCGTTTTTATTTCGGCTCCCATGTTAACAGGTTAGAGCTTGCACACTGCCTGCGTGACTCGCGCGTCTCGGGCGCGGCACGAGCTGCGCGGAAAACGCGTGCATGCTAGAAATAGAACCGACGCCTATATTTCACGCGACACGCAAGCGTGTTGGAAGCGTTTCCGGGGAAAATAGAATAGGAAAAGATGTTTGTATGTCATTTTGACATGAATACATATTAATAAATGACATTTTGATGTTTGAAAGTTTTATTTGGACATAAATGCAGATATAAATGTAATTAAAAAAATATTTATGTTTAACATTAAGTAGGCTATAGGCAGGGCCGGAGTGGGGCCACTTTTCAGCCCGGGAGTTTCAGGCCCAAGACCGGCCCACTTTTTCCATGGTGGAATTCCAAATTAGCACTTTTTCTAAATTGGATAAATGAAGCAACAGTTCAGCTCTTACTATTGTGTAGTTTGTATTAATACCATGGGTTAACAAATAATGTAAAAGTTAAATAATAATTCATTTAGACTTTATAAGAAGCAATTACGACTTTATTTCACACAATTCTGACTTTATATTTCGCAATTCTGACTTTATAACACACAATTGCGACTTTATATCACACAATTCTGACTATATATGTTGCAGTTCTGACTTTATAAGCAATTGCGACTATTTCACACAATTCTGAATTTATAACACACAATTGCGACTTTATATCACACAATTCTGACTATATATCTTGCAGTTCTGACTTAATAAGCAATTGCGACTTTATTTCACGCAGTTCTGACTTTATATCTTGCAATTCTGACTTTATAAGAAGCAATTGCGACTTTATTTCACACAATTCTGAATTTATATTTCGCAATTCTGACTTTATAACACACAATTGCGACTTTATATCACGCAATTCTGACTTTATATCTCGCAATTCTGACTTTATAACACGCAATTGCGACTTTATTTCATGCAATTTTGACTTTATATCTCGCAATTCTGAGAAATAAAGTCAGAATTGCGAGATGTAAACTCGCAAGTGTGAGATAAAAAGTCGCAATTATCTTTTAAAATGTTTTATTCTGTGGCTTAAAAAAAGCTTCCATACCTCCTGGCCTCTTCCTCCCATCCTCCCTGACGCGTTACGGTAGGGCCGGCCCAGCTATCGGTAGGCGCGGGCGGTGCCGCGGTAGCCTACCTGAGAAAACGTTTTTGAAAAGACGGACTATGGACCCAACCAACTCTATAGGAGGGGAGGGGAGAACTCCCTCACATGGTACAACCCATGCAGAGGCTGTGCGCTGGGGTGTCAGAATGCGAAACGTGTGTAGCCTATGTACGTGACATTGAAATGCAAAAAAAAAATAAAAAATTCCTCGACCGGCCCAAAAGTGAAGCGGCCCACCGGGAATTCTCCCGATTCTCCCGATTACCCACTCCAGGCCTGGCTATAGGCCTTCCACAACTCTCTCCCCATATGTTAAATATATCACCAATGAGGCTTATCATGTCACCTAGCAGCAGCAGCGCCGGCGTCAGACCATAGACTCGTCAGACACGTTTCTGGTGTGCAAAGACGTAGAAAACGCCACGCAGCTAGCCGCCATGCAGCTGACACGCAACAGAAACGCCACGCTCACGCCACTGTCATGCAGTATGGTATAAGCGCAATGTTTTTTAGTTTCCACACGCAGTCCACAAACACTTGAAAATGCGCACATTTAATACAGACATCATAGCCTACATGTAATATAGAGTGGCCCGCTCATTTTAAGATGCCCATCAACATTAAAATTCAGGCTAACGTTACGCCACTAGTCAAATTGCGATACATCAATTTATGAGACTAAGAAAAAAACATATGTAACCAAGGCCAAATTATGACAAACAGAAAATATTAATTCATTACATTAGTAATTGTTATAGATCTTAGTGAAACTGACTATAAAGAGATGACTTTCTTACCTTTCCTTGTGGTTCTTGAAATGTCGAATGAAATTAGATGTTGTGGTTGTCGTGTCGGATATTCTTGCGTTGCATATTTTGCATCTGGCAAATCTTTTTTTATTGGCACGGTCCAGTGCAAAGTCCTTATAGCCAAAGGAGACGATTTGTGGAGCTCGACTACTGTCTGCCATGTTTGGCGCGGTTTGAAATGTGCAGCGTTAAAGGTACATACGCTGATTAGTGGTGCTGACGTCACAATAATAATTTTTTTTTTAAATGAATTTTATTGCTGTTTGTTTATTATAAGTTCAAGTCATTGTCGAGTCTTCCACTTCAAGTCAAGTCAAGTCACAAGTAACTTGTTCTCAAGTCAAAGTCAAGTCAAGTCATTTTCATACTTTAACCAAGCAAGTCGCAAGTCCTGAAAATTGTGACTCGAGTCAGACTCGAGTCAAGTCATGTGACTCGAGTCCCCCACCTCTGGCAAAAAGTGCCAATTTTTGCTCCCCTCCTACTGTTCTTACTCCAGTAATGTCCTTTCTCTGCCTGATCCACTGGCTTAAAGGTTCGATAAACAAGGCGAAGAGGAGAGGCGAGATGCAACACCCTTGTCGAGTCCCGCGCTCCAATATGAATGATTCAGTGAGGTCTCCATTAATTTTGATCCTCGCAGTCGGGTTATTGTATAACCCTGAGATAACCTCAATTACAGATTTATCAAAACCAAATTTTTCAAGCACCTTTTATAAAAAGGACCACCTCACTGAATCAAAAGCTTTTTCGGCGTCCAAACTCAAAACTAAGGTCTCTAATTTTTGCTTATCCACCCGCCTCATTATGTGTAAAACCCTCCTAATGTTGTCTTGAGTCTGTCTGTGTTTGATGAAACCTGTCTGATCCTTATGTATTAATCCTGGTAAAATAGTTTCTAATCTTCTTGACATAATAGGCAAGGCAAGGCAAGGCAAGTTTATTTATATAGCACATTTCATACACAGTGGCAATTCAAAGTGCTTTACATAGAAGAAATTAAAATAAGAAAAAGAAATAAGAATAATTAAAACAGTTTAGAAAAATAAAAAATAAAATACAGTACAGTACAAACAGTCGGACGAACATTGGCACAGTGCTCATTCATTAAATGCATAGCTAAACAGATGTGTTTTGAGTCTGGATTTGAATGTGACTATTGTAGGAGCACATCTGATCTCCTCTGGAAGCTGGTTCCAGCTGCGGCTGGCATAATAGCTAAAAGCGGACTCGCCATGCTTTGAGTGAACCCTTGGTATTTCTAGCTGATATGATCCTAGTGATCTGAGTGATCTGTTGGGTTTATATTCAGTGAGCATATCTGCAATGTATTTAGGTCCTAGGCCATTGAATGATTTATATACCAGTAATAATACTTTAAAATCAATCCTAAATTTAACTGGGAGCCAGTGTAAAGACCTTAGGACTGGTGTGATATGTTCATATTTTCTGGTTCTGCTCAGAATCCTGGCGGCAGCGTTCTGTATGAGCTGCAACTGTCTTATGGTCTTTTTGGGAAGGCCAGTGAGGAGTCCATTACAATAATCCACCCTGCTGGTGATGAAAGCATGAACAAGTTTCTCTAAGTCTTGTCTGGAAACAAAGTATCTAATTCTTGCAATATTTTTTAGATGATAGTATGCTGATTTAGTTATTGCTTTGACATGACTACTGAAACTAAGGTCTGACTCTAGTGTCACACCAAGATTCCTGACTTGATTTTTAGTTGTTTGACCCCTAGAGTGAAGGTATGCATTCACCTTGAGAACTTCATCTTTGTTTCCAAATGCAATGACTTCAGTTTTGTCTTTGTTTAACTGAAGAAAGTTTTGACACATCCAACTGTTGACTTCATCGATGCATTGGCACAGGGAGTCAATGGGGCTGTAATCGTTAGGCGATAGGGCTAAGTAGATCTGTGTGTCGTCTGCATAGCTGTGGTAAGCAATTTGGTTCTTTCTCATTATTTGGCTCATTGGGAGCATATACAGGTTGAACAGGAGTGGCGCAAGAATTGAGCCTTGAGGGACTCCGCATGTCATGGATGTCCACTCAGACTTATGGTCTCCTATACTCACATAATAACCTCTCCCATCTAAGTATGACCTGAACCATTTTAAGACTATGCCAGAAAGCCCCACCCAGTTTTCCAGCCTGTCAAGAAGTATGTTATGATCGACAGTGTCAAATGCAGCACTGAGGTCGAGTAGTACCAGCACTGATAATTTGCCTGAATCAGTATTTAAGCGAATATCGTTTATTATCTTTATGAGCGCTGTCTCAGAGCGTAATAGAGGTGAACAACTTATAGTCTATATTCAGAACACTAATTGGGCGATAGTTACTACACTGCAATCTATCCTTTCCTTCTTTTGGGATGATAGAAATTATTGCTTCCCTCCATGATGGTGGGACTATCTTATTTGCCATCACCCAATTAAATGTTTTCAGCAACGTTGGGACCAGAAAAACCTGCATTGTTTTGTACCAATTGTTTTGTACGAATCCATCTGCCCCTGCCATCTTCCCTCCCTTTAATCTTTTTAATTGCTAATTGGATTTCTTCTTTAGTTATTGTAGATAATAACTTTTTATTTTGTTCCTCCGTCACTGTTGGTAACTCAAGTTCAGACAAAAAGATATTGATGTCCTGGTTGTTGTCTATATGAGGTTGAGAATATAATGTCTTATAATAATCCAGAAAGCATTGTTGAATTTTTCCCTGTTCAATTTCTATTTGATCATTTAGGGGATTCTTAATTTTATGAATGGATCTCTCTGCTTGCTGTTTCCTAAGCTTATAAGAAATAAGTTTCAGTGATTTCCCCCCTACCTCATAGTACTGTTGCTTTATAAACATGAGTTTTTTCTGTACCTCTATTGTGTTCAAATCATCTATTTATTTTTTCAATTTTATTATATCCGATTTAATATTACCATTATGAGACCTTAAATGTTGGCGTTGCAGATCTAACAACTTTTCTTCTAAGTGCCAGAGTTTTTGTTGACCTATTTTTTTCAGGTAGGAGGAAATACCAATTATTTTCCTCCTAATCACTACCTTAAGTGCGTCCCATAGTATTCCCGGTGACATATCGTCCTTATCGTTATATTCTAAATACTCCTCTATTTCTTTCTTCAAATGCTCTTTAATATCAGGGTAATTTAGAATGTTTGTGTTCAACCTCCATAGGGTAGATCTATTCCTTCTGTTTAGACAAATATTAGCATAAACTGGGTTGTGATCTGATATAGTACAGGGACCTATTTCACAATTTTTTAACCTAAAGAGATCATTTCTGAACATGAAGATATAGTCTAACCTTGAATAGACATTGTGTGCGCAGGAATAGTGGGTATATTCCCTATCCGTTGAATGGCAATCTCTCCACACATCAACTAATCCTAATTCGTCCATAAGATGTACCATTTTTCCTCCGATATTTCTCGCATCACCTTTCCCGTTCGAAGAATCCAATTTAGCATTTAATGTGAGGTTAAGATCACCACCGCATAGTAAAATTCCCTGACTCCTTGTTGTTGTTAATTCTAGGATCTGTTTATACAAGGACCAATTGCTTCCTGGGGGAATATACACGTTTAAGAGACTCAGAATAATACCATCAATCTTACCAGTTACCATTATATATCTACCCTCCTTATCCTTATATTCTGATAAATGTTCATAATTTAGAGCGCCGTGCACCAGGATCGCCACACCTCTTCGCCTTCCCGAACTGTGAGAAGAATAGAAAACATGTTTAAAACCAAGTTTGTTCAATTTTTCATGCTCGCTATCAGACAGATGTGTTTCTTGCATAAAAACAATCTGAGCTTTATCTCTTTTGAATTTAGATAGGGCTTTCCACCTTTTTACCGGATTATGTAAGCCATTAATATTGATTGATACCATTTTCACTGATCTGCTATTCATCTAAATTATAAGTCAAGTACACACATTTTACTAGGGTCCCTGCACACCCTTGTAAACATTGAACATGAAACACGTGAACAAATGGCATGAAAACAAAAAACAAAACAAAAATCAAACTGAAGTAGTTCTAACTTCCAAGGTAGGGGTCCCTGAAGTGGACCCTGCTTCGCCTTTAACCCTCTGAGGTCTGAGCTGTTTTCTGGGCCCTGGAGGTGTTCTGACATGCTCTGACATTTCTGGTTATTTCTGTTACTTGTGACATTTTCATGGTTAAAGTCTAATTACACTGTATTCAGCACAAACTCTGCTACAATAATATATCAACAGCATGTATGTAAAAGTTTGTAGTTTTGAGATAATGACATTTATGCGTGGTTTGTGAAAATACAAAAAAAAATTCTCACTGAAATAAGGCTATGAAACCCATACTGATTATTTCTTCACAAGACTTTTGAAAATTGTATCACGTAGCCTAGAATATTTGTTCTAAAACTATGTGAAAATCACCCTGATTGCTCATTCAGATAAGACAATATATTGATTTTTAAAATTTTACGACGTGTTTTGTGTGAAAAAGCTTTATGCGAGAGCTCATTAATATGTAAGCTTTTCTCACCTGAGAAAGACAAAGACCCTCCCCTAACGGCCCTATTAGGAGCTATCATTCTGAGCAACCTTGCACAATACTGTAAATGAGGAGATTTAAAAAAAGAATGGCTTTTAAATTGTTTGGATTTATTTACAACACAACATAGTCCAAAGATACACACAACAAATGCCAAAAAAGCACTTATTGAAAACAATGATCCAAAGACAGAGACCTTTGTGCCATTCCTAAAAACATTGTACATACCTTTCATTTCCAAGGTGTTTGATTTTCACTTTACCATGTTCATGTTCACTGAAGTCCTCAGTGGCATCTGGGCCCTGGAAAAAAAAGTGAACATACTGATATCAAGAGAAAGGCCTGCACGATTTTGGGAATAAATTTTAGATTTTTCTGGTTAAAATTGCTTTTTAAAATTCACAGAATACACACACACACACACACAAATGTTTCCAACAATATATAATATAATGAACAGTGAACACCAGGTTTGTTGTGCCTTGTAGGCATAGGCTATGCGCAGTGCTGGATAAAATATGATACATTCAAACGTGATCACGATCCAAAATATGATACATTCAAACGCGATCGCGCTGCAAAATATGATACATTCAAACGCGATCGCGCTGCAAAATATGATACATTCAAACGCGATCACCATCCAAAATATGATACATTCAAACGTGATCACGATCCAAAATATGATACATTCAAACGCGATCGCGCTCAAATATAAAACATTATGGTTACCATATACATATCTACGTTTGAGCAGATATCCACAAACACAGTAACAGTAAACACGGGTCTAAATATTATAATATTCACCATATATCTAGCAACAGTTCAACTGCAATGTGAAATTTATGCAACAATAGCAAACTAATATGTAAGTATATTATTTCTTACCTTATCTTTCTTGTCTTCAAATCGGGTTCTTCTTCTGATGTAAATCCAATGTAAGCTCAGGCACGTCTTTCAAACTCGACGAAAAGTGAAGTGAAGTGTTTTGTTGTTGAGGTAATGAGCGCGATCGCGTTCCATGTGGAGATTTGCATGTGAATTTCTTTTGCGCGAGTGGGCGTGGTAAATTAAAAAATAATTAGGAAGCGTTTGAGAAGCTGGACATCTTGTTGGTTTTATACAAATTACTTAAACAGAGAATATTTGTTTTCGTTTTGAATACGATCATTTAAAAGTACACACTTAAATGTTTATAAAGGTGTATGGCTCATAAATGTGTGACAAGTATTCGCTGAGTTTTGTTTCAGTTTATAGACGTGCTCAAGAAAAAAAAGTTCACCGCGACGGAGAGGCAGAACGCACACCCTGTCTATTTTCTTTATTTTACAAAAGCACAATGTTTTGATTTGATTGTAAGTGGACACATACAAAAGTAGAAATATCACAGATTCTTTTTTTATATTTCTTTTTTCTGTATGACCATAAATGACGAAGAAATTTAAGTTTATAGTGCTACAATGTGGAGAAAATCCAGCAAAACGCGCCCGCGCGTTTGTCGACCTCAGAGGGTTAAAGGCAACTTCTTCATCAGTTAGTGGAGGAGGCCCTTAATGGCTAAGGCCTCACAGAGAAGAGCACCCTCCAAAAAACCTTACTTATCCACTTTTTACACACCATTAAACTAAGTAATAGTTTTGTTTTTTGCTTTTAATTAAAGAGAACAACAAAGTGGGTAAACCTCAATTTCCCAAAGGCGCAGGTGAGGTCCTCTTGAAGGCTCTGAGTTTTTCTTTGTAAACGGGGTCTCGCCTCTTGTTTGTTGCGCTGCTTCCCGCCCCTCTACCAACTCTGGTCCAGGTCAGCTGCTTCAGTTGCTCCAACGCTGTTTCTGGCGATCCGATGACCTTCACCGCATAGCCTCTCCTGGACATATCTACAGTAGCTTCAGCCACTGTGTTGTAAATTTTAGTTTCTTCAGTGTATTTCACCTTCAGCCTAGCTGGAAAGAGAGTCTGAAAGGGGATCTGCTGCTCTTTCAGAATCTTGCGCACTTCTGCATATTCTCTTCGTCTCTTTAGGATGAGAGGAGGATAGTCATGGTCTAAACTTACTTGTTTGCCATTCCATGTGAATCCTTTTTTCTGCCATGCCTTGTGGAGCAAAAGTTCTTTGGTCTTAAAGCTGAGGAATTTCACAATAATCGAGCGCGGGGGTGCATCGTCTGGCGGTGGTGGACCTAGAGAGCGATGCGCCCGTTCAATGCATATGTCAAGCTCGTCATGGGACAGCCCCAAACCGTCACGCAGCAGCTTCTCCACAAAATCACTCATTGTTGGAGAGTCCCGCTCTGCTGTCTCAGGTACACCATAGATGCGGACGTTTTCTCTTCTTGTACGGTTCTCCAAGTCCATTAATTTATCCTCCAACCTTATTTGTAACTTTATTATTTCCGTCATGGCATCCTCCGTGTTCTGAATCCTCTCCTCCGTCTTCTCAATCCGCCCTTCAGCCTCGTCCATTCTCGCGCTCATCATAGACATTTCTTCCTTAATTTCCCCCAAACTCACACTGTTTTCTTGGCGAAAGTCCCTCAATTCCTGAAGTACCACGTCTATGCTAGCCATATCGTTTCACCGAGCAGTAGCAGTCCACCAGTGTACGGCCTTGTGTCGAACAGTGAATCACATTAACGTTAGCAGGGAAGCTAGCGCTATTTTCCAGGTTTAAGCACCCACTATGTTGCTCCGTCAATACGTTAGTTTAGGTGTATTTCGCTTACCCCCTCACTTATCTACCTCCAGGCATTAAATTGCGTTGTCTTAACGGGGTAAAGTTTTAAATTTCATAGGTTTCCTTGGGAGCCCGTTCACAGTGCTGCCATCACGATGACGTTCAAACCGGTAGTCATCTTTCTATATTTTTATGTGATGTATAGTTTTAATTTGTTTTATGTAATTTATGTATCACCTTTTATGTAATCAGTGAAAAAAAATGTCGGATTAAAGTAAAAAAATTAAATTCAAATTTCTATGGTCAGTTGAAACTGATTTTTACATGATTAAATCACAAATTATCACAATCTTTTTGATTAACTTAATTTTTTTTAAACAAAAAATCCAAATAACTACAAACAATGTTGTCACACTGTGGTTTCCTCAGGAACAGACTGAAGATTATAGGTACAAACTCAAACTTTAATAATAGCACTCTGGAACAAGCTGACAGGGAAAACACACATAAACACAACGGAGATCAGACAAAGACTGAAAGAAAGGGTGCATCTTATAAAGCAAACAGAAACGAGATAATTAATCATGCACAGCTGGGAAAAATGAACTCCATGATAGTAATCATAGAAACAAAGGAGTGGCGGAAAAAGAAAAGGAAAACAGGAACCAATCAAAAAAGAAACTGAAAGTCCAAACATGAACTGACACGTTATCTACAACTACACGTGACAGTACCCCGTCCTCCCGAAGACGCTTAACGTGTAATTAAACGCAATGCGTTCGTGTTCTGGGCTCATCTGCTATTCTGTAGGCTACTTATGCTTTATTAACCCTCTGGGGTCTAAGGTGTTTTTGGGGTCCTTGAGATGTTCTGACATGCCCTGACATTTGTGCTTTTTTCAGTTGCTTATAAACATATTAATGGCAAAAATAAAATTACACTCTATTTAGCACAAAAATTACACTCTATTTAGCACAAATAGGGCTACCATAATATGTGAGCAACAAGAATGTACATGTTTGCATTTTTGAGAGAATAATGTTTATGCATGGTTATTGAAAAAACTAAAAACTAAAGTTTCTGAAATAAGGTTTTTTCTTCAAAATGATGTGAAAATCACCCTGCCTTATCATTCACATAACACAATACATTGATTTAAATTTTGCAAAGCACTTTCTGTTTGGAAAGGCAATATTCAAGTGGGCGTCAACGATCCAATGACACCATCATGCAGATTTAGTGGTTCGCACCTGAGGTTTTGGAATATTTATCCTCTCCCCAAATTTGTCACTAATAAAACACAATAAAAATTATTTAAAGAAAAGGCTTATATTTACCTTTTAATAGTTTGTTTACATCTACCTTGTAAATATATTTTTTTATTAAAAAGGTTACAATTACAACAACAATTCAAGTGTAATCTTTCTTTGTAAAAACTAAAGTATACATTTTATCATACATATTTCAAAGTTAAAGATTTGATTGATTATTTGATTATTTTTGACAAAACATACTATATTTAACATATGAGCAAAAATTAGCAAACAAAAGCTTATTTGAGGTGGCAGATATTTTACAGTAAAAATGTATAATCTATCCGAAACTAATCAACGAAATGTTGTCTTTCATATGTCTGTAACTGTAACGATCACCAGCTGGAGTGCCCTTGAGAGCCACCAGAGGGCACTCCACATAGGACTCTCCTATTCACTCACAAACTACAGTTCCCATAACTCACTGCCTGGACTCATCATCACTTATCACTGATCACATTCACCTGTACCTCTTTCACTGATTGCATTCACCTGTCTCATCCTGTTAGTCTGTCTATTTATACCACGTTCATTCATTCACTCACCGGCGAAGTCTTGTTTGTGTCACACTGCATTTCTGAGCATTCTCCTAGTTTTCGTGTTTCTTGGTTCTTGATATCTTGCCCTGTTCCCTGGATTACTCTCTTGCCTCTGGTCCCTTCCTGTTTGTTTGTTTTGTTTGTTTTGACTGCCTGCCTGTGTATGACCCTAGCCTGTAGTTTGGATTACGCCTCTGGATTGCCCCAGCCAATAAAGCTGCATTTGGATCTCCTACTTCGTGTCTCTGAGCAGTTCGTGACAGAGACACGAAGTAGGAGTGCAGTGTGACACAAACAAGACTTCGCCGGTGAGTGAATGAATGAACGTGGTATAAATAGACAGACTAACAGGATGAGACAGGTGAATGCAATCAGTGAAAGAGGTACAGGTGAATGTGATCAGTGATAAGTGATGATGAGTCCAGGCAGTGAGTTATGGGAACTGTAGTTTGTGAGTGAATAGGAGAGTCCTATGTGGAGTGCCCTCTGGTGGCTCTCAAGGGCACTCCAGCTGGTGATCGTTACAGTAACATAGGTCTTTCGTTTTTATTATAAGGAATGTAAATGTTAATTTGCAGTTTAATACGTTGCTTATACAAATACATTTTATTTCAACATATTTCAGTCGAGTTTTACTCAGTATAGCAATACAGTTTGCTAAAAGCGAAACATTCATTCACACACAGAAACGCCTGACTGTAACGTTGTTTTTATGAAATATTAGGGCATATAAATGTTAATTTGCAGTTTAATACGTTGCTTATACAAATAGCCTACATTTTATTTCAACATATTTCAGTCGATTTTTACTTATCTCAGTATAGCAATACAGTTTGCTAAAACATCATCATTCATTCACACACAGAAACGCGATTTAAATTTAAAAAAAAATTCTTTTTGTGAGCTGTGGTGAACAGCGCGCATCTCTGCCGTTCATTCATTCACAAACAGAAACGCGATTCACTTGAGAAGGAAAAAAAAACTTACTTCAGTATTCCTTAGCTCAGTCGGATCCTTGCTCCTCGAAATACCCGCACTTCTGAGGTACATTTTCCATTATTATTATTCCTCACAGCGCTGCGAGACGGTGTAAACAAGTACAATGATCTGATTAAACTTGTGTTTTCTCAAGCTGATATGGGGGCATTCACAGGTTTGCCTGGATTGCCTCAGTAATTTGCGTTTGAATTGCGCGTGCGCTCCGTGGGCGGGGAGCTATTAAAAATAATTAGATGAGATGAGAACGACTGACATCTCGCTCTTTTCTTACAGATTACATGAACTGAGAATATTTGTTTTTTATATAAATTACTTCATTTAAAAGAAGAGAATTCAAGCTTCATGCCTGTGTCTGCATGTCTGTTTGACTGAGTATTCGCTGAGTTATTGTTCATTTTCGGACGTGTTTCAGAATGGACTTAACTGACAGAGAGAAGGCAGAACTCGTTTCGTGTTTATTTTTCTTTATTTGGCAAAAAGCTAGGGATGCACCGATGCATCGGCTGAACATCGGTAACGGCCGATATTTGCCTCGTTAGCTGCCATCGGCCATCGGGAAATAAAAATGACATTCGCCGATGTCACATGGGCGTCAGTTTGGTTTGAAATGTGCTTAGGACAGAGACGCATTCGGAAGTGCATTTTCAGAAGTGCTGGGTACGATGACGCATTTGTTTTTCTCTCTCTCTTTCGCGCAGGTTATGTTTTCAAAAAAAGACGATGTCCTGTAGCTCAGGCACGGCCCCACTTTTCAACAGGCCCACCCAAAACTTAAAAAAAAAAAAAAAAAACGCCAATAAGCTCATAATTTGTGCTAAAATAGTGTTTAGTTTTAAAAACCATTTTAAAAAGCTGGTTATATTTTGATGTTTCTGCGCAAGTTCAGCATACAGCGAGGTTCGGGTTTGTTCCGATCAGAGCTCGTGAGTGGAGAGCGCATTTCTGAATATTCCGCTCCGCTCGCTCAACCCAGATGTCCTGTTGCCTGGTTCGAAAATATGTGGAATAAGGGCTGCTTCCGACTACAAGTTTTTTTCTAGTCAACTAGTAGGCTAGACTAGTTGTTCATTTAAGTCATTCGTGGACAAATCGCCCCTTTATATTAATTTAATTATATAGCCTACAGGATAATGAGCGTTTACGTAATATAGCCGCACTCAAGCGCACGACCGCACGCAAGGTCCGAGTATTGCGTTGCAAACACTATGAGAAAACTCCTTTTCTCGAGAAAAGAACGACCATGGTGTGAAGCAGAAGCAGCCTGGCCAGCGGCGGAGTATGCACGATCCGCGAGTGCTGAAGACGTTCTGCACGGCTTTGATGGGTGCGCAGGAGGACGCATATGGGCGGCGACCGCTTCTTCCAGTGGCGGGAGCTTTTCCCTCAGCGCCGTCAACAGATAGAGCGTTAACTGTACACACCGCCGCCGACTTGAGCTGCAAAGAAGCTCTGGCCGCCCTGTCAAGGACGCTTGTCAAAAAGTACTGGGAAGCTTGACCGCTCTGAATAGTGAGTGAGAGCGTGCGCGCGGCCGGGGCTCTCTCTCTCTCTCTCTGCTTGGCAGAAGAGCGCGTGCGCGCTTAAAATTTCATATTTTGGTATGAACATTCACCCGTGTTTTTTCCCTCATAAATGCGAACACGAAAAATAAAATGAATATTATGTTTTTTTGTTGGGTCAGACAATAATTTCCAAATTTCTCTCTCATATTGCTCCTCATAACAACTGAAAAAGAACTTGTCATAAATAAGGTTATGTCAACCAGAAAGTGACATTAAAGGTTGTTTTTGTTTAATAAATTGGTCTGATTGAATTTGTGCTCATTCTGGATAGTGTGATCAAGAGCCGAAAGACTTGTATGTTTCTGTGGCACAAAAGAAGGAATAAATAACAAAAAGAAAAAAACATCGGCATCGGCCATCGGCCAAGTTGTTATGTTCAACATCGGTATCGGTATCGGCCCAGAATTTCCCAATCGGTGCATCCCTACAAAAAGCACGACACTTTGTTTTTATTGTGAGTATACACAAAAATAATACACATTTAACAGGATCGATTGATGTATGAAACTGGTTTGTAAGATCAAAGTCAACAGAGTATTTGGACTTTCGTTTGAACTAATAGGAAAAAAAAACGAGCAAATCACGCCGGCGTGATTGCCGACCTCAGAGGGTTAATAAGGTGTACAGAATTTGATCTTTTAACATGACTGTCTTATAGTACATTATAGTATAATGTGTATTGGGGGCTGCTTCTTTGCTTCAGCTTTTCAAACGTAGAAGTATGATAAAGACATGATAGGCTATATATATTTTATGTAGATGAAGGCATATTTTGTACATGACTACACATGTCCTTAAAAGGCGTAGAAAATATATCGTTTTAACGACATAATATAGCATCTCATTATTACGAGAAAAGATGTCGTTAAAATGATATATCTCGTTATTACGACATAATTGACTGGAAAAAATATGTATATGGCAGCAATGCACCACGTACAAACTGCCTTGAGATCAGGCTGAACTATTTGGCCGAGACTTCTGAATATATAATACAAATACATAAACAGGCATAATAACATAAAGTTATTCCAGTTGTGGTTAAGAATCAGGCTGGACACACTGGAATGTAGAAGCTAAAAACTGCAGTGTAATGCCACAAAAGACACACAAAAATCTGTTGTGTAAATGTATGACCTCTTTCAAAAAATAAGAGCTTTGACGTGACCATTTTGTCATATTTTTGTATTAATTGAATTAAACCAAAACCTTATTATTTTTATTCAATTAATGTTTTATTGGGAAAAATAAATATTACACAGATATATAAAAAATATGTGTCACTTAAATATTACAGATTAAAAAACAAAAGAAAACGTGCTGAGTTTCAGTTCATTGTGGCGCGCTCCAAAAATCTATAAAGGAAACGGAGACATTCCGTTTGTTTTCATTATTTTACAAAATCTGAATATCTTTTGTAAATTTATAAATTATGTCTTGCTTTTATATGTATGACATAAATTACGGAATAAGAGTTTACTCTCTTGGAAGGAAAAAATCTAGTGGTCGCGCCGCCGCCTCACACACACACAAAAATCTTGAATTGCTAACTTGATATCGCAGCCTGTTCATTATTAAAATAAAATACAGTCAACCAAACATATAAAATGTTACACCACTCAATTTGAATAGTCTGTAATATAATCTGTGTTTAGCGTGACCACCGCCTCACTGTGCTGTTATATGGGAAAGATGATATTTTACGTCAATAATGCCAAGTACAAATCTTAGCCTACATAATAGGCCTAATAGTTTAGCTTGATTCACAAATAATGAAACATTTGGATTAGTGCCGAATGAGAAATGTAGGCTTTTTCACTTTAAATTAATTTGTTTGGCATCTTATTTAGTTTTATTTAAATAAATAAAAACCTGTTTCTCGCCTTGAATATATATCCATAGAAGCAGCCATGGCATAAAAGGGTTAGTTCACCCAAAAATGAAAAATCTGTCAGTAATTACTCACCCTCATGTTTTTCCAACCGCGTAATACCTGCGTTCATCTTCGGAACACAAATTAAGATATTTTTGATGAAATCTGAGTGCTGGATCACTGCTCCATAGGCTGCTAGGTGGCCCAAACTTGCTGGCCCAGAAAAGTTATTAAAGAGATCGTTAATATAGTCCAAGTGACTACAGTGGTTCAATCTTAAGTATATCAAGCGACGAGAATACTTTTTGTGTGCAAAAACAAACAAAAATAACGACTTTATTCCACTATTCATTTCCTTCTCTCTGGGCCTCATAGTGTTTTTGCGCAGCGCGTCTGTGTTACACGTCACCACGTAGGGTCACTATTGGCCGACGCTGGTCATGTGTGTGATGCGTGATGACGTATTACACAGACGCGCAGCGCAAAAACACTACGAGGCCCAGAGAAGGAAATGAATAGTGGAATAAAGTCGTTATTTTTGTTTGTTTTTGCGCACAAAAAGTATTCTCGTCGCTTGATATACTTAAGATTGAACCACTGTAGTCACTTGGACTATATTAACGATCTCTTTAATAACTTTTCTGGGCCAGCAAGTTTGGGCCACCTAGCAGCCTATGGAGAAGTGATCCAGCACTCAGATTTCATCAAAAATATCTTAATTTGTTTTCTGAAGATGAACGAAGGTCTTACGCGGTTGGAACAACATGAAGGTGAGTAATTACTGACAGAATTTTCATTTTTGGGTGAACTAACCCTTTAAAAAAAGAAAATAAAAGAGAAATTATTATTAGTAGTAGTATTATAGCCTAAATATTATTATTATTATAAACTAGGCTACAAAAAAGTAAAACAATAACGTTATTAATCTGTATTTTTTCTAATCAAACCGGTTTCGTAACGTTAATAATACAGAAGAAACGCAGGAACAGAAACGTTAAAATAGGCGACTGATTCTGCTCGGAGTGAACCGGTGGATTATTATTATTCTTTTTAATCCCTGGAAAAAATATAATACAGTTTGTACTTTTAAGTGGCCAACGAACGAACAATATTATTCAAATATCAGAATTATTTGGCGGAGGTTTCTGCTACTTAAACTGTATAAAATAAATTAGTGAGTGATTTAGAATAAAAGCATAACAGGTTGTGTCTGTGGCAAAGAAAGACATTAAAATGCAATATAATTTTATGTTAGACTTGCATAAGTCACATTTTCATCATTGTGTCCTTGCAAAAGATTTAGGGGAATTAGGGTTGCTAAAATGGGACGGGATATATGCACTTATAAGTTCACTAAAAAGTTATTGTAACACTCTTTTATGCTACAACATTAGCATTAAATTAAACATTAGCTAAAACATTAATAACTGAATCATTTTATTTCTATTTGAGCTGTTCATAAACAATATAGTCTACTTAAAAATGTGGTTCTCACACGTTTATGAGCTCGTCGCTTGCTGTCAGTACGCGCCAGAGAGAGGTTAACACATCGTTGCATATTATTGGCTTCAGTACACGCTATAACTGAGAAAGAAACAGGACTGCCCCCTACTGGTGATGTATGTCATGTGCCAGAGAACTTCACTACGGGCCGAATCGCCGAATCCCTTTCCCTGTGATGCACATTCTTAATGGCCACATCTGTACAACTTTTGATTTAAAAGATGTATTAATAAATGTTGAAATGAACATATTGAGCGTCAGCGTCAGTTCTGGCAGGCCAGGTAGTCAAGACGCTGCTAATGCTATTTGCTAACAACACTGTCCCGTCAGCTGATCTGCTTCAGCTGAGCTGCATTAGCTGATTAACTCCCCTCGCTGCTCAATGGCCAAAGCTCAAACAAGGCACCCTATTTAAAGCACATTCAGTTTGCTCATACATGCTTGCTGCTCGCTTCTGCTGCCGGCCACCTCCCCAGCTCCTCCTTATGCATGACGTGGCATTTGCTTTGTCATGTTGCCTGCTCTGTTCACAGGGGGGATATTTTAGCTCTCACAGTCCTAAACTGTGTGAGCGTTCCCTAATGCTGCTGCTGCTGTCCTCTGACTCTCTGCTATTTCATGGTGCTCATGAAAGGTCAGAGGACTCCCTGAACAGAGCCATACGGCCAAATTTCAATTCAGGAACATCAACTTTTTTGCAATCTATTCAATAAAATTCTTAAATTATTTTTATTGTCTGTGTGTTCTTGACTTAATGGACCTGACAGAACTAAGATTAATAAATGTTATAGAAGAATCTTTCATGGTTCGTTCATGTTAACTAATGTAGTTAACTAGTGTGTAACAAATGAAACCTTATTGTAGTGTTAGCACATAATCCATCTCTGTGAGTCCATGTAATGCAAGTGGATTCAAAAACCACACAAAGTGAACATGACGGTAATCCAAAAACCCCAGCTGATGAATCAATGTTTCTGAAGTGAATCAATAGGTGTAAGAAATACAAATATTTAAAACTTTTTACAATATAAACCTTTGCTTACGGCCAACATACACGCATTCATGAGTTCACGTTTGACTTAAACGTCAACACGTTCTGAAGCGTGATAAAACGATATGAAACTCACATGAATGCCGCTCATCTGTGCGATATCATTAACTCGTGTACGACCATTGGCTGGAAGTGAGTGTTTATAACACTCTTATGGAAATATGATAATATATTTTCATTATTTAAATCTGATTACTTTTCAAAATGTTTTTCATAAACCAACATAATAAAATTGTTATAATAAATGAACATTACCTTGTTTTAACAGCGCTTTATATAGATATAACTTTCAGGCCACGGAGCCTCATCATTAGGGCACGTATGCGCTGAACACCTCTGAGGTAAACTGACCCTGGAACAGAACCTGCTCCGGAGCTGCTATGGCTACTGACATACCCTGAAAGTTACCTCTGTTTGTGGAACCGAAAGATGAGGTTATCCGCTTACTCAACTTTAAAGGAAAATGCCGTCTTTTTGGGACTTTGGCTTATTCACCATATCCCCCAGAGTTAGATAAGTCTATACATACCATTTTCATCTCTGTGCGTGCTGTAACTCTGTCTGACGCACCCACCGCTAGCCTAGCTTAGCACTGGAGGTAAATGGCTCCAGCTAGCATACTGCTCCCAATAAGTGACAAAATAACACCGACATTTTCCTATTTACATGTTGTGATTTGTATAGTCACAGTGTGTACGAATAACAAGGTCACATGAGACCAGTGGTGGGCCGTTATCGGCGTTAACGTGCTGCGTTAACGTGAGACTCTTACCGGGCGATAAAAAAAATATCGCCGTTAATCTATTCTCAAAGTTGGGTTGGGAGCTGGGTCTATACTACACAAGCTATGATGACTTTCACCTTGATATTGTAGCGCGGATTCGGTTCGGTGTTCGGTACGCATTTTCAAACCGAACGGTTCGTTGGACCATTTTTCCTGCTGACCAAAATTTCGTTATTTCAAAATGTAGGCGGGTCGCGCGTGGCAAGCGCGCTCATAATGTAAGAGTTGCTGGCGCGATCACAACATTGTCCAACATCAAATGGCAAACGTAATGTAAGCGGAATGAAACTGAGCTACTCGTTATTGTGTGGTTGACGGACCGTTGTTTATCAGTTTGGACCAAAGCAGCGTGAGCCGATCGTGATCATGCGACACTGTTACTACAGAGCGCTAATAAGAGATCCAGTAAAGAAATCATTTGAATTCGCCACAGAAGTAATAACATTGCTGCGAGATCTAGTAAGAAACATTCACATTTCTCCATTATTAACGGATCAAACAGTGCGTAGAAACCAGAAACATTGTGCCATGAATGAACTATCCAGTGTCCACAGATCTGCAACATTTACCATGGATTTACTGTAGTAACACTAACTGCAACCATGGAAGTTTGGCAGGAATAGTAGGCTATAATGCTTTCAAGTAACATTACGTTGGTTTTATTTTGACATGAATAAAATTGCTGCCCTCAAATGTTAATCTGAACTAAAAATAGACCTTTGTTTATAACTACTACAATATTAGGCTACATTTCATTTTTTCCAAGGAGCTGTTTTGTTTTATATGCTCATAAGAAGAGTCTATTATAGCTCCATCATTGCTCAAAGTAAAACAATTTTTTTTTTTTTTTTAAATCATACTTTATGATGTTAGTTTTAATAATAATAAAAAAAAATCTCTGGCATTTCTTCACAAGTTCTTTTAAATGTCACTTTGTATTTAAGAAACACGTGCCCTTTAGTCATTATTTGAGTAACACACACATATTCTGAATGCCTTCGGCAGAATTCAAATGAGCCATTTTAATCTAGATTAATTCCAAGATTACAGTGAGATTAATCTAGATTAAAAAAAATGAATCTATGCCCACCACTACATGAGACACAACCATCTTCTAACCGTATACATACTGGGAACTATATTCTCAGAAGACGAAGCACTGCTACTTCTGCGGAGTGATTTACTCCAATTCTGAGCGAACTCTGCTCCTCACCACGGGGCTTCTCAGGCGCTGCGAGCAAATCACTGCTGGAGATAATATAAGCTATAGGAGAGGTCCCAAATTCTCATAGAGAATGCAGAAATGTTTATTTTCCTTCAGAAAAATTATTTTTGCAAAAATTGCTAAATAATGTTGAATTTGTTGACATTACCAGTATGTTAAACTCATTTGACAAGTATAAGAAATAAATACACAAAGGATTGTGCATTTCCCCCTTACTACTATGTTTTATTAGTTGTTTTAATAATTTTATTGATTAGAACCGAAAAATTTCTTACGATTCCCAACCCTTCTTTTATCCCAGTACTTCTATTTAAGCTGTTTCATAACAACTCTCTCTGGGTCAGCGGCAGCGGCAACACAGATTTAAAATTAAACGATATGATTTTGTCAGGTTTAATAGACAGACATAATGGATGTAGACCGTGTGATCTACATCCATTATGGATTTAATAGATTCCATTAAATTAGCTAGATCCGGTGGTGTTGTAGTTTTACTACCGTTACTAGTTGTTGCAAAAGCATGTGAAAAAAAACGACAAAGTTTGCCAGGCACTAATCGCGCGATACAAAAATTGACGCCGTTAAAATGGGTTTGCGTTAACGCCGTTAATAACGTGTTTAACTGACAGCCCTAATAAATATATATATATATAAAATACATGTTTACACAAAAACAATTTTACACACACAAGTACTATCCCCGTTTACTTAACATACACATAAATTGTAAGAATATGACTAATAGTAAAGACTACTAATAAACATTAGGCCTATGCTAAAGCTATGAAATAGCAGTCCCAAACTTTGTGTTAATACAATGTTGGTATGAGCCACCACAGTCATTTAAAACTATAAAAAATAACACAAAATGAAAATAAAGTGGCATTTTGGGGTTAATATGGAAACGGCATGGTACACAATACTAACAAGAACTGTTAATGAAACATGGAAACTTCTCCTGGTGATTAGAATGAAAATCATCCTGCATGCAAATCCTTCTCAGCTAACACACGACGTACCAGTAACGTGATTTATTGGTATTTTACTTTTATTTCATGACTTACTAATTTACCACGGAATTACGTTGCATGCTCGTAGTTTCTTTTGCACTTTATATACAGTGCTGACATGACAGGAAAGTCCGTTTTTCTGAGGTAAAAGACTTTTTATTTCAGCGTACACTTACGTCACTGCCTGGTAGTTCCTATTGTGCTGGGTTTTCTGAAGTAGTCGTGATTCGCCTCTCATAACATAACATGCTCTAAACACACGATTCGATTAATTGTGCAGCCCTAATTAATATGTACAGTAGATAGTGTATACATTATATCTTTGGTGTAAGCCCCATCCGGTGGTTCAGCGACAGATTCCAGCTTAAGCCGTCAGATCCTGCCAGTGGTAGAAGGCAGCGGTGAGGAGTCTCCCTGAAGAGGAACATTTACATTTTCATATATTATTAAAACTAACAGTTAAATAAACTGGACAAACTACAAACCAGACAACAGATGCAGGATACAGTGAAAAGGTTTTTTAAAATTACAAATGTTTGCTGTAAATAATCTTGCCTTGTAATGCTTGTGCAAACAGACCCTTGTAAAAGCTTGAGCATTGCCTCAAAATGTGTGTGTGCAGCTGAAAAGAGGGAAGTGGTTTGTGTTTCACCTGAACCAGGGCTGTCTCCATATCAGATTTATCACTACATGATTATCATGGCCAAAATAACACACAATAATAATATATCACCATATCTATGGAAATCTTGAAAAAAATAATAATAATGCTATCAGTCAAATTCATCTTTATTTTATGTTGTTTTTGAAAAAAAAGAATCACTCCATCACATACAAAAGGAACAATTACACTTAATGCGACCAGTTTGAAATAATGGTAACACTTTATTACAAGTATACAGTAACACAGCACTTATAAATCATTTTCATACTATTAGTTTATAGTTAATGAAGAGTATATATAAGTATATATAGTATATAAGCTGTAGTTAATAATATTAAGAGACTATACAAATTGCAAATTCTTGGTTCACTGTCACTGTAATTAACCAAGTATCATTGTTTAATTAGCTCTTATGTAAAGAGTTAGATAATGCTTTAACAACGTGTTAACCATAAATAGTTCTCACTCTAGATTAGATGATCTAGAGTGATATCATCCACTCTAAAATCATCCAGGAAATTATGGAGTTCTGCTGGACCCTTACAATCGTCCCAATCCTCCCCTGTTAACACACACACACACACACACACACACACACACACACACAAATGTTCCTCAAAATGCTTACAAATACATTAATCACACACACACACACACACACACGCTCCTTAAAATGTTTACAAATACATTAAGCACAAACACACACACACACACACACACACACATAACGTTCCTTAAAATGCTTACAAATACATTAAGCACACACTCACACACACATTCACACGTTCCTTAAAATGTTTACAAATACATTAAGCATTAAAGCACATTCACACACACACACGTTGGTTTTCCATGTTTTATGGGGATTTTCCGTAGAAATAATGATTTTTATACTCTACAAACTGTATATTGAATCCCCTAATCCTAACTGTTTTAATTTAACAACTTGTTTCTAATGAATATTTGTATATATTTCATATTGACAGCATTATGTTATTTATTTTTTAAGTGTCATGTTTATCTCTGGATATAGGCTTTAATGTGTGTCATTGTTCTCTACAGGTTGAAGGAGTGTGGTGTCACAGATGAAGGTTGTGTTGCTCTGGCTTCAGCTCTGAGATCAAACCCCTCACACCTGAGAGAACTGGATCTGTATAAGAATACACTAGGAGACTCAGGAGTGAAGCTGCTCTCTGCTGGACTGGCGAATCCTCACTGTAAACTGGAGAAACTGTGGTAAGATCATCTCAACCATAAAGACTCGGAGTGAATAAGGATTAATATGTACAGTAGATAGTGTATACACTATATCTTTGGTGTAAGCCCGATCCGGTGGTTCAGCGACAGATTCCAGCTTGAGCCATCAGATCCTGCCGGCGGTAGAAGGCAGCGGTGAGGAGTCTCCCTGAAGAGTAGGGATGGGAATTGATAAGAATTTAACGATTCCGATTCCATTATCTATATTGCTTATCGATCCGATTCCTTATCGATTCTCTTATCGATTCTTATTGGGTGAGCTTCATATCTTCTTTAATAGATTCTTTAATATCTGATCAGAAGACACAGCACAGAGTATACACAAATTATGTGTAGCAACCTCAGAACAAAATTAAAAGTAGGTGAGCTACTTCTCAAAGTAAAGTCCAGGGACCTATAGCCTAGGGCAGTGTTTCTCAACCTGTGTGCCTTGAAAGATTATCAAGAAGAGTGCCTTAGGATTAGGAAATTGACAATTTTCACATTCATTGGTCCGGACAAAAAAATAAATAAAATTGCCATTTATGTGCCATAAAAACTAAAAACACAGACTGAAAACAGTTTAGGAAGAGCTTGTGTCTTTTGGAATATTAACAGTGCTCACTTGGATTAGGCTATTGAGTTACTAAAACAATCTTTGTCAAATAATACACGGGTTTTCTTCACATTTTGAACGTTTTTGTTTCCATTTGTTTAATTTCAAGATCTGATGTGACTTATCCATTGTTGTTTTTACAGCTACAAAGCTGGGAGCACTAAATGATATTCAGTCACATTATACACGCTTTTAACATTAAATAAAGCACAAAAATAGTACCTGATATTATCATTGCCACACTTTGAGATTGTTGTTCCAGCGCGACGTCGCAGTAAAATAGTATCCGTTTCAAATAGAATCGCCGCGTGTCGCGGCTGGTTAAACTTTGATTAACATGGAAAATGATACTTTTTATCGCGTGTCGCGCCGTCGCGTCGCATGTAGTTAGGACGCGGTCAGAGCGCTTCTGCCTCGATGCCATGTTTGCTCATAGTGTTTGCTACGTTCTGAACCAAAACAACGCAGCACGTGTGTGACGTCGTGTCACATTTGAACGAGCGGAACCGATAAGCGGAATCGTTAAGCAGGCATGCTAACGGTTCCAAGGAATCGATTCACTGGGCACCGGTTCTGAAGAAGAACCGGTTCTCGGTTCCCATCCCTACTGAAGAGGAACATTTACATCTTCATATATTATAAAAAATACTGGCAGTTAAATAAACTGGACAAACTACAAAACAGACCCTTGTAAAAGCTTGAGCATTGCCTCAAAATGTGTGTGTGCAGCTGAAAAGAGGGAAGTGGTGTGTGTTTCACCTGAACCAGGGCTGTCACCATATCAGATTTATCACTACATGATTATCATGGCCAAAATAACACACAATAACAATATATCACCATATCTATGGAAATCTTGAAAAAAATAATAATAATGCTATCAGTCAAATTCATCTTTATTTTATGTTGTTTTTGAAAAAGAAGAATCACTCCGTCACATACAAAAGGAACAATTACCGTACACTTAATGCGACCGGTTTGAAATAATGGCAACACTTTATTACAATTATACAGTTGTCTTCTAAGCTGGATTGAAGAAAAGACAGTCTGACTCCTTTGGGAGAGTGAAAGGATGGCAGGTGGTGGTCATGGCCTGTTTGGGCCCTTGGGCCCCTGTGGGGGGGGAGGCCCCACCTCTCCGGGTTTGCTTGACCAATGAGAAGGGTGGAATTTCTCCCAAGCGGGAGATTCTTCTGTGGTTGATTTATGAATCTTTGTTTTAAGCATGCTCATTTGCAATGGCAGCTGGATTGGTTTCTGATGCCGAAACTAAGAAAGATTCTTGTAATACTATGTTGCGCAGCCATCGGCATATTATGTACACAATCATTTCGATCTTCAAAGTACCAATTTATAGAGACCAAACATGGTATACGTGAGGTTACATTGACCGTTGGTTCTATAATAAAACAGGGTTTTTCCTGCATAGAGAATTATGAGGCGGCCACCTCCGTCAAATTTCGTGCCGCCTCCGGCTCTCGACAAAACTCGGACAGACAGTCACATGGTCAGATACACTTTTCCCACTGTGATGGTTCTGTTGGTTACCGCTGGTTCTGTTGCTGTTACCGAATGTGTCCATTCTCAAACCGTATAGTGCTGCGCGGATCGCGGATAAACCGCGGGTCGGGCGGGACAAGTAATACAAACATTCCATTCCAATTAACTGAGGGTGCGTGACAGGTAAATCATTATAATGTGTTGAGTTTAATAAAGACACGGAACTCTCACGGTAAAACACAATGAACGTGCGTGACTCTTTTACTTTCGTTTTCAACAACGTAATTCTCTTCAGGGAAATCCCATCAAGCAAAACATATCAGGGCTCGAGTAACGCTTGTCAGGGACCATAGACTGTGTCCGGGACACGTGTGTTTTTTGTTTTGTTTTGTTTTTTAAGGGAAAAGTGAGAGAGAATTGTAGGCCTACTACTTGCCCAACCGGACAAATGCCCTGATTAAAACAATTTTTAATCTAAAAATAAAAAATAACTTGAGAATCACCAAAACCGTGAGGATGATTCTGTTTTATTTCATTTAATGTAAGTGGCGATTGATAGCCTATAGTTGATAATAATATAGGCCTACTCAATGTACTGACGGTAACAATGTTGCACTGTTGAGGCTCGCGCAGTTATTTATAACATTTTATAGTTAAGAAACAATATATAGCCTAGGCTACACACGACCAGAGAGCTGTTTTCCTGAATGGCATCAAGATTGAAACCGAGACTGATTTCATAACAGTTCAATAAACAAATAGTTAAAATTAAGTCACTTACATTTTAGACGCAATGACTGTTTTTGTTCTGTTTCAGCAGCGAAAATAGTTCCAAACAAAGATCACAGTAGAACCATAGCGCATCTCACAGCAACACTTGTTGCGTTACTGAATGATTCAGCGTTTTGAACGAATCGGTTGAGTCAAAGATTCAATTACCCATTCATAAACTGCCTCATTCTGAATAAATCAGCCATTTGAACAAATCGTTTGAATGAATGACTCAATTCCTCGCTCATTAAGACGGTCGCCTGCCGCCTCCTACTGGCGGTTTAGTTTCATAAAGTATCATTCTTTTCAACATTCCTTATTTGTATATTCAAAAATATTTAAAATAATCTAATTTAATACAGTTATTTTTCAATGTAAATTATTTAATTTGATAGGTAACAGCCTAGTGTCTTCTTATTTCAATTGAATATATTGATCAAATTTAAGAATTTGAAATGAAAGATAGAGCATACATTTAAAAAAAAATTGGGGGGAAAATGCCCTTTATATAGGTACAAACAATTATTCTGAGTGTATTCAAACAGTGATGTAATGAAACATTGACAATTTAAGTTTGAAGGGAGTAAAGCCTCTGTTTAGGCTATTAAAGGGGTACTTCACCTCTGGGAAGATGAATGTGTATAGGTCATTTATGTAGAAGAAATGTGAAGAAATTTTTTAATTTGGAGCTTTCTAGACTGAGAAAAGCCAGAAAATGTATTTTTGGCTTATGTGGATGAAAGACAACAACTCCCAGAATGCACTTGCTTCGCTGCCCTAGGAGGCCACGCCTACCGGTAAGACAGCGCAGTTGAAAACAAGGTTAGGCTACCCTATGAGGCTACCAGTGAGTCTCCGTGATGAGGCTGCCTGGGATTTCGGGATCGCCCAAAATGTCCGGGATTCGGCTTTTGCGTTCTACAGTCGCCATTCATTATGTTTACTGTGGTGAGCAGGACGAGGCTGACGGCTGCGGGAGAACGGCGCGAGGCCGGTGGCGTCATTACTGAGACGTGCCGGTCTCGCAACGGAGGTGCGGGAATTTTCTTAGCAATGTTTAAAACGCACATCAACCATCACTTGTTTAGCGTTCATGTAAACACTACATTCAGATTCACCGATCGGAATGAATTCAGTTAGATTGAAACATGAGGTGTGCATATAAACAATGAATGGCGACCGCAGAAAGCAAACGCCGAATCCCGGACATTTTGAACGATCCTCGCCCGCCGGACATGTCTGGGAAAAGGAGGATGGTTACCCATACTTACTCAGCTTTCTCCTACAATTCAGCTTTCTCCACAGAACAAGAGTCTGCTAGCTTAGCTTCCAAAGAAAGACGGCTGACACTGTGTACATTCTGTGAGTAAGATCCCACCCTCTATGGGCGGGCTGAAAACATGCGGAACAACGCCATCTACTGGCTGTAGTCTTTAGCCTCTGGCCATAAAATCCTCCGATGACGCAAAATGACGATTTTTGCGTCATCGGAGGATTTTTTCCAGACAAAAAATACATAAATCTCTCCTCTCAGGGGGATATGAGGGTGGAAAGCATGGTAATTCGAAAATACTACAGGTTTTCTACTAATACAAAGCTTAATGCTAAATCCTGAAGTATCCCTTTAAGGAAATGTAATTTTGCCAAAAGAAGAACTTTTATTTTAAATAAATGTTCATTTTAAATCAGCCTACTTCAGTGTGATATGTTACCATATTATCATGCTTAACACTAAGAATTTGAAAAATTGTAATGTGATGATCAGATGCAGATATCTAAATCAAAGAATATGGGCGGTTTGCGGGTGGATTATTTATTTTTAACAGTGGATTCGGGTGACTCAAAGTGCACCAGATTAATGAATTTATCTTTAAAATGTACAAAATTTTCTTATGGGGGGGCATGCCCCCGGAGCCCCCTAGAGGTACCAAGCTCCACCCACAAAAATAATGTGGGAAACACATTAGGCTATATAATGATCCACAAAAAAATACAAATTTAATTATCTTATTATTGAAATACATTATTAGGATTTTACCACCTCCGCCTCATTTTGAGCCAGAAAAAAACCCTGTAAAATACATAGTATCAAAGAGATAATAGCAGAGGTGGGAGTAAGTCACTAAATGCAAGTATCAAGTCCAAGTCTTAACATTGCAAGTCAAAGTCAAGTCATTCTGTTGTAAGGGTCAAGTCAAGTCAAGTCATACTCTTTGTCAAGTCAAGTCAAGTCGCAACTTAGTCATCAAGTCATACCAAGTCACACACAGGCTCGTTTTACAATTTTTTTAACTCTGGGACTTTTATTACTTATTTAGACACAGAGGGCTGATGAGTTACAAAAATAAATAAATTAACTTGTGTGTAATAAATAAAATATTGTTAAGAAGCACTTTAAATGCTCTAAAATAAAAATAAATGAAATGAACACAAGTAAACAAGAATTAATAAAACTTTTCCCATCTTGTGCTAGCCCTACATATAGTTATTTTGCTGTGATGTCCCCTATGAAAGTGTAAACTAAACAAAAACATTCAAAATTTCAATTTAATCCAATTAGGCCAACGTGAACACGCTTAAAAAGAACTAAGAACATATATCTGGGAATTTCATATTATTGTTTTTCAGACAGTAGAATGTGCTGATGTTCCCTTCTCAGGAGGAGTCAGAACTACTGTTAAACTGGATCATTTCTATCTATGAATACCCTGATGTATCTGTGTAAACATGGAGTGAACTTTGTCACATGCCCCCATCTCAACATATAGTAATAATACCTATAAGTGTCCAGGGATGCAAACACATGTATGGTCAAAAAAGAGAAAGGTTATCGAAGCCCTCGCCCCGCGGCAAATTTCCAGATACTTACATAATTGTGATGAATTTAATCCTTTTTAAGTTATTATTTTGCAGTGTAAGATTACAGTTAACACCTTTAAATATTACATAAATGTATTATGTATTTTTATTAAACTTAATGAGTGTATAAATCAGCAGCAAAAAGTAATTCTTGAAAAAATCTGCACAGTAATTTTATAAAAAAATAAACATGTTAATAAAAACAAATTACTATTAGTACTCTTATAAAATTCAATCAGGCAATCATACATTTCACAATTTTATATTTATATATTAATGTCAAGAATTCAGAAATGTATATATTTATATAGCCTACACTACACAGAAATAATATACAATTAAATTATGCTTATTTTAAATGTATTGAGCAGGCTAGGTATAAAAAATATAGGCTTTTAATAATCTTTCAGTGCGCAAAACCATGATAATATGAAACGCTTCAAAACAGAGTGCACAAAGCGCATATGCGCATCGCGGGTGCAGAATGATGTGCAAAAAACAACATGGAGTCACAGTGTGCAGTGCTGCGCTGCACAAGTGCGCATTTAAAAGTTCACGGCACAAAGTGAAGAAATGTCAAGCGCACAAATCCTAGTGTATATCTGTCCAACAGTTTATTGATCATTTGTTTCACAGTTTCAAATTCCAGTTATTGTGCGTTTGATGCCGATTCATAGTCCTTGTGATGTGTGTGATCTAACAAGCTCACGGTAGTGAGTCGTTTAAAAACAGCAACAAACTCCAACAAAATAAATTCATTTTATGCAAATCCACAGCCTTTTATCTACAGATCATGCATTATAATGTGAATATATCATATTGGAGAGAGTTTTACCGTGCATCCAACCGGAAGAGGCGCGCGCGCTGTTTGAATACTGAATGGAGAATGATTGACAGCCGCAGAGGAGGGAAAACGAGTTTCCGTAAAATAAAAAAAAATCACAATAATTGAAAAAAAATATTTTCCACAAGTCATTTCAAGTAAATAGGCACAAGTCCGAGTCAAGTCTAAAGTCACAAGGAGCAAGTCTAAAGTCAAGTCGAGTCTTTTCAGAGATCTAGCCAAGTAAGTCTCAAGTTCAGAAAATTGCGACTCGAGTCTGACTCGAGTCAAGTCATATGACTCGAGTCTCCCACCTCTGGATAATAGTATCAAAAGATAATAGTATTAAAAGTAAATCATTCACAAAATGTTCTGGGATGCATGTTAATTTCATGTTAATCAGTTCATCGATAAATTAATGCAGGAGACTCTGTTCTAATGTCTATAGGTCTTGTGGCAGAGGCCCTGTTCACTTTGCTAACAGTCATAAAAACAACTTATCTGATCGTGGTCATGGTAACTAAAGCCCTATTCGCACGGGATTAGTATTACCTAGGGACCTCCGGTAATTTGTAATAATCGCAGAGGTCGTCTGTGATTTTTATCCCGTGCGAATCTGCCATGTCTGTAAAAATGTCTAAAAATTCCCCCGAAAATTACCTACCGTATTCCGGCCAACACAGGGGTCCTCTGATAATACCAGTCCCGTGCGAATCCCCATGTCTGTGATTTGGGCTGTTTTTCTGTGAGCCTATCGTTTCCTAAAGAACGTAATAACCATTATGGGCCATTTAACAGTCCATTTTACATCTGTATTAAAACTATATTAACAATAAAATCTCTCGATATGCTCTACTCCAATCCGATTATAGTTTTTCTCCAATAAAAACTATGAAGTGCTGCAAAAGAGAAAACAAACTACAGTAAATTCGTGATCCGGAAGCTCAACTCGGAAATAATGATGCTATTATGAGGTTTTAAAGACCTTTTGTGAAGCTGTTTCATGACAACTCTCTCTGGGTCAGCGGCAGCGCCAGCACAGATTTGAATGTTGCGATATGATTTTGTCAAAGGTTTAATAGACAGACGAAATGGAAAATTGTGTGGGTGTTTGAATGGATATCACAGTATTTTAAAGATGAATCGTGCAGCTCTACTGTCTTATCTCTCTCTCAGAATATGAGTAGCGCGAGGGCTTTTTAGTCTCACGTCTCTTCCACGCATCCACTTGAAATCATCGAAACAAATCCTCTGTTGGAACAAAAGTGGCTAACTTCTGTTAACCTCGTCTATAAGCAAGGACAAAACTAAAGCAATTTAATTTGAATCAATATTGATTCTGGAATAAATAAATAAAAATCTATTTTAAAATCGTGAACCAAAAAATTGCGATAGTTTGGTGAGTCGATTTTTTTTCTCCCAGTCCTAACACACACAAGTTCCTTAAAATGTTTACAAATACATTTATTACACACACACATACACACACACACACACACACACAATAACACACACACGTTGGGTTTTCATGTTTTATGCAGATTTTCCATAGAAATAATGATTTTTATACTGTACAAACTGTATATTGAATCCCCTAATCCTAACTGATGTGTTTAACCAACTTATTTCTAATGAATGTTTGTATATATTTCATATTGACAGCATTATGTTATTTATTTTTTAAGTGTCATGTTTATCTCTGGATATAGGCTTAATGTGTGTCATTGTTCTCTACAGGTTGATGGATTGTGGTGTCACAGATGAAGGTTGTGCTGCTCTGGCTTCAGCTCTGAGATCAAACCCCTCACACCTGAGAGAACTGGGTCTGTCTGAGAATAAACTAGGAGATTCAGGAGTGAAGCTGTTCTCTGATGGACTGGCGAATCCTCACTGTAAACTGGAGAAACTGTGGTAAGATCATCTCTACCATAAAGACTCGGAGTGAATAAGGATTAATATGTACAGTAGATAGTGTCATAACAGCTTTATTGACAAGCAGATGACACAACGAGGTGGGAGAAGGTAGCAATCCAATCTATAGGTAGAGATGAGACATTGACAACAGCAGAGCAGCAGATGTAATGAGGTGTCCGTAGGCTGGAGTGTAGATATATGTCAGATCAGAGAGAGACCAGAGGTAACCAGCTAAAGCCAGACAGGAACTTCTTACAGCTTAGCGCTCAGGTATCTCAGGCTCAGAACAGGGCTGCTTGCTGGACAGGACCTGGACAGGACTAGAACAGGGAACAAGACAGACAGAGCCAATGACAGTAACCAGAGCACTAACAAACTTTTACAACAAAACACTAAAGACTTAAGAGAACCGATACTGAGACACAGTAGTACTCAGAGGTACAACATTTAACAAACTGGCAAACACAAGAGGGAAAGAGCAAACATATAAAGGGAGCAAAGAACATGAGGAACAGGTGAGCACACTCAAACAAACAAGGACTTAACGAGGAGACAGGTGCTAACACGCAAACAAGGACTCAACTAAACAAGGGGGCGTGGTACCGGGAAACAAGGAGGAAGGGACAGAGGAGCACATGGCAAACACAAACAAAGACACAGCCATGTGTTTAAGCACAAAATAAACATAGATACATTAAACAGAGACAACACAGACAACGCTGCCAGGGCAGAACCCTGACAGTACCCCCCCCCCTCTAAAGGACGCCTCCAGGCATCCAAAACTGGCAGAGACCATGGAGAGAACAACTGGGGGGGGGGGGGGTAGGGCAGGGCGTAGCCATGGAAGTCCCAAATTGACCAGGGAACACAAAAGGTGGCATATGGCAGGTGGGAACAGAACCGGGGAAAAGATTAGGAGCTGACAAAGGGGAAAATGGCTTATAACCAGGAAACACAGAGGGTGGAATGGGAACTTGATATGGGGCATTTTGGGGATCAGGAACTGGCCTAGCTGGTCTGGGCTTCCAAGGGGGCTTGGCAGACCTGGGGGCAAAGACAGGGCTGGTAGGATCGGGGAAGGTTTTGGAAACAGGTAAGGGGACTGACTCGGGGACACCCTCCTGGGCTGATCAGACATACACGGGGACTGACTCGGGGACGCCCTCCTGGGCTGTGCAGACGTGCACGGGAACACCCTCCTGGGCTGTGCAGACGTGCACGGGGACGCCCTCCTGGGCTGTGCAGACGTGCACAGGGACGCCCTCCTGGGCTGTGCAGACGGGGACACCCTTTTGGGCTGTGCAGATGGGGACACCCTCCTGGGCTCTGCACTCTGGAGCAGTTGGCTTGGAAACAGTGCTTTCTGTAGCCTCAGCGGGCTCTGGGACAGCACCTTTTTTACCATCAGCGGGCTTTGGGACAGCGCTTTCAGTGGCATCTGCGGGCTCTGGGACAGCACCTTCTGTAGCATCTGCGGGCTCTGGGACAGCGCTCTGTTGCATCAGCGTGCTCTGGGACAGCACCTTCTGTAGCATCTGCGGGCTCTAGGACAGCACTTTTAGTAGCAGAGGGCTCGGGAAACGCCCTCTCTGTAGCAGCAGCGGGCTCGGGAAACGCCCTCTCTTTAGCAGCAGCGGGCTCAGGAAACGCCCTCTCTTTAGCAGCAGCGGGCACGGGAAACGCCCTCTCTGTAGCAGCAGTGGGCACGGGAAACGCCCTCTCTGTAGCAGCAGCGGGCTCGGGAAACTCCCTCTCTTTAGCAGCAGCGGGCTCGGGAAACGCCCTCTCTTTAGCAGCAGCGGGCACGGGAAACGCCCTCTCTGTAGCTGCAGCGGGCTCGGGAAACGCCCTCTCTTTAGCGGCAGCGGGCTCGGGAAACACCCTCTCTGTAGCGGCAGTGGACTCGGGAAACACCCTCTCTGCAGCGGCAGCAGGCTCGGGAAACACCCTCTCTGCAGCGGGCTCGGGAAACGCCCTCTCTGTAGCAGCAGCGGGCACGGGAAACGCCCCCTCTGTAGCGGCAGTGGGCTCGGGAAACACCCTCTCTGTAGCGGCAGTGGGCTCAGAGAATGCCCTCTCAACAGTAGACTTGGGACTAGTGGACAAGACAGGATTGACAGGCATCTTCAGGGTCTTGACAAGACTAGTTAGAAGTTCAGATAAAGCCTCTGCAGCAATGACAATAGGCATCTTGGGACTGGGATCAGTAAACATAACAGGACTGGTAGAGGTTGTCTCTAGGGAATGATATTGCTTATCAACGGCATGGGAATAGAATTCACTTGGCTTGACACCTCAGAAACCACTGGAACTGGGGCTTGGGAATGGATAAATGTGGACTGTTCAGCACGTGCCCTTCTCTTCTTCCTCTTACGACGAGCTGATACTGCTTGCTGGGCTGTTTCTGTAGTATCTGTAGCTAACTCGGCCAACCCAGGCGGAGAAGCAGTAACCCTCGTAGAATCAGCACTGACTGAAACAGATTGAGCAGGCTCTGAAGAAACAGGATAGTTCTCGTTAGTAACAGGGAAAACAGAGGTTAAGTCGACAGACTCAGAGATGATTGGAACAGGCGTAATTGACTGAGGGAAGACAGCGGTTGACTTGGCTGTGTCATGAAGAACAGATAGAGCAGGGGTCTCCAACACGTCGCTCGCGAGCTACCAGTAGCTCGTGGCCTGATTTGAGGTAGCTCGCCAAGGGGCCGTTCACATATCGCGTCTTTTGCACGCTCAAGTTCATTCAAATGTAGGCGCGCGTCAAGCACGCTAATTTTTTCCAGGCGCAACTTTTCAGAATGCCACAAACCATATGACAAGAACCAACCAATCATCACAGGTGTTTTTCTCTTATCTGTTAATAAATCTTGTAGCAGAGCTACAGCAAGCATTTTTCGGTGGTGGAAATCTTTGTCGTTGTGGAGAGCAGTGCATGGTTGCATATTAGGCCTAACGACAGACGCCACAGGCAAATCGGACCGAATCTTACTATTAAAAATAAAAGATAAGCTAATCATGTGCATTGTAAATGTCAGTAATTTACCTTTTTTACTCATTCTTTTTATAAAAAATGATTTAAAGGCTGAAATATGTGAGGTTTATCTTTTTATAAAACCTTTTTTGTCACAACTTGATTTGAACTTGATGCATGTTGTATAACGTTGCAAGACACTTTTAAAATCTTATTAAAATTTATTATTTTAATGTTTATGTAAACAAAAAGTGCATATTGATGCTAATTTTATTTGTTATTTGCTGGTTTTCGAAGTAAAACTTGGTGAATTGATTTCATTGTGTAGTATTTACTTTTTGAACAGGATTCTGTGATTACGTGATCATTTTTGTCACTATAACCATGAAATGAAATGTTCATGCCATTTCATCTTATGATCAACTAAAAAATAATCTCTGATTCTGTTCTTTTCTCTGACATTTAAGGGTGACATATTTAGGCCTACAAAAACTCTTTTAGGTCTAAAATAGTTTTGATAGTTAATAATATGAGAGTTATGAGGCATTATTTAAGAGATTTAAGTATTGTATTACATGAGTAGCTCTCGGCCACATTTCCTTTTAAAAAGTAGCTCTCAGATGAAAAAAGGTTGGAGACCCCTGAGATAGAGACTCAGATCTTGAAGTGACTGGGAGTGACAGAATTCTCTGAGAGATGACTACGGTGGATCTGACTGTGTCTTGAATAACAGACAGTGACTCCAATCTTGGAGTGACTGGGGCTGGCGTTATTGTCTGCGAGGTGACAGCGGTTAATTTGACTGTGTCTTGAATAACAGTTAGTGACTCAAATCTTAGATTGACTGGCGTTATTGTCTGAGAGGTAACAGCGGTAGATTTGACTGTCTTGAATAACAGATGGTAACTCAAATCTTGAAGTGACTGGAACTGGCATATCTGTCTGAGAGATGACAGCGGTTGATTTGGCTGTAGCTTGAATAACAGATAGTGAGTCAGATCTTGAAGTGATTGGGACTGACCTGGATGTCTGAGAAGTGGTGGGGGTTGGTTTGACTGGCTCTGAGGTAGATGTGGTGGACAGGACTGCCCTATTCCGTCTGGATCGCAGTCTCTTCGTAGAAGCCAGAGGAGGATCATAAATGTGACGAGACAAATGGGGAAAGTTGAAGGCAGATGCAGGTGGGCTTGGCGGCATTCCCCACTTACTGCGATTACCAAGGTAACTAACGAAACCCCAGAAATCCAGAATATGGACAGAATCCAACTCCCATGCAGGCAAGGGGTCATCCAGGCAGGAGTTAAAGATATGCTTGAGAGCAGCATCATTATAATCTAGCCCCCTAGACCAGGTCCAAAACATCTGGGCAAAACCCCCTACTCCTAAGCCATCCTGGCGAAGAGCAGTGAGACTACGATGACGGGCCATTCTCTCTTGCATGTTGGCAGGTGGCAGGACCCTGATGCTCATCTTGCTGAGTCCTGTATTGGCCAGTTCGTTCTGTTATGGATCTGTGAAGGAAGTCTCAAATGCAGGATGACAATTAACAGCTTTATTGACAAACAGATGACACGACGAGGTGGGAGAAGGTAGCAATCCAATCTACTGTATAGGTAGAGATGAGACATTGACAACAGCAGAGCAGCAGATGTAATGAGGTGTCCGTAGGCTGGAGTGTAGATATGGCAGATCAGAGAGAGACCAGAGGTAACCAGCTAAAGCCAGACAGGAACTTCTTACAGCTTGGCGCTCAGGTATCTCAGGCTCAGAACAGGGCTGCTTGCTGGACAGGACTTGGACAGGACTGGAACAGGGAACAAGACAGACAGAGCCAATGACAGTAACCAGAGTACTAACAAACTTTTACAACAAAACACTAAAGACTTAAGAGAACCGATACTGAGACACAGTAGTACTCAGAGGTACAACATTTAACAAACTGGCAAACACAAGAGGGAAAGAGCAAACATATAAAGGGAGCAAAGAACATGAGGAACAGGTGAGCACACTCAGACAAACAAGGACTTAACGAGGAGACAGGTGCTAACACTCAAACAAGGACTCAACTAAACAAGGGGGCGTGGTACCGGGAAACAAGGAGGAAGGGACAGAGGAGCACATGGCAAACACAAACAAAGACACAGCCATGTGTTTAAGCACAACATAAACATAGATACATTAAACAGAGACAACACAGACAACGCTGCCAGGGCAGAACCCTGACACATATATTATTAAAACTAACAGGTAAATAAACCGAACAAACTACAAACCAGACAACAGATGCAGGATACAGTGAAGAGGTTTTTTTAAATTACAAATGTTTGCTGTAAATCATCTTGCCTTGTAATGCTTGTGCAAACAGACCCTTGTAAAAGCTTGAGCATTGCCTCAAAATGTGTGTGTGTGCAGCTGAAAAGAGGGAAGTGGTGTGTGTTTCACCTGAACCAGGGCTGTCACCATATCAGATTTATCACTACATGATTATCATGGCCAAAATAACACACAATAACAATATATCACCATATCTATGGAAATCTTGAAAATAATAATGCCATCAGTCAAATTCATCTTTACTTTGTTTATTTTGTGTTATTTTTGAAAAAGAAGAATCACTCCATCACACACAAAAGGAACAATTACACTTAATGCGACCGGTTTGAAATAATGGCAACACTTTATTAGGGCTGTAATCAACCAAAGAAAATCTTGGTCGACTGAAGTCCTGAAATTTTCGACTAAAAATGACGTTAGAAAAAAAAAAGTTAAATTAATTAGCTGCGCACTGTGCGCAGTACTTGTTAGCCTTGTTGTCCACCTAAATGAATTATAAATAAACATAAAAAACTAGTAGGCTATTTGCAGTATATTAAATCGTTTTTTTACCTAATTTTGCACTGAAATGAGTCTGACACTGGAGTCTGTCAGCTCTGACAGCGTTGCATCACGTGCACCTGCACAATATCATAGCCTATGATTTCCGAAAATAGTACTATGTTGTCAACTAGTGATATCATCACAAGAACTTTTGAGGAATATGCAACATAATTTAGACAATTGTTTTTGTTATATGTATTGTAATAACTGACAGACACTATCATTTCAGCTGCTCTTTGCAGCTCGCACAGAGCGATGCTGAACATAGGAGCTCAGCTTCGCGGCTGAGACACGAATAGACTATAAACTTAAAGCTTTTACTCTTAAACATAAAAGGCACGTCCACTTTAATAAAAAAAAGAATATTTATTAAACAAACCAGATCAAGTAATAATATCCAGCAAACCTTCTAGTACAATAGTACAAACTTTCGACTACTGTGGACTTCGACCGAAAACAGGAAGTAAATACAGGTATGTGCGCTGGCTGAATTAACATCACTTTTATTTCACATCTTTCACATCTACTGCAGTCAGATTCACCATGTTCACTCTGAAGGAATCACTCACATGGCTGGGCACTTGTAATTACACATCAAGGATGTTAAGAGGCTAAAAGCAGGTTTAAAACTTGCCCCATTTAAGTCAACAGGGTGCAAATTTTAAAAAGAGGATAACACGGTGTAGGCAACACCGATTTTTGTCATTGTTCTCTACTGACAGCACTCCAAATTTACAAAAAAAAAATCTCCTTTAAGAGTTCCTTAAAATGTTTACAAATACATTAAGCTCACACATGAACAGATTAGTGTTGCACGATGTACCGGTACTAGGAAGGTTCTCTTTCGCGGACTATTAGGTTTGAATAGTCAAAAAGATATGTAAAAATGCACGTCCTGGCGAGTATTCACGTAAACACAGTCGGGTATGTCTTTAGTGAACGTAAACCGTTTGTAAAAAGAAATCGTATATGTTCCAATGTATTGGATACGTGCAAGTCTTAAAGGGCCGGACCGGCAGCGTAATATTCTGTGTGATTAATGTTAATCCAACAACAAAACAAAATAGACAGTCACCCAATGCTTGACTGAATAAATTTAATCTATTTATTAAGAATCAGTCTATAGTTAATTTATAGAGTGAAGACCTTATTGTTTCAGCTACAGAAGGTCTATACCAGGGGTCGGCAAGTAACTTTGGCCGCGGGCCAATATTTTTTTTAGCCAGTAGATGGCGGGCCAGCTAAACAGAGTAGGCCTATGGATACAAATTAAATACTCTTATATAGGTCTATAATCGCGGAATATGATGGGTCCGTCACCGTCCGTGGATCATTCGTTCAATCGTTTTTTCAAATTAAAACCAAAAATAAAAAGATGAAAAACGACTTGTTTTTCCATTATTTATTTCCTGAACTAAAATGAAAAAACGAATAACAATGGGTTTTCTGATTTTCTGATTGTGCTCAGATCAAAAATAGAAAAAAATTAATTACTGGATTAGACAAATTTTAATTTTGATTTTTAATTTTTCATTTAACACCTTAGGCATATATCAAGGAAATCATTTTAAACAGATCAAGTACTATTGTGGTAACAGATTACAGCCATTTTAATAAAGGTGTGAATAGCAATCATACCTCATTCGCTTACAGTCCGACTTTTGAACTTTATTCCTTTTTTTTATTATTATTTATTTGGGACACACACATACACACCTAAGGTTTAAGGAGGTCTGCGCGGGACTGTTTTTTTTTCCGTCCCGCTCCCACAAGGTTCTATTCAGCAACTGCTTAAAATACACTCTGTGTTCACCAGCTTTATTTCCCGACCTGACGGGTCCGCAAAATTTAGATCTCGTTTCCATAATCTCACATTCAAATGTCTCTAACGGAAAGAATGAGATTAAAGGGATAGTTCACTTTGAAATTAAATTTTGGTATGTTTTAGCTTACCTGAAGGGCATCCAAGATGTAGGTGTCTTTTTTTCCGCAGTAGTTTCAATTTTGATATTTTTAGGTCAAACCGTTCTTGTCTGTCAGTCATATAATGCAGGTATATGGATACTGTCTCAAAGAGCATGCACAGAGTCGAAATTAAAACAATTCCCCATCGTCCAAATTAAACAATTCCCCATCGTAAGTACACATTGATGGCCTAAGACACGAAACGAGCGGTTTGTGTGAGAAAACGAACAGTATTTATATCGTTTTTACCTCTTATAACACAGCCGTGTCCAAATGATCTGAGGGCGCAGGCGGGTATAGATATATACACTAGATGTCGCCTTCGCTACTGCAGTTCATTGGAATGAAACCGTAGCCAAGGCGACATCAAGTGTATATCTATACCCGCCTGCGCCCTCAGATCATTTGGACACGGCTGTGTTATAAGAGGTAAAAACGATATAAATACTGTTCGTTTTCTCACACAAACCGCTCGTTTCGTGTCTTAGGCCATCAATGTGTACTTACGATGGGGAATTGTTTAATTTGGACGATGGGGAATTGTTTTAATTTCGACTCTGTGCATGCTCTTTGAGACAGTATCCATATACCTGCATTATATGACTGTCAGACAAGAACGGTTTGACCTAAAAATATCAAAATTGAAACTACTGCGGAAAAAAAGACACCTACATCTTGGATGCCCTTCAGGTAAGCTAAAACATACCAAAATTTAATTTCAAAGTGAACTATCCCTTTAAGTAGCCTATAATAAATGCTATACAAAAATTGTGTTCGTGTCAATATAAATATTAGGCTATTTTAACATTGTACTGTCAGCAGAGAAAAAAAATGCCACAGAAAAAAATTATGAAATATAAATAGCCTAACATAAATTAAATAGGACAAAGCCTATCACTCAAATTTCTAAGCAACATAAACGAAAATCATATTGCCCTACTGACAAATGAAGTAGGCTATTTTCTGCTGAACTATTTCAAACATCCTTGCAAAAAAAGAATGTTGTTGACTGACAATGGTTTCAGTACCAAACAGCTCAGGTGAGAATTAAGTGCGGATACGCTGTCAAAAGATGTCGGGAGTGGGCTATTGTCAGTCAGACCGCCCGCTCCGTCCAAAGTAGCCTACACCAGAGTTCTGACCGCTACCGCCTTTTGATGCGCGAATGGACACAAAGTGGTCAAGCGTATAACTAGACGCGGCAGGCGCGAATTTGACGCGCTATTCGTGTCCGGTGTGAACGCACAGTTATACTTTAAAATGTAATCCCGCGCCGCATGATTCCCTATGGGCGTTTCACACAGTATGCGGCAGTGAAATCTCCGCGCGACTACGGCTTTTCTCAAGTAGTGGAAGAGTTTTGTGCAGCATTTAGGACTTCCAAAATAATCCGGCGGGCCAAAAAATATTGCTGGCGGGCCACTTTTGGCCCGCAGGCCGCCAGTTGTCGCTCCCTGGTCTATACTCTATAGCTTTCAAAAAAGAAATTAAGCACTGTTTATTTTATTTGTCTCTTATAGTATTTGTCATATTGTTTGTAATTTTGCTTTTTTGCTTATTTTTAATTACAAAGATACAATTAAATTAAATATCTATATTATAATTATAAAATTACATTTAAAAATATTAAATGACTCGTATCATGAAATAAGATTTTGGTCATCCCAACCTGTTCTGAGTTGTGAAAGGTTTGTAAATGTTAGAATGATTGATAATAATGTGAATGTTGCAAACATCTTGGTAAGGACGTTCACACTGACATGTAATTATTATTATTATTATTATTATTATTATTATTATTATTATTTTTAATAAAGGGGAGGGAATGGTCATAAAGCAGGGCAGGATCATACTGGTCATGTGACTTTTTAGCTTTTTAAAATGAATTTATAAAACAATGATTAAGTTCTGTCATATTTTTTAGTTACTTTTACTGTTTTAGTTTTTTTGCCGTGGTATCGATTCAGTATCGGTATCGAGGTATTTTGGTCTGGTATCGTATCGAAGTCAAAATTTTGGTATCGTGACAACACTAGAACAGATACATACATACACACACACACACACACACACACACACACACACACACACACTAGGGCTGGGATGATGCACCTATCTCCTGATTCAATATTATCACAATACTTGGGTGCCGATACAATATGTATTGTGATTTTTAAGAATTGTGATTTGTGATTGTTTCTATCAAAGGCTGATTTACTCTATTTTGATCGCTATCGTAGACATTAGTGTTTATATTTGGACTTTAAACTTTTATCCCAGTACTTCTATGATAATTTGAACTATTGTATCACAGAAATAATGATGCTATTATGAGGTTTTAAAGATCTTTTGTGAAGCTGTTTCATGCGTCCACTTGAAATGATGGAAACAAATCCTCTGTTGGAACAAAAGTGGCTAACTTCTGTCAACATCGTCAATAAGCAAGGACAAAACTAAAGCAATTTAATTTGAATCAATATTGATTCTGGAATAATAAATTGTGAACCAAAAATTTGCGGTAGTTTGGGGAGTCGATTTTTTTCTCCCAGTCCTAACACACACAAGTTCCTTAAAATGTTTTCAAATACTTTAATTACACACACACACACACACACTCACTCACTCAATCACACACACACACACACACACGTTGGGTTTCCATGTTTTATGGGGATTTTCCATAGAAATAATGATTTTTATACTGTACAAACTGTGTATTCAATCCCTAACTGATGTAATTTAACAACTTGTTTCTAATGAATATTTGTATATATTTCATATTGACAGCATTATGTTATTTATTTTTTAAGTGTCATGCTTATCTCTGGATATAGGCTTAATGTGTATCATTGTTCTCTACAGGTTGATGGAGTGTGGTGTCACAGATGAAGGTTGTGCTGCTCTGGCTTCAGCTCTGAGATCAAACCCCTCACACCTGAGAACACTGGTTCTGTCTGGGAATAAAATAGGAGACTCAGGAGTGAAGCTGTTAGAGGATCTGGAGGATGATCCACATTATAAACTGGAGACACTATGGTAAGAATAGTTTTTAACGATTTTCATCATCATATTTTCATTTAAAGTTCAAATGGCTGATTTACTCACTAGAAATATAAGTAAATTGTACCGGGTTCAGTAACACCACGTGTGTGTGTGTGAATATTTTGTCTGAGATTATCAGAATCTTAAATTCAGCTTAATAATAATAAGAATAATAAACTTTATTTTATATAGCAGCTTTAAAAGTTGCATCTCAAAGCGCTTCACAAAGACGTGCAGAAAAGATCCATCAAGATAAAAAGAAAATAAAAAAAAATACTGCATTTTAATCAACGACAACGCATATATTCACGGCGAAGTATAGCTTGCAGTCTTTAAATACAACTTATATTAAAGCATTAAGATATAGGGGTGTATAATCATTGTAAAACAAATCTTACCTTGACGTTGTCTTGCCGAGATACACCGGTCTCTCCAGGTTGGGTTGTAGACTCATGGCTTCAGAATGACGCTGGTTCAACAAATAACGTGATTGGCCAAATCAATTCAACAAGGTAACAACACAAGCTTTGATTGGATCTCACTCCGGCCAATGTTTGTGATCAGCTAGTGAAATTAAATCTATTTTATACTTTAATGTGCAATAATTCCCGTTGGAAACAATCTGTAATCTTTTTGTGAATTATTTATACAGCCAAATTAAAAAAATGAGCCAGACAGCTGCTGGGCAACTATCAACTACGAGATAGACGGACTTGGCCCACCGTCTACTAGTATCAGAGATGACTTTTTGGTTCAGTGTAAATGAACGCGTACTTGTGCCGCTCTAAACTACGTCATTGTCATGACAACCAAACGCGCGGTGCGAGAATCAAGAAGCGGAAGACTAAACATATAGGCCTAGCTCCATATTGTTTTAGCCAAATTAAAAAATGTCAGCCAACAAGGGACAATAAAGTAAAAGTGTCCTGTACTCACATCGTGAAGCAAACCACCAAAATAACAGAGTCGTTGCCGTTTGTAATCTTCCTTTGAAGAGACTGGCAGATCAACGCAACGCTACATTTCTCTCAGATACGGTAAATGCTTATTCGGCGTCACTGTGTTATATTATATTCCAAAAATCATCTTCTTGAGGACGATATTTCACCCACACACACGACCTGCCTGAAACGCTAACGATAGCAGAATTGTTCTGTCTGGCTCTTTGAAAAAAAAAAAGCAAGAAAAAAAAATCCTGCGGTGATCGACCCGGTGTAATAATTCATAATTCCATCTGGAACAATTTTATTAAGAAATAGAAAATAGCTATCAGTACCACAGAATTATGACAAACATCAGAGCGTGAGATAGCTATATCACGCAGAGGAAATTTAAAATTCTGTATTTTTATTTATCTTGAGTTTTATCTCTTTGTCTATTTAATTACTTTTAAATTCATTTTATAACACTCTGTTAAAACTGTAGTTTTAAAATAGTAATGTTCAAAGTATTATTTCCCGGGATTTTAATTCCTGTGTAAATGCATTTATGTTCTCCGCGTCAGAGAAGCAATAAACATTCTGTGTAAATGCACATTTTGTGATTTTATGCCGCTTCAGATTTGGTTTCTGTGCCGCTTTTTCTGTGTAAAGACGCCTTATATGTGTGATAATCTGAGATTTGGGTTGTTATTAACTGATATTAAATGTGAGTGTAATGAACATTTCTGCTAGTTCTGTATCAGCTGTCCGTTGTGTGAAAGTGACCTTTCATGTGCTTTTGATTTTGTAAAGTGACTTTGAGCATCAGATAGAAGCGATATGATCATTCTTGAGAATGAATTAATATAGATTATCTATTTCGTTTTCTTATGAAAAGATGTGACAGACGTAATATCTCATACTGTATATGTGACTGTGTGTTTTATTTTAGGTTAATATAGATGACAGTCTGATCTTGTGATGATCATCTGATGGTGAATAAGGATCCACTACAGAGACTCACAGTCAACAGAATCAACAGAGACTGAAGATACAGTGACTTCACTGTTATAAATTAAGACTTCGTTTAGATTTCAACAATCCTCTGACAGACCTGATGAGGTGGCAGTGAAACACCTTTTATTTCACAGCAGCAAATTACAGTTTCTCATTCATAGACCATTTTATTTGTATAAACGCACAGTAACTCAAAAAGCTCTGAGTTTTGTTACAGAGTTAAATAAAGAGCCTGAATATCTTTGTGTTGTACCAGCAGAGGGAGACAAAGACTAATTAAAATAAATTTTTCATAATTATGAGAAGAAAAAACAGTTCAAGCTCACTTTTAGAAAACAATGGAAGCTTGAGTTTATACATCTTGTTTTTAATAATAGTTGCATTACATTTGTATTAATGTGTTAAAGGGGTCATATGATGCGTTTTCATGTTTTCCTTTTTCTTTAGTGTGGTATGTAGATGTTTTTGCATGTATAGGATCTACAAACTTTCAAGTCTCCTAGAAAAAGATCTTGGGTGCTCGAGCCCCTTTTAAAAAATAATCAAAAGTGCCCCTCTCAAACAAATATCAATGATAATATTTGGGTCAATAAAACAAAATGCATTCGATTATAATTAACATGACAATGTGAACAAAACTAAAGTAGCCTAACCTAATCCCACACAAATACAGGATTGGATTGATGTTTTAACATGTATTTTCAATATGGAGAGAATTACATTTTATATGTAGAATTCATTGAGTACATAACTCCTACTGAACCAAATACTTTTTTGATTTAGAGTTTTGTCTTTGTTTTTTTTGTTTTTTTTTTTTGTTTTTTTTTGAGTAAAAAAAACTGTAAAGGGATACGTTGAGGTGTTTTTTATTTTTTGTCACTGTCACTGCCTGGAGAGTTTTGCTAGTCCTGTTTAACAAATATTTATGTAAACCGGTAAAGCTGTTAAAGTGACAAATGTGATCAGATGAGAATTTTATCCCTTCCCAATAAAAACTTCAAAACTAAAGTAGCCTATTTTTACGAATCTGTGTGAGGTGTCACTGCAATAATGCATTGCTATGGGTTGCGTCACTTGTGTGTGTATTGCTTCGGGCTTGACTGACGTGACCATAGACAAAATAAAATTACTCATGTCTATGGAGGTGACGGGGTGTACCTTGTTTGTGGCGTACCTTGACAATCATTTTCCCTCCTTTTCCTGAATGTCTACTGTAGTCATGCTCTAAACAAGAAGTACTTTTTCTGGGGCGTCCAGCTGTTTTTTCAGCTATTCAATGCCATTACAAAGCTGGGAAGAGTCAGGATAGTTTTATAGGAACTCTGATTGGCTGAAAGAAGACAGACAGATACATCTAGGATGTGTGTGATGCGTGTGATGCTGGCCCGTAGTGAGCTTTGTAGACACTCTGAATGAAGGGTGGGATCTTGTGCTTTCAAAGCTAGCTTGCTATTGCTAGCCTCTCCAAAATTGCCTACCCTACCTTTAAGTTTAAAAGGCTTTTTTTGGGAAGTCATGCATACATCTAATTCATTCTTTTCAGCTTGGTGTTATACGATCCAATGTTAAAAATCATGACCAATGCCAAGCGACCAGTCTGCATCTCTTCATTCAGATGGGCACTACAAACTTCCCTGTTCAATCATGGACGGACCTCCTCCATGAGGAGCTTCTATTAATGACTTTGTTGAGTGGTGTGAGGAGTCTCACCTTCATTTAAATATATTGAAGACCAAGGATATGGTTATTGATTTCAGAAAGAATGTCTATATGCATGAAGTCACGTGCATTAAGGGTGAAACAGTGGAGTGTGTGCAGTCTTACAAATATCTTGGGACAATCATTGATTCAAAGTTGAGTTTTGAAGCCAACTGTGAAACGGTGTGTAAAAAGGGGCATCAACATCTGTTCTTTTTTAGGAAACTGTGTAAATTTCAAATTGAGAAAACACTGTTGAGTATGTTTTATCATGCTTTTATTGAATCCGTACTTTCTTTTTCTCTGGTATCTTGGTACGGGAACTTAACTTTAAAGAGCCGGAACTCTATCAACCAGATCGTGAAATGGTCCAGTAGGTTGTAGCATATGAGCAGTTCATTCATTCATTCTTTGGTTTTGAATCACATGAACTATGGCTCGTTGAATCTAAAACAATGGACATTCCTTATGAAACCCAAAGCTTTTAGCCTCTGAACTCATGTATGTAAATCAAACTCTCTGCAAGCTAACTGACCAGCCTGGTGCCAGCATGGCTGGGTTAGATGGCTCTCTAACACCTTTTTACGAGCCTCTAGACACACTCCAGAACCTAAAATCAACATTCTTCTTCCCCTGTGGGGAGCTTCAAAAAGACCCATAGAGAGATAACGAAACTTTCTCCTGCTACCTGTGTGCAACTTCATATAGAAATATCCTTTTAATGTATACCTTCTGATATGTATGTATGATTAGTTTTGCTTTATAATAGAGGTGTGGTTTGCTAGTGTATAGCGTTGAATTCTAAGTGTTTATTTAAAGAATGTTCCCCAATATTGTCTTGTAACCTGACTCCTCTTTCTAGAGGATAAGACTTTATGATCTCCAAGCTGCAGCTCATCCAGTTTCTCTCTAAGAGAGATAACGGGGAGCCAACATTCCAACGCACACACATACACGAACTTTGAGCATTAAACTTAGAATATAAGCATGTCATATTTCATATACTCCTGTGTGTTGCCCAGTTTATATTCACTTCGTTTATGACGTTTATTTGAAGGAACAAACCTTAAAAGGCTTGTAATATGCATGTCTTATGTAATTTTGTATTCCTATGTATTGTACTCCTATCTTCGTATGACGTGTGTGATATCTTTGAAATTCTCTCAATCTAACGGAGTCGAATTCCGATAGCAGAATGCAGTAATGTGTATTATTTTACACTTTTCATATTTCTTAACCCGAACGGCTTAATCTCATCTCCTCATGACTCCTTCAAGTGGGCGTGGCTAACAAGACAAAGGAAAAATCTTCCCGCCCGAGATGCGCTAAGATGATTCGTCCACGTACGCAGAGGAGGTGTGAACCCATCTTCTCCATAAGAGGCTGACACCGAAGTTTCGAAGAGCACCTTTTTTACGAGAGAGCACTTTTACGAACCCTCACCGTTCAGTGAGAGAAGACCCATGGCTCCCTTTTAGGGAGCGTTCTCCGTTTTCTCTTTTAATTTCTTTAAGTCTTTTCTTTATTTTCGTCTTCGGACTCTCCCTACGTTCCGTGAAGCGAACGTAGCCGGCAACTTCAACTCAAAGAAAAAGACTCTTGAAATTCCCGCGACCGCGCTCCTCGTCCTTAAGGACACACGCACAAGCACTTCGTCATGTGAGAGGTTCCGGTTCCAGAACTCCTTAATAGGGAGTTTTATCAGTTTTGTTTTTCTTTTCTTTACTAAGTTTTATCTTCATATTCGCCTCTCCCTCCACGAGGGAGATGAACTCTGAATTGTTTCGTTGGTAACTTCACGTCGGTGAACCTTTAAATCTTCCTGCGAGCCTCCTCGAGACCCAAAAGACACAAGAGAACAGCCCAGCTCTAGAAAAACGACCCAAGTGTTTTCTTTCCTCAGCAAATACAAAAGAACCATATGCAAGTATTGATTTTTGTTTTGATTGATGTGATTTCTTGTTGTCTCTCAAAGGTTACATTGTCTGTGATTTTTGCCATTCTGTGATCTCTCGGATCGCAGATTCTCATCCTCACTCAGTCTCTCATCCTTTCTCTCTCTTTTCTGTTACCCATTTTGTCTTGTAGTGTCTTTACTGTTTCTATTGTTATATGCATATTTACTCTGTGTTATGTATTCCTTAGCGCAATTATTAAAAACGATACCGGTTACTAAACGTAACCTCGGTTCTCTCTAGAAGAGGGAACGAGTATTGCGTAAGTAAGCTTACGCTACGGGTAAAGTAATCTTTTCTCGAGATATGAAGCCAAAAATTATCCTTAATTTTGTATTTATTGTCAACGCAGTGCAGCAGCTAGCAGAGCTAGAGCAAGCTATCTTGCGCGCTCATTGGTTGCTGCGCGGCAACTGCTTCAGCCTACCAGAGAGCCCGGCGTGACGTCGCGCCCTCACGCGTCACAGCCCGCCAGAATGGGAGGTGGCTTAGTGTATAAAAGAAGGGCTCGGAGGCTGATTCTCTTGTTTTCGTCGACTGAAGCGACATGAGCTCGTGGCGCGAGCACGGCAGGTTACGCAATACTCGTTCCCTCTTCTAGAGAGAACCGAGGTTACGTTTAGTAACCGGTATCGTTCTCTCGTATTGCGTAAGTAAGCTTACGCTACGGGAACTCTTTGTCCACGCCGTGCGCGCCTAGCATCCACACATAACTCCCAGGGAAGCCCAGGGAGCACCGGAGCACCGATAGGTGGGAAAATAGGTGGCCAGCGGAGCGGGCCAACACATGTTCATAAGCACACATTAGGGGGAGTAGAGCGGCTCGGCCGGTCTACACAGATACTGACACAACCCTTTCTGGGGCAGCTCAACCAGGAGAGCTAAATCGAGTAATTGACCTGCGTACAGTAGTCTGAGCAGGGCGTACACACGACTTAGACTGATAAAAGTTTAGCCTGCAGGGCGGGAACTTCCAGGTTATAGAACCTAACAAATGTAGAGGGGTAGGCCCAGCCTGCTGCTGTACAAATGTCATGAATGGAAATCCCACTGGACCAAGCCCACGATGAGGCCATGCCTCTGGTGGAATGAGCCCGAATGCCCAAAGGGCACTGCAGGTTTTTGGACGCATAAGCTGCTGCAATAGCGTCCACTATCCATCTGAACAGACTGTGTTTCGAGGCGGCGAGACCCTTGGTGTGCCCTCCGAACGAAACAAAAAGCTGCTCCGACCGCCTGTAGGCGGCAGAGCGCGTGACGTAACTCCTCAGAGCCCTAACAGGGCAAAGGAGGTTACTATCAGCCTCACTGCCAGAAGCCGGCAGGGCTGAGAGGGAATGACCTGTGCTCTGAAAGGAGTGCCCAACACCTTGGGGATGTAAGCGTGCCTCGGTTTGAGAATGACTAGGGAGTCATTAGGTCCAAACTCAAGACACGCTGCGTTAACTGATAACGCATGCAAGTCACCCACGCGTTTCACTGAAGCCAGAGCCATCAGGAAAACGGTTTTGAACGTGAGGTATTTCAGATCCACAGAGTTCAAAGGTTCAAAGGGATAAGCTTTCAGGGCCTCTAGGACCAAAGACAAATCCCAAATCAGGACGGAGGGGGGCAGAGGAGGATTCAACCTCCTGGCTCCTCGGAGGAAGCGGGTAATGAGTTCATTCCTTCCTAATGCGCGGCCGAGCGCCGAGTCGGCGAACGCTGCAACAGCCGCAACATAGACTTTGAGCGTGGAAGGGGACCTGCCCGCGTCCAGTAGCTCCTGAAGGAAGCCCAAAACCCACGGAACCCCACACATCTGAGGGTTTAGATTTTTTCCCACGCGCACCATTTGTTAAACACAGACCATTTTGACGCGTAGAGCCATCTCATAGAGGGGGCTCTAGACTGCGCTATCGTGTTAACCACCCCTTCTGGCAAATCAGCGAGTATCCGTTGATTCTCCACGCATGTAGAGACCAGCGCTCTGGATGGGGATGCAAGATCGAACCGCGGGCTTGAGAGAGGTCTCTCCTCACCGGGATTGGCCATGGGGCTGAGTCTGCCAGCCGCATCAATTCCAGGAACCAAGACTGGTTTTCCCAGTGCGGGGCTATAAGGAGCACTGAGTGGCGCGTTTCCCTGATCTTCGCGATCACCTGTGGTAACATCAAAACCGGGGGAAAGGCGTACAACGGGGCGCCGGGCCAGCGCGTCTTCATTTTTCGAGAAGAATCTCGAGCAGTGAGCGTTGTCGCTCGTCGCACAGAGGTCGACTTCTGCCCTGCCAAAGCGGCGCCACAGCAGCTGGACTGTCTGGTGGTGTAGAGACCATTCCCCGGGGGGAACGTTGTCTCTGGACAGTCTGTCCGGGCCGTCGTACATGCGACCGGGCACATGCGTGGCTCTCAGTGAGCGCAGTGAGCCCTGAGCCCAGACCAGGAGGCGCTCCGCCAGTGCGCAGAGGATTTTGGATCTGATTCCGCCCTGACGGTTCACGTAGGCCACCACTGACATGTTGTCCGTGCGGACTAGCACATGGTGTCCTTGCAGGTATGGGAGAAAATGTTTCAATGCGTTCTCGACCGCAGGCATCTCCAGACAGTTTATGTGAAGGCCTTTCTCCCGGTCTGACCAGAGGCCATAGACCGGTCTGCCCTCGAAAAGCGCCCCCCAACCCAAGTTGGAGGCGTCTGTCAAGATCGCTTTCCGGTGTGAGATGACTCCCATCGTAACTCCCCGTTGGTACCATTCGGCCGCCAGCCAGGGCTACAGGGCTGAGACGCAGCCCTGAGTCACACTGACCCGCAAGCTTCTGGCAATTCACGCTCTGCGGGGCACTCTCGCTCTCAGCCAGCGCTGGAGCGGGCGCATTCGCAGTAAGCCCAGCTGAAGAACCGCCGCAGCTGAAGCCATGTGGCCCAACATCCTCTGAAATGCTTTCAGGGAGAAATCCCTGCCTTTCTGAAAAGACGCGGCGAGATGTCGAACACGGCGCGCACGCTGTGTTGACAGTCTGGCCGTCATAGCCACCGAGTCCAGTTCTATTCCCTGGAAGGAAATTGACTGGCTGGGTATTAATGAGCTCTTGGTCCAGTTTACCGAGAGACCCAAGCTTTCCAGGTGACTGAGAAGCGCTATTCTGTGGGAAATGAGTTCCTCCTCTGACTGCGCTAGAATCAGCCAGTCGTCCAAATAGTTCAGAATTCGCATCCCCTGTGTTCTCAGGGGAGCGAGGGCCGAGTCCATGCACTTCGTAAACGTACGGGGTGCTAGAGACAGGCCAAGCGGGAGAACGGTGTATTGATATACCTGGCCGTCGAAGGCGAATCTGTGACGAAAGAATCGAAAGAATGGCCTGTGACGGGGTATAATCTGAATCTGAAAGTATGCGTCTTTCAGATCGAGAGAAATAAACCAGTCCTTCGGGCGGATTTGCGCGAGGATTTGTCTGGTCGTGAGCATTTTGAACAGCCGTCTCATGAGAGCTTTGTTCAAATATCAGATCTAATATAGGTCTGCGAGCTCCGTCCTTCTTGGGAACGAGGAAATAACGGCTGTAAAAGCCCGCCTCGGTCAAGGAAGGGTGTACTCGTTCTATCGCCCCTTTGCGTAATAGTTCCACTATCTCTGCATGAAGCAGATGGGCTGCCTCTGTATTCACTCTCGTCTCGGTCCGAGCTTGAAGGCGCGGGGGACGGCGAGCGAACTGCAGCGAATAGCCCCGTATTTGAGTATCCAGCACCCATTTTGACACACCCGGGATAGCCTCCCATGCTTTTGCATTCATGGCTAGGGGTCGAATAGCCTCTGGGTCCCGTCCGCTGTACTGTACGGGACAGGGGACTCGTAACGGAGGCGTTTGCGCGGTGCACGCGCCGTTGATGCTGGGGAACGGAAGCTCGCTGATAGCGACAACCGGCCGGACAGTGCTCAATAGCTCGGTCCCATGGGACGGAGAATATTTTGCAGTGAGAGCCCCGCGACGCGAAAGCGGTGTGGGCGTCAGTGTGTTCACTAGCAAGTGTGAGCGCTCGTTGGCGGGCACAGGGCTTACATTCACAACATGGCCGATGGCGGGGGGTTTTATGTGATCTAATCCCCGAGATTGTGAGACAGAGCGGGCAATGTGTAGGCGTGGGCACTGGATAGTGGGCACATTTCCTACATTTAACACTCAAGCAGCGTGTGCGCGCTTTATGGGAGTGTGCTCTGTGGGGTACACAGGGGAGATCGTGCTTGTGTGTAGGGGTGAGCACTGGGAAGTGGGCAGTTGCCTTCTTGGGTGACTGACAGTGCGAAAAGCTTTGAAGGCTCAAATGTTTAGACTCTCATAATCACTCGAGCACCATCATAGTGGGAGGGTGCGAGGGGCGGGTTCACTTTCTGCATGTGAGAAGCTGGCCGCGAGCTCTCACATCCCTTGAGAACGGCGCTGTTTGCGCGGCACAAGCGCGGGAAGCGGGGCGAGTAGCCAGAGAGCGTCATCATGTTTTGCAGGCGCGCATGTACTGTAACAGGCTCGTTTACAATATTAATATTTCCAGCCGCCAGAGCTTAGAGGGGACTGAGAAATATGTGAGAAATGGCGGTAGTCAAGCCTCGGCGGGACTCACACACTCTCTTTTCTCCTTTCGCCGGTGAGTGATGGGCGCTAGCTTTCTTGTAACGTAAAGAAAAACTAACCCCGTGACCGTCCGCTTCTGCGATCCCTTGTGAGCGGCGCAGTCTGCGCGGCTCGAACAGAGGGGGAGAGCGCGGGGAGAGGGGCGAGTAGCCAAAGAGCGTCATCATGTTTTGCAGGCGTGCGTCAACTGTGACAGGCTCGTTTACTGCAGTATTGATATTTTCAGTAGCCTGAGCTTAGGAGGGGACTGAGAAATATGTTTGAAATGGAGGTTAGACTGGCCTCGGCAGGGCTAAAACACTCTTTTCTCCTTTCGACGGGAGACGGGCGAGGGGGGGCGGGGTAGCTTTCTTGTAACATAAAGAAAAACTAGCCCCGTGACCGTACGCTTCTGCGATCCCTTGTGAGCGGCACAGTTTGCGCGGCTCGAACAGAGGGAGAGAGCGAGCCCCGTAATCGTCCGCATCTCTGACATACCTTGTGAGCGGCGCAGTTTGCGCGGCTCGAACAGAGGGAGAGAGAGAGCGGGGAGTGATGCGAGGCATTTGAAACAACGCCTCGTAGGAAATTTCTCTTTTAGAAGCGAGAGTGTGTGTCGCAGCGGCGAACACACACAGCATGTAACAGCATGTAAAACACAGCATGTAAAAGGATATGGCGCCGGATAGCGAAGCAGGCACGGCAGGCTGAAGGCGGCGAAGAATCGTCCGGCTTCCTCAGGCGCTGTCCTAAGCTTGCTGGGCGCTTGATTCGACAGCGACGGCTTCTCTCAGAGTGCAGCGATGCGGAGAGCTTCGCTGAAGAGACTAAAATCAGAGAATCAGCCTCCGAGCCCTTCTTTTATACGCTAAGCCACCTCCCATTCTGGCGGGCTGTGACGTGTCACGCCGGGCTCTCTGGTAGGCTGAAGCAGTTGCCGCGCAGCAACCAATGAGCGCGCAAGATAGCTCGCTCTAGCTCTGCTAGCTGCTGCACTGCGTTGACAATAAATACAAAATTAAGGATAATTTTTGGCTTCATATCTCGAGAAAAGATGACTTTACCCGTAGCGTAAGCTTACTTACGCAATACGAGAGAACCTCTCGTAAGAGAACCCATTATATGCTTGATTGATTCTGTCTTGAATGCTTATATAACAAAGTCAATGAGATGTTTTGATCTTTAGCTACAAGCTTTACGATTCGTTAATTTTATAAGGACAGGAGAATAGTTTCACGGCCGGAAACTGTCCTACCTGAAATTATAAAGTGATAAACTCTATTGAGAAGTTAATCTTACGGCGTTTTGCGGGACAAACCACTGTTTGATAATTACATTAATTTCCATTAAAGGGTTATCTCATATAATGATCTGAAATAGACTATTGATATGTGAATGAGGAATTATAATTCGTTGTGATTGATTATTCACATATACAATCGATCTATTTTTAGTTTCGATAATTTAATGTAACTGTAATATGCAATATATATATTAATCATATTTCCTGATTAATTATTAAAATTCCCTACATATAATTTGAGCTAATACTCATGTACTTACCCAGTGCGGTTACAAGGTTGATTGGCGAACCACTACTGAACAGGTACAGCGCATGGGTATTTCAATTCTGAGTGACCAGCTTCATCCGCTGTATTATGAGTTCCAGTGTCTGCCGTCCAATCGACGGTTTAGAGTACTGCGGTGTACAACCAAACGATACAAAAACAGTACTAAGATGGAGTAAATTGTTTTAGTGTGATTTTAGTGTCTTGTTCTGTTTGTATGGTGTTTATCGTTTATATGTTTGAGAAACTGCCTAAACTTGTTCTCTGGAACTTAATTTACCTACGGGTACAAATAAAGGAACTCTGACTCTGACTCCCTAATCACAGTTCAATCAATATAGCAACAAATCTACTTAATCTACTGACATTATATTTTAACTGTAAAGCCACATTAGGTCTGTGCCCTGGTCTGTAACCCGACCGTCACTCAACTGTGCAATCCCTCCGAGCCCACAGTGGTGACGTCATTTTTCCAAAGGGAATCAACGGGCGCCTTCATTGCTGCCGACATTCTCACTGTTCATGAACTGAATTCAGTTATTTTGGGGACATCGTAATGGACTCTCAGAAAGTAAGTGGCACATAATTAAAGTGTTAGGAAACCAGTAGCTAACTGAAATGCCTCCGCGGTCCATCTGTGATCGAATACTAATGTGTTTATTACACTATCATCGCTCATATGCGCTGCACCGTTAATAATTGTACGACTCTGTAAAATAGACACTTTTCATTCAATGCCAATGAATTGTAAAACGAATACCGTGTGTCTATTCACTGTAAATGTTAACTGGGGTTGTGGCCTTTATGACATTAAAGTTAGATGGCGTTTTAGAAATAGTGTTTGACTTGTAGCTGTAAAGAAAACTGGAAGATTGATGTTAGAATAAGGGTGAAACTGGCTCCCATGTGTTTTGTTGTAGAAATGTCACCTTAATGTCTTGTGTTACCTTGTATTTGACTGATCTCTTGTTGCATAATGCCAATATATTCTGTGCTATATATAAATGCTGTGATGTGTTATATAAACGATATAAATTATATAATGAGGGAGTAGATTTAAAATGACATTTAACCAGCATTACTGGAGCAACAGGATGCATAAGATTAGTAAATATTGTATCTCATAGGTTTGTAATTGCAAAGCACCTGCACTCCCAAGTCTAAATGACCCCATTGCTTAGAATGTACAGAATGTGTAAAGAAAATGCTGCTGTGCACCGGCTACTGATATATGTGTTTTATTCTTGAATAATAAACTATTGGGTGAACTATTTTGGCTTTTTAGACATGTAGTGATGAATCAAAATGTTGTATTTTAATAGATGATAAAGCTAAAGGGAAGGGTGGCCGGTATAATACTTATGTATTCAAAATACATTTTCATGATAGCAAAAAGATGTAGGGGAGAGCGGGGCACAAAGTAACGCTTTTTGACTTTCTCAGTTTGTGTAAATCTACTTTTGGTTGAGAGTATTTATTTTTTCCCACATTAATTTCCCACATGTCTACTACAATTATGTGTTTTTGTTTTATTAATACAGTATATACTTTTTTCTTGATATACCCCGAAAGAATGTAAGTGAAATGTGACAACATGCCCCATAGGTGGGGTACATTGTTACATGTGTGGGGCACATTGTAACATGACCATATGACAGCTTAAAATGTTATCTGATCTAATAAAAAAAAATAAAAAATAAAAAAAAATATTTTCTAAATAAAATACAATTAAAAAACTTTTTCATATAAAATAATGGCAATTTTTAATAATTAAATATAAAATCATTTTTGAGTTTTGACTACGAACACATGAAAACACAGCTATACAACATAGTTCAAAACAAATAAATAATTAGTAATTTCTGAGCATTGACTCTCAGTCTTTATTCACCTTTTTCTCACGTTTTCTCAATAAAATTAATAAAAGTATAGAATATAATATCATATTTCCAATAGTTAAATAACATCTTAGAGATTAAAATAATATCAGATTTGTCTTATTTTAAATAAACACAAAAAATAGAGATGAAAAATTAAATTTGGTAAGAAATTTACTTTTGCTATGGTTTAATAAATGTCTATGGATATCTTCCAAAAAAAAAATATTTTGGCGGATTTTTTTTTTCTATATAGTGTTGATATGGCAACTAGTAAATACACAAAGTTTCATCATCCAAGCATGTGCGAAAGTATTTAAAACAAGCGTGTTACAACTAGCCCCGCGTTAGGTTGTGCCCCGCGCTCCCCTACACCAAGTTGCTTAATTGAAACATATTGTACAACCCTGAGATTTGAGTGCATCAGCTACTCTGGGAACTGTGTTACCTGGAGCATTTCCTCCTGGTAGGGGCTCCCTAGTCAAACGCTTTCTTTATCAGGTTCGAGCAACATGTCATGTGATTCTGCAGAGTGGTGATTGGAGAAGACATTTGCTTTTATGATTGTGCCTGGTGAGGTTGTGAACATTGAAAAGAGTAGGGGACCCAGTACTGAACCTTGATGCATGTCAAAGATTAGCTGATGAAACTCAAGACACTGTGGGTTTGTGGTGTAGGGTGCTGACTGCTGATGGTCACCACTTTTATCAGTGGAAAAGGTGACAGTCATCTGGTTTAAGCCAGGGAAGAGGGGACACCCTTATGCGACCCATCTGGATGCATAAAAAAAAAAAAATTAAGTGCTGATGCCTCAAAAATATGTTCATGATGTTCTATTTTAAATAGTTGCTTTTTCCCACTGTTAGTTAATCCATTTTACAATCAAACAAGAGAACACAGTATCCGCGCCACTGATCGCAGCGGCAACGAGCACTTTGATCACTTGATTTCAAAAACATCACATTTCAGCGCTAGATTGCCTCTTATTTAACAAACAAACTAAATGAATGCTCTGCTAGTTAACTGGAGATGTTTTATTTATTTGTATTGGTACATTCGTGCCGCGAGATGTTTCAAAAAGTGGTGGGGACAATATCGACCTTAGCAAAAAGTGGTGGGGACATGTCCCACCCGTCACACCCGCAAATTACGCCTATGCTAATGGTAACAAAATACACTGATGAAATAGCGCTGCTTTTAAATAAACATTTCTTTTAACAAAATTTATTTGACAGAATTTCATTTTCTTAGTGGCATAAACAGGCTTTACTCCCTTGAAACTTAAACTGGAATCTCACTGTTTCTGGCACTGCGACTTCCCGAACAGGCGAACACAAGCACAGACCCGCGAGCGCACACAAACACTTCACAGCTGTTGCATATTACATACCCAGAACTCAATTCATCCTCGTTAACCACTTTGCTAAAATGCTCCCACACAGTACTTTTCTTTCTTTCCTTCCTTTTGTTTTGTTTCACTAATAATACACACATTAACTAGACGAAAACACAAAATATTTTTGAAATATTAAATTTGCTCAGAAATTTGTTCTTTTAGAGATCGCCGGAAAGATCAGTCAGTCTTGATCCACTGCGAGGCTTTTCAACGAAACGAGTCGTCAGAAGGATTTGTTCTGTCTCAGAGTCCAGCGAAGATTATCTTCGTCACTGAAGGAGAATTAATCTGAGATCCTACGGTGATGTGCGCTGTTATATAGACGGCACTCCCCCATTTCGGCAGGCTTTATCTCCATAGGTTCGTGCAGTTTCAGGTTAGGTTAGGTAGACTTTATTAATCCCACACCGGGGAAATTCACTTATTACAGCAGCTCAAAAACAAAAAACAAGTATGGGAAATATTTTGAACACATTGAACATTGAATACACATTGAATAAAAATATTAGATAGAAGTAATAGATATAATAAGTGCTACATAGGGTTGTTACTGCAATTATAGAGTCATTGATCATGATTGTCATCCCCTTAATGAAACAGTTCGAGCTCTTGTGAGTACTCACAGCTGAAGATTAATTCATCCTCGCTGTTATAAAGAGCGTTTTAGGAAGTATTTTTTTTTCCAACCGCAATTAGATTGTACAACCAGCATTATACAAGATGATAGATTATATTCTAGGATTACTTGGTTGTATATAATCATAAGGGTTTGCGAAATTGATACTGGAGTATAAGTCTTGTTGCTGTTATGATGGGCCGGTAAACTGCACCTTTGGTGGAATTGCCGCTATAGTGGTAAGCCACAACTTGTTTCCACCGTGTTGTAACTCCAGCCAGCATAAACACCAGTGCATGCGTTGCTTGTCCTTCGTGGTCAGGCAGCGTGATATTGCCAAATAGTTTCCCAGTTCCCATATGGAGCTCTACGCCTTGAGTAATGGACATCTCATCTAAGGAGAGCACACACTCTCTCTCCATTTCACTCATGCCACCTGCCTTCAGCCTCAGCATCTCAAACACTTCCCCCAAAATTCCTGGCTCCAGTTTTACATCCTCCTTTGCAGCGTGCAGATGTTAGGCAGTGGAATCTGCATTTGTTGGAGGGTTTTATAACCAGTGGAGCCAGCGGTAAATTTGATTTGTATTGCCTTTTTAATTGTCTCCTTTCCCCACCATATTCCTTTCTTCTTTTCCTGTCCAAGGGCTCTAATTTGGTTAACAGAGTTAAACATTTGTGTGAACTTTTGGTTAACTAATTTGTTCATCTTTCTTAGCGCCAAATTATTTATTTTTTGTTGTGCAAGAGCCCTCTCTGCTCTCCTTCTCATTAATTTCTCCAATTTAAGTTGCCTTATTAGGCCCTCCACAGTCACCCTATCAGTCCCTGGCAGTCTGGTCTCTGGAGCAACTGGCCCTGGCAAAGCTGTCTCTTCACTGCTGGCCCCTGACTGACTGGCCCTCGGCACAAACATCCCTGGATCACCTGCCCCTGGCAAAGGGGCCTCTTGATTGCTCTCTCTGTCTCCTGTCATGTCCCTTTCATTGCCCTCAAAATCCACCTCATTTTCTCCCTCAATCTCTGTAACAATAACAAGGTAATGTTGCTGTTGTATGTATTTTGCCTTTGCACCTACTGTCATCTACAATGTAAGTGTACACTACACTCCTAAAGAAAATAAATTAAAGTGAAACATTACTGTAACGTGGATCAAACATTCATCACAATCAGAAACTAATACAATGAATAAGTTGATCTATTGGCAATGGTTAATTTGTAGAAATTTAGACATTTGTAGATTATCTACATTTTGTATGCAAATCCTCAGAGAATCACTGCCCACTGGTTGTTTTGAAGCTGGGTTTACTAATATGAATAATCAATGAATTATATGAAATGGAGAATATTGTTAGCTGCATGTATCATACCAAATTTTAATTTTTTGTAATATGTGTGGTCCGTTTCCTCCTCTTCGGCTTAGGCCGGTGAATGAATATTTTTTTTGTGATTCTTTATTTATTAAACATTTTGTGTAATTAACTATGTACAACAAAGCCCAAGATCGCCCATAACCGTAAGACTAAATATAAATACATAGAATAGATACATATGACAAGAGATAAAAATAAAATTGACCAAAACTTAGAAGGATCTCAAAAACTTCTTGATAAAGTCTCAATAAGGTCCAACCAAAATTGTATTGTCTTTCTATTGGCTCCGAGCACTTTATGTGGTGCACTCCAGAAGGGCAATGTCCAGTAGATATGACATCCAGATAGACATAGCTGGGGTAGTTGGTTCCAACCACAGTTTTAAGATAACCTTTTTAGCAGCAGTAAGGACAACGGACAGAATCCTCCTTTGATTGACAGACAGTGACAGCGAAGAATCATCCAGCAGAAGAAAAATCAGAGGGTCCTTTTGGATCGGAATCTTCAGAAGATCTGTTAGTAAGTCCTGGACTGAGGACCAAACTGACACAATTTGAGAACAGTCCCAGAACATATGCATATACGTACCTAAACTTTCACTATTACACAAGTGACAAAAGGGATCAGATTTTCTTTTCATTTTATATAGTAAACAGGGTGTGGCATATGCCTTATAAATTAACTTATAATGTATCATTTGGTGAGCCGGATTTTTTGAGGTAGCAAAACAATTCCCCCAGACAGTGTCCCAATCGATCATATTGTTAAGTTGACTCTCCCAGAAGTCCTCAGTCGGAATGTTCGAGTACTGCCGTACCACAAGCGATTTATAAATTATGCTAACAATACCCTTAGAAGCCATACTGGAATCTATCCAGTCTATCATAGGATGAGAAGATATTTTATTCGACCAGGGTACTCCATATGCTTTTAGCGCAGATCTCAATCTTAGATACAGAAAGAATGAAAATCCTGGAAGAGAGAATTCATCCTTTAAAATCTGATCCATAATCACTGTACAAGTCTTTCAGGGTATAAACCCCACAATTAGCCCAGCATTTGGAAACAAAGGGTTTATTACCCATACAGAGATTACTATTATGCCAAATGGGGGTAGAGTCACAGTAGGAATCTGAAGCTCCCATGATCTTTTCTGCCACTCTCCATGTTTTGATAGAATGGCATATAATTGGACCAAACTTTTCCAGAGCTTTCTTAGGTATTCCAGTAAAAGGTAAATCCTGTAGACGCAATGGGTAAATAATATTAGTCTCTAAGGCCCGCCATGGCACAGGGGAGTCAACATCCATCCATGTCCTAAGTGGTCTCATTTGGTATGCTAAATAATAGGACCAAAAATCTGGTAGCGATAAGCCTCCATGAGGTTTTAGCCTGTGCATTGATTTGAGTCGAATTCTAGGCCGTTTATAATTCCATAAAAACTTTGTTACTGCTGTACGAAGCTCTTTAAAATAACCAATAGGTGGTGCCAGAGGTAAAGTTGAAAATAAAAAGCTCAGCCTCGGAAGTGTATTCATCTTAATAGTTGCTATCCTACCATGAAGAGCCAAGCAGAGTGGAGACCAACACAGAAGATTGCTGGAAATCTTATCCAGAAGAGACTGGTAGTTCCACGAGATAGTGAACAAAAAACTCTAATCCCAAGATAATTAAACTGGTCGCTGACTGGAACCATAGTGGGTAAGGCCTGAATCTCTGATTTAGCTGCTAAGTTAAGGGGTAAAAGTATGGATTTGCTCCAGTTAATTTTATAACCGGACAGTTTACCAAATGTATCAAACAATTTTAAGCATTCTTTAACCGAATCTGTGATATTTGATAGATACAACAGAATATCGTCAGCATAGAGTGAAATCTTATGAGACATATTCATACAGCTTATAGGGACTATTGCAGAGCATTGTCTAATTGCTTGGGCCAAAGGCTCTAATGATAAATTAAAAAGCAAAGGTGACAGGGGACATCCAAAGAAAGGACTGCAGAGGAAGCTGTATAGGTGTCTGCTAGTTGAATAATATGAAGAAGCCTACGAATATTGTCCGCAGCAAATCTCCCCCTTAAAAAACCTGACTGATCATACTTGATCAAGTCTCCAACACACTGATCCAATCTTAAGGCCAAGACTTTTGCTAACAGCTTTGAATCTGTGGATAGAAGGCTAATTGGCCTATAACTAGAGCACTCAAGTGAATCCTTCCCTTTCTTCAAAAGCAAAGTTATTAAAGCTGTATTTTGGTCCCTGTGCAGAGCCCCTTTTTCTAAAGCAGAATTAAAAGAGTTAAGTATCAAGGGAGCCACTATGTCCCATAATGCCTTCAATAGCTCCAGGGGAATCCCATCTAACCCAGGGGCTTTATTACTGCTCATGGAGTCCAGGGCAGACTTCAATTCTTCAATTGTCAAAGGGCTGTCCAATATATCGCGATGAGAATCATTTAATTTGGGAAGATCTAAATGTTTAAGGAATAAATCAAAATTAGTTGGGTCAGTGCTGGATTCTGACGTGTACAAATGTTTATAATAGGATTCAAATATTCTATTTACATCCTTAGGTTGAGTATACACTGAACCCTCATGCCTAATAGCAGATATGCTGGCCTTAGATTCACTGTCCTTCAACCTCAAAGCCAAAAGCTTAGAAGGACGTTCTCCATTGAAATAATAGTACTGTCTAGTACGGTGTATGAGAAATTCAGCTCTGTGCAAATATATTGATTTTAATTCAGATTTAAGGACGTTAACTTCTTTGGCTTTGGTCTCACAAAATGTACCTTTTAGTTCCTTCTCTAGTAGATCAATTTGTTTTTCTAATTCAATTTTACGACTCTCTCTACGCTTTTTACTGAACGATGAATAACTTATACATTTACCCCTAACAAAACATTTAGTGGTTTCCCACAATACTTGGGGGTTAGAAGCGGAATCCCTGTTAATCTGCAAAAACTCCTTCAAAGAGTTGCGTAATTCAGCCACAAATGTACAGTCCTTTAACAAGGAACTATTAAATCTCCAGCGATTGTGTCTGGAGCCCAATGGTACAGGAGTTAAAGTAGAAATGATTGGGGAATGATCAGATAAAAGAAGTGGCAGAATATCCACTTTATTAATATAGGGAATTAGAGAGGGAGACATAAGTAAATAGTCAATCCTTGAGTAGCTCTTATGACGAGCTGAAAAGAATGTATAATCCCTGGAACCATCATTTTGTAAACGCCAAACATCACATATGTTAGAATTTCGCAAAAATGAGTTAAAACAACCAGAAATCCTTGAATCAAGCTTTAGAAGCATGAGATCTATCTAGCTGAGGATCTAACACAGCATTAAAATCGCCCCCTAACACCACGAGGCAGTCCTCCAAACTCACAACTAAACGTAGTAATTCTTGAAAAAATAATGGATCACCCTCGTTGGGTGCATAAACAGACACAAAAGCGTATTTAGTATTATTTAGAGAACCAACAACATAGGTAATTCGGCCTTCTTTATCCCCACCAGAACGTATAACAGAAAAATTAGTAGAACGCCTAGACAATATCAGCACCCCTTTAGATTTATTAACGGCCGAAGAGGAGGAAATAATTTTAAAGTATCTATTTTGAAAGCGATGCACGTCAGCTGACTTCAAATGAGACTCTTGTATAAGGGCAAAAGAAACCTTTTTACATCTTAGATAATCTAAGCATTTGGTCCGCTTGATGGGGCTATTTAACTCATTAACGTTCCATGACAATATATGTATAGCCATAATTTAAAGAGTAATAGCTATGCAGACCAAACAGAACGAGGCGGGAGGACCAAAAAGTAGTCCCCTGGAAAGATAGTGGGCAGCAATCAGAAAATATGCAACACACATGAATGCATAAATACTACGCATATAAATGTATGAATAAACAAATTAAACTTACGTGGGTGGACTTGGGCATGGAACAGAAAAACATAAACAAGAACAGTAAAAGAACGGGCAGCAAGCAAAGAGTTAAACACTCTTCTACCTGCCCTTAACGTAACAGTCTTTGGATACGCGGCCAACTAGCAGTCCGGCTTGTCCGTCGACACCTGACCCGGTCATTTTCCGGATGAACAAAAAGAAAAATCAATCCGTCTCAGTAAGGTCCTCCATGGGAACTGCCGATTCATGCTCCTTCTCTTCGGATTCTTGTGACACGACCGCCTCTGCTCCCTTCCAGAAAGATTTTGCGACGGGATTCATATTGCGGACGAACTTTTCAACCTCCGCCGGTGTCTCAAGCAGTGAAATCTTCCCTCGGTGAGTAACTTTAACTACCGCGGGATAGAGCAAAAAAGACGTAATTCCCGACTGAGTTAGCTATGAGTTAGCAAATATGGAGTTTTTATATATTTTATAACATATGATAGAGTTAAGCAACCTCACTTGACGAGTAGGCAACTATTTCCTGAATACAATCACGATTGAAACTGTGACATTGATTTCATACAACAGGTTAATAAACAGTTACAATTAAGTCACTTACATTTTAGATGCAATATTGACTGTTTTTGTTCTGTTTCAGCAGCAAAAATAGTTAAACAAAGATCACAGCAGAACCATCGCGCATCTCACAGCAACTTGTTTTCTCATTACTGAATGATTCAGCATTTTGAACGAATCGGTTGACTCAAAGATTCAATGGTCAATCCATAAACATCTGTCTCAATCATGAATGACTCAGTCATTCGAACGAATCGTTTGAACGAATGAATCAATGACTCGCTCATTAAGATGGTCGCCTGGCGACACCTAATGGCGGTTTAGTGTTATGTTTAAAAGTATCATTCTTTCCAACGTGCACCATTATCAATGTCCGTGCGGACGTCCGTTTTTTTACTTTCACTTTTATATTAGCGATTTAAAAGCACCCGCTCGTGTCACACGTCGATTAACCGATGGGAAAATATCCTCACAGTCATATACCTAATAAATTTATATTTAAATACAATAGGCCTACCTAGTAAAACGTTTTATATACTATTTTGATATCTTTTTGGACACAAGAGGGCAGTATAGCCCTATGTTTGCTTTTTTGTTGAACCAAATAGCACTAAATAGCCTGTTTTTAACTTTTTCATACTCCTTGAATTGCAAAAACAGAATAAAATGGGTTTAGTTCTAATATTTGTATAATTTTATATAAAAATAAATGGTGTATAATTACATTTTTAGAAGTTATGAGATGTTTCCTGCTTCCTTTTTGACATTAATTTAATCCCTCGCCATAGCAAAACCGTTTGAGATATTCAATATCCGTTTACAATTTAGCATCATTCATATATTTTTATCATGTTGAAAAAGTTTGGTGGGAATAAAATAAACCTTTTAGGAGGAGTAACTAAAAACTCAGAGGCTGATTTTGCAAAAAAATCCACATTCAGACCAAAATATCTGACTTCCTGATGGTCGGAGCTAATAAATGTAAATTAGAAAGTTGTCCGGCTCGATGAGAGCAATATACAAACTATTTTTTTTTACTGTAGTTAAAACTAACCCCCCCACTTTTGTCAAAAGCATTTTGAAAGTGACACACTTCCTGCTGCCAGTTGGTGGCGCTATAACTTTGACTCACAATAGTTACATCCATCTGATCGGCCTCTTACCACGAACACACTGCTGAAGTTTCATCAAGATCAGTTAATGTATGCAGAAGTTATAACACACTTCCTGTTTCATTTTTTCACCATAAATTCGTTTCCTCGCCACGGCCAAACCGTTCGAGATATTCAAAATCCGTCCGCAATTTAGCATCCACAATGTCTTGACTTCATGCTGACCGAGTTTGGAGGCGAATGGATGAATTCCCTAGGAGGAGTACATTAAATTCCACAGCATGTGTTTCCAAACAACGCTAAATAGCCGACTTCCTGTTGGGCTAGCGTAAAACTTAGAGCACGAAAGTAGTTTGGCCCGAGGAGATCTATGTGTGTACCGAGTTTCATATTATTACATGCAAGTGTGTTTGATTTATGGACACGTGTTCGGATCCCGTTCCAGGGGGCGCTGTCGAGCCCCCCTGCCACGCCCGGGTACCAGCTTCAGCCCGGCCTTGATGGCCGTTGGTTCTGACCTGTGTGCAAAGTTTCAAGAGTTTTCGAGCACGTTAAGGGCCCCAAAAGCCCCTGAAACCTTGAAAAACAAAAAAGCAAATCTCACCCAACAGACAAATCCCTCCCACCCCTCACACACACACAGACAGAGAGAGAGAGAGAGAAAATTCTCCAAAAAATCACATTCAAACCAAAATATCTGACTTCCTGTTGGTCGGAGCTAATAACTCTAAATTAGAAAGTTATCCGGCTCGATGAGAACAATATACATACCGATTTTTGTGATTCTAGGAAAAACTAAGCCCCCATTTTTGACTAAAGGTGGCGCTACTGAGCCCCTCACCACGCCCGTTTCTGAAACTTCTCACATGTCTACTGGCTAATAAGTGTGATGTGTCTGTCGAGTTTCATCCAATTTCAAGCATGCTAAGAGTCTCAAAAGCATTATTTTTTTTTTTTAAAGTTTGAAGCGTTGCCACGGCAACAGTATCTAAGATATCAATAATCCTTTCACAGGTCTACATCTGCCGTGTGTCTACATTGTACACATAAAGTTTGAAGCAAATCAGGTAAAAATAAGAGGGTGATTTCAAAGCATTTTGAAAGTGACACATTCCTGCTGCCAGTTGGTGGCGCTATAACTTTTACTCACAATAGTTACATCCATGTGATCGGCCTCTTACAACGAACACACTGCGGAAGTTTAATCAAGATCAGTTAATGTATGCAGAAGTTATAACACACTTCCTGTTTCCATTATTCGCCATAAATTCGTTTCCTCGCCACGGGCAAACCGTTCGAGATATCAAAAATCCCCTGGCAATTTTTCATCCTCAATGTCTTGACTTCATGCACACCGAGTTTGGAGGCGATTGGATGAATTCCCTAGGAGAAGTGTTTCAAATTCCTGAGCATGCGTTTCCAAACAACTCATAATAGTCGACTTCCTGTTCGGCTGGCGTAAAACTTAGAGCACGAAAGTTGTTCGGCCCGATAAGATCTATATGTGTACCGAGTTTCATATTATTACATGCAAGCGTGTTTGATTTATGGACCAAGTTTTCGGACCCCGTTCCAGGGGGCGCTGTCGAGCCTCCCTGCCACGTCCGGGTACCAGCTTCAGCCCGGCCCTGATGGCTGCGGGTTCTGACCCGTGTGCAAAGTTTCAAGAGTTTTCGAGCATGTTAAGGGCCCCAAAAGTGCCCGAGAAGTAGAAAAAAATAATAATAATAATAACAAAATATAGCTGCGAGCAGCGATTGCGGGCCCAAGCCGGTGGCACCGCCACCCTGGTGCCTTTAGTTACACTAAAGGCACCGGGGTGGCAGTGTCACTGGCTTGGGCCCTCCATCGCTGCTCGCAGCTATATTTATATATATATATATATATATATATATATATATAAATAATGCAACAATATATATATATATATATATATATATATATATATATATATATATATATGTAACAAAAAAAAAAAAAAAAATATATATATATATATATATATATATATATATATATATATCAGACAAGTAATATTCTCTGTCTTGTCCCTTAATGTTTTTTTTATATATATATATATATTTTTTTTTTTTGGATGCTAAACCATTGTTTATTATAGGCTTTGTACTTCACTCACGTTCCAATATTGAAGGGAAAACTTCACATGCTCTTCACATGCGCAAAAATATGCTTGGAAACATCACAGTTGAGCAGTGATTTCTGTGAATAGTATGAATTGTACTACTGTCTATTTAAACAGAGCAGTGTAATTTTTATATGTTAGGTTGACTATTTTATTATTATATTTTATTAAGGCTATAATGAACAGGCTGCGATGTCAAGATTGCAATGCTGGAATGCACAATATGTTGTTGTTGTGTTTGTGTGTGTGTGTGTGTGTGTGTGTGGCGCGGGCGCGATCGAACAGTGGAAACATAAAAATATAGTCTCCGTAATTGTATTCATACAGGACATCATTTAAATTGCAATGTGTTTACTTATATTTATGTACACTCACAATAAAACACAACATTGTGCTTTTGTAAAAAAACATTCAAGCAATCCCACCCCCGAAATGGCGCCATTTTTAAAATGAAACTAAAATGCTCACGGCTGCATGGGCAATATGTGTCTACAGCGAGGAACGAGCAGAACAGAGTGAATGTTTTTTAGTTCATTCCTACTGGACGTCCATATTTCACTTTCGCTTTTAAGGTAGCGATTTAAAAGCCCCCACCGCGCTGTCACACATCGATTAACCAGTGGGAAAAAATTCTCAGTCACATCGCTAATATATTTATATATAAATACAATATACAATGGGCCTACCTGATTTTGAACACAAGAGGGCAGTATAGCCCTATGTATGACTTTTTTCTTTTTACTAAATAGCTCATTCTGGCTGTTTTTAAACTTGTACATAATTCTTGAATTAAAAAAAAACTGAATAAACCCAAAACTGGGTTTAGATCTGATATTTGTATAATTTTATATACAAATAAATAGTGTATAATTCAATTTTTAGAAGATCTGAGACGTTTTCTGATTCCTTTTTTGACATTACTTTAATCCCTCGCCATAGCAAAACCGTTTGAGATATTCAATATCCGTTCACAATTTAGCATCTTTAATGTATTTTCATCATGTTGAAAAAGTTTGGTGTGAATAAAATAAACCACTTAGCAGGAGTGGGTAAAAATGCAGAGGCTGAATTTGCAAATAAATCCACATTCAAACCAAAATATCTGACTTCCTCTTGGTCAGAGCTAATGATTGTAAATTAGAAAGTTGTCCGACTCGATGAGACCAATATACTTACTGATTTTTATAATTGTGGGTAAACCTAACCCCCCCACTTTTGTCAAAAACATTTTGAAAGTGACACACTTCCTGCTACCAGTTGGTGGCGCTATAACTTTGACTCACAATAGTTACATCCATCTGATCGGCCTCTTACCACCAACACACTGCTGAAGTTTCATCAAGATCAGTTAATGTATGCAGAAGTTATACCACTTCGTGTTTCTCTTTTCTCGCCATAAATGCGTTTCCATGCCACGGCCAAACCGTTCGAGATATCAAAAATCCGTCCGCAATTTAGAATCCTCAATGTCTTGACTTCATGCACACCGAGTTTGGTGGGGATTGGATGTATTCTCTAGAAGGAGTACTTCGCATTCCACAGCAAGCGTTTTCCAAACAACCCATAATAGCCGACTTCCTGTTGGGCTGGCGTAAAACTTGACCGGGGGAAAGTTGTTCGGCCCGATGAGATCTATATGTGTACAGAGTTTCATATTAATTCATGCAAGTGTGTTTGATCTATGGACCAAGTTTTGGGACACCGTTCAAGGGGGCGCTGTTGAGCCCCCCTGCCATGCCCGGGTACCAGCTTCAGCCCGTCCCTGATGGCAGGGGGTTCTGACTTGTGTGCAAAGTTTCAAGAGTTTTTGAGCACGTTAAGGACCCCAAAAGCCCCTGAAACCTTGATTAACAATATAAAAGCAATAGTCAAATCCCCCCCTCCCCTCACACACACAGAGACACAGAGAGAGGAAGAGAAAATTCTTCAGAAAATCCACATTCAAACCAAAATATCTCTCTTCCTGTTGGTCGGAGATTGTTAATGTAAATTAGAAAGTTGTCCGTCTTGATGAGAACAATACACATACCAAGTTTTGTTGCTGTTGATAAAACTAACCCCCCCACTTATGACTAAAGGTGGCGCTACTGAGCCCCTCACCACGCCCGTTTCTGAAACTTTGCACAAGTCTACGGGCTAATAAGTGTGATGTGTCTGTCGAGTTTCATCCAATTTCAAGTATGTTAAGAGTCTCAAAAGCATCAAAAAAGAATATTAAAGTTTGAAGCGTTGCCATGGCAACAGTATTAAAGATATCAAAAATCCTTTCACAGGTCTACATCTGCCGTGTGTTTACATTATACATATAAAGTTTGAAGCAAATTGGGTAAAAATAAGAGGGTGATTTCAAAGCATTTTGAAAGGGACACACTTCCTGCTGCCAGTTGGTGGCGCTATAACTTTGACTCACAATAGTCACATCCATGTGATCGGCCTCTTACAACGAACACACTGCTGAAGTTTCATCAAGATCAGTAAATGTATGCAGAAGTTATAACACACTTCCTGTGTCTATTTTCTCGCCATAAATTTGTTTCCTCGCCACGGCCAAACCGTTCGAGATATCAAAAATCCGTCCGCAATTTATCATCCTCAATGTCTTGACTTCATGCACACCGAGTTTGGAGGTGAATGGATGAATTTCCTAGGAGGAGTACATCAAATTCCACAGCATTGGTTTTCCAAACAACCCATAATAGCCGACTTCCTGTTGGGCTGCAATAAAACTTAGAGCACGAAAGTTGTTCGGCCCGATAAGATCTATATGTGTACCGAGTTTCATATTAATTCATGCAAGCGTGTTTGGTATATGGACCAAGTTTTCAGACCGCACTCGGACCCCATTCAAGGGGGCGCTGTCGAGCCCCCCTGCCACGCCCGGGTACCATCTTCAGCCCGGCCCTAATGGCCGCAGCTTCTGACCCGTGTGCAAAGTTTCATGAGTTTTCGAGCACGTTAAAGGCCCCAAAAGCCCCCGAACCCTTGAAGAACAATAATAAATATAGCTGCGAGCAGCGATTACGGGCCCAAGCCGGTGGCGGCTTTGGCCCTCCATCGCTGCTCGCAGCTATATTTATATATATATATATATATATATATATATATATATATATATATATATATATATATACATACACACACATACATATATATGTATATATATATATATATATATATATTATTGTTCAAAAGTTTGGGGTCAGTAAGATTTTTAATGTTTTTGGGAGAAGTCTCTTCTGCTCACCAAGGCTGCATTTATTGATTAAAAATACAAACAAAAACAGTAATATTGTGAAATATTATTCCAATTTAAAACAGCTGTTTTCAATTTTTAAATATTTTACATAGTAATTCATTTCTGTGATCAAAGTTGAGTTTTCAGCATCATTACTCCACTCTTCAGTGTCACATGATCCTTCAGAAATCATACTAATATGATGATTGATGCTCAATAAATATTCATTATTATTTTCAATGTTGAAAACAGTTGTGTACAGATTTTTTTTTTTTTCAAAATGCTTTGATGAATGTAAAGTTCAAAAGAACAGCATATATTTCAAATATATATATTTTTAACATTATAAATGTCTTTACTGTAACTGTTGATCAGTTTAACTCATCCTTCATAAATAAAAGTACTGATTTATTTTATTTATTTCCCCAAAAAATAAAATTTTAATTATTACTAACCCAAAACTTTTGAGCGGTAGTGTTTAACGTTACAAAAGCTTTAGATTTCAGATAAATGCTGTTCTTTTGAACTTTCTATTCATCAAAGACTGTACACAACTGTTTTCGACATTTAAAATAATAATGAATGTTTCTTGAGTATCAATCATCATATTAGAATAATTTCTGAAGGATCATGTGACAGTGACGACTGGAGTAATGATGCTGAAAACTCAGCTTTGATCACAGGAATAAATAACAGTTTAAAATATATTAAAATAGAAAGCAGCTGTTTTAAATTGGAATAATATTTTACAATATTACTGTTTTTGTTTGTATTTTTAATCAAATAAATGCAGCCTTGGTGAGCAGAAGAAACTTCTCTGGTATGTGCGCGCCACAGACTGCACGCACGTCCGCTTAGAGTTCCGCCTTTTGCCGTCCGTCAATATTACGTTATTAGAAAAATATTTTTTTAGAGAATCGATTTTTTGACATTTGTGAATCGATTCAGAATCGTCCACGTCCGCATCGCGATGCATCTAAGAATAATTTTTTTCTCCCACCCCTAGATTTCATACAACAGGTTAATAAACAGTTACAATTAAGTCACTTACATTTTAGATGCAATGTTGACTGTTTTTGTTCTGTTTCAGCAGCGAAAATAGTTAAACAAAGATCACGGCAGAACCATCACGCATCACGTGTTTTCTCATAACTGAACGATTCAGCATTTTTAACGAATCGGTTGACTCAAAGATTGAATGATCAATCCATAAACATCTGTCTTAATCATGATCGACTCATTCGAACGAATCGTTTGAACGAATGAATCAATGACTCGCTTATTAAGATGGATGCCTGGCGACACCTAATGGCGGTTTAGTGTTGTTTAAAAGCATCATTCTTTCCCACATGTGTGTGATTTGTGTGTGCAACATTATCATTATTTTTCTTACACTATTATATTAGCGATTTAAAAGCACCCACTCGTGTCACACGTCGATTAACCGGTGGGAAAATATCCTCAGACACATACCTAATACATGTATATTTAAATACAATATTGGCCTACCTGGTAAAAAGTTTTATATACTATTTTGATGTCCTTTTGGACACAAGAGGGCAGTATAGCCCTATGTTTGCTTTTTTGTTGAACCAAATAGCACTAAATAGCCTGTTTTAACTTTTTCATTCTTCTTGAATTGCAAAAACAGAATAAAATGGGTTTAGTTGTGATATTTGTATACTTTTATATAGAAATAAATGGTATATAATTACATTTTTAGAAGATTTTTAGTGTTTCCTTTTTGGACATTATTTAATCCCTCGCCATAGCAAAACCGTTTGAGATATTTATTATCCATTCACAATTTAGCATATTTAATGTAGTTTCATCATGTTGAAAAAGTTTGGTACGAATAAAATAAATAGTTTAAGAGGAGTGGCTAAAAATTCAGAGGCTGATTTTGCAAAAAAATCCACATTCAGACCAAAATATCTGACTTCCTGATGGCCAGAGCTATTGAATGTAAATTAGAAAGTTGTCCGGCTTGATGAGAACAATATACAAACTATTTTTTCTTTACTGTAGTTAAAACTAACCCCCCCACTTTTGTCAAAAGCATGTTGAAAGTGACACACTTCCTGCTGCCAGTTGGTGGCGCTATAACTTTGACTCACAATAGCTACATCCATCTGATCGGCCTCTTACCACGAACACACTGCTGAAGTTTCATCAAGATCAGTTAATGTATGCAGAAGTTATTCCACTTCCGTGTTTCTCTTTTCTCGCCATAAATTCGATTCCTCGCCACAGCCAAACCGTTCGAGATATCAAAAATCCGTCCGCAATTTAGCATCCTCAATGTCTTGACTACATCCACACCGAGTTTGAAGGGGGCACGGTGAATTTTCTAGGAGGAGTATTTCACATTCCACAGCAAGCGTTTTCCAAACAACCCATAATAGCCGACTTCCTGTTGGGCTGGCGTAAAACTTGACTGGGGTAAAGTTGTTCGGCCCGATGAGATCTATATGTGTACCGAGTTTCATATTAATTCATGCGAGCGTGTTTGATATATGGATCAAGTTTTAGAACCCCGTTCAAGGGGGCGCTGTTGAGCCCCCCAGCCACGCCCGGGTCCCAGCTTCAGCCCGGCCCTGATGGCCGTGGGTTCTGACCTGTGTGCAAAGTTTCAAGAGTTTTTGAGCACGTTAAGGACCCCAAAAGCCCCTGAAACCTTGATTAACAATATAAAAGCAATAGTCAAATCCCCCCCTCCCCTCACACACACACAGACACAGAGAGGGAGAGAAAATTCTTCAGAAAATCCACATTCAAACCAAAATATCTCTCTTCCTGTTGGTCAGAGATGGTTCATGTAAATTAGAAAGTTGTCCGTCTTGATGAGAACAATACACATACCAAGTTTTGTTGCTGTTGATAAAACTAACACCCCCACTTATGACTAAAGGTGGCGCTACTGAGCCCCTCACCACGCCCGTTTCTGAAACTTTGCACATGTCTACTGGATAATAAATGTGATGTGTCTGTCGAGTTTCATGCAATTTCAAGTATGTTAAGAGTCTCAAAAGCATAAAAAAAGAATATTAAAGTTTGATGCGTTGCCACGGCAACAGTATCTAAGATATCAATAATCCTTTCACAGGTTTACATCTGCCGTGTGTCTACATTGTACACATAAAGTTTGAAGCAAATCTGGTAAAAATAAGACAGTGATTTCAAAGCATTTTAATAGTGATGTACTTCCTGCTGCCTGTTGGTGGCGCTATAACTTTGACTCACAATAGTCACATCTGTGCGATCGGCCTCTTACAACGAACACACTGCTGAAGTTTCATCAAGATCAGTTAATGTATGCAGAAGTTATAACACACTTCCTGTTTCATTTTTTCGCCATAAATTCGTTTCCTCGCCACGGCCAAACCGTTCGAGATATCAAAAATCCGTCCGCAATTTAGCATCCTCAATGTCTTGACTTCATGCACACCGAGTTTGGAGGCGAATCGATGAATTCCCTAGGAGGAGTACATTAAATTCCACAGCATGCGTTTCCAAACAACCCTAAATAGCCGACTTCCTGTTGGGCTGGCGTAAAACTTAGAGCACGAAAGTTGTTCGGCCCGATGAGTTCTATATGTGTACCGAGTTTCATATTATTACATGCAAGCGTGTCTGATTTATGGACAAGTGTTCGGATCCCGTTCCAGGGGGCGCTGTCGAGCCCCCCTGCCACGCCCGGGTACCAGCTTCAGTCCGGCCCTGATGGCCGCGGGTTCTGACCTGTGTGCAAAATTTCAAGAGTTTTCGAGCATGTTAAGGGCCCCAAAAGTGGCCGAAAGGTTGACAAAATAATAATAATAATAATAATAATAATAATAATAATAATAATAATAATAATCCTACCGAAAACAATAGGGCCTTCGCCCTTTCAGGGCTTGGGCCCTAAATATAGCTGCGAGCAGCGATTACGGGCCCAAGCCGGTGGCACCGCAACCCCGGGCCTTTAGTTACCTAAAGGCACCGGGGTGGCGGTACCGCCGGCTTTGGCCCTTCATCGCTGCTCGCAGCTATATTTATATATATATATATATATATATATAAAATATATATATATATTTTTTTTAAGTGTGTTTATATATATATATATATATAATTTTTTTTTTTGTTATATATATATATATATATAATATTACATTTTTTGAATGCTAAACATTTGTTTATTATAGGCTTTGTACTTCACTCACGTTCCACTATTGAAGGGAAAAATTATCCTCTTCACATGCGCAAATATGTGCTTGGAAACATCACAGTTTAGCGGTGATTACTGTGTTTAAATAGTCAGTACAATTCATACTATTAAGAGCAGTGTAATTTTTATATGTTAGGTTGACTATTTTATTATTATATTTTATTAAGGCTATAATGAACAGACTGCGATATCAAGATTGCAATGCGCTCGCTCTGCACCATTATCAATGTCCGTGCGGACGAACATATTTTACTTTCGTTTTTAAGTTACCGATTCAAAAGCCCCCAGCGGTGTCACACATCGATTAACCGGTGGGAAAATTTTCCCACAGTCACATCCCTAATATATTTATATATAAATACAATAGGCCAACATGAAAGAGAATTTTACTTGCCCGACCAGAGTAGCCTGATTAGAACGTCAATGACAAAAAATTAACTTGGGAAGCACTAAAACGAGAGATTATTCTAATATTATTACATTCATTTTAAGTTGCAATCAACAGTTGTTAATAAATGTATTACCAGTAATCAGTTGATCAATGGTAACAAGGTTGCGCTGCTGAGGCTCATGCAGCTTCTCCAGGAGAAATGTAAACAAATGAGATCAGCACACAAAAAACAAACTCAATTAACAACTTACTGACTATAAAAATTATAAATATGGAGTTTTGATATATTTTATAACAGTTAAGCAACCTCACTTGACGAGAAGGCTGTTTCCTGAATACAATCACGATTGAAACTGTGACATTGATTTCATACAGCAGGTTAAAAAACAGTTACAATCAAGTCACTTACATTTTAGATGCAATATTGACTGTTTTTGTTCTGTTTCAGCAGCGAAAATAGTTCAACAAAAAGATCACAGCAGAACCATCACGCGCATCTCTCATCAATGTGTTTTCTCATTTCTGAATGATTCAACATTTTGAACGAATCGGTTGACTCAAAGATTGAATGATCAATCCATAAACATATGTCTTAATCATGAATGACTCAGTCATTCAAACGAATCGTTTGAACGAATGAATCAATGACTCGCTCATTAAGACAGTCGCCTGGCTACACTTAATGGCGGTTTAGTGTTATGTTTAAAAGTATCATTCTTTCCAACGTGTGTGTGATTTGTGTGTGCACCATTATCAATGTCCGTGCGGACGTCCGTATATTACTTTCACTTTTATATTAGTGATTTAAAAGCAACCGCTCGTGTCACACGTCGATTAACCGGTGGAAAAATATCCCCACAGTCATATACCTAATAAATTTATATTTAACTACAATATAGGCCAATCTGGTAAAAAGTTGTATATACTATTTTGATTATATCTTTAATAACTGACTTCCTATTGGTCGAAGCTAATTACTGTAAATTAGAAAGTTGTCCGGCTCGATGAGATCAATGTACGTACTGATTTTTGTTACTGTATATACAACTAACCCCCCCACTTTTGTCAAAAGCATTTTGAAAGTGACACACTTCCTGCTGCCACACTCACAATAGTTACATCCATCTGATCGGCCTCTTACCACGAACACACTGCTGAAGTTTCATCAAGATCAGTTAATGTATGCAAAAGTTATACCACTTCGTGTTTCTCTTTTCTCGCCATAAATTCGTTTCCTCGCCACGGCCAAACCATTCGAGATATCAAAAATCCATCCGCAATTTAGCATCCTCAATGTCTTGACTTCATGCACACCGAGTTTGGTGGGGATTGGATGAATTCTCTAGGAGGAGTACTTCGCATTCCACAGCAAGCGTTTTCCAAACAACCCATAATAGCCGACTTCCTGTTGGGCTGGCGTAAAACTTGACCGGGGGAAAGTTGTTCAGCCCGATGAGATCTATATGTGTACCGAGTTTCATATTAATTCATGCAAGCGTGTTTGATCTATGGACCAAGTTTTGGGACCCCGTTCAAGGGGGCGCTGTTGAGCCCCCCTGCCACGCCCGGGTACCAGCTTCAGCCCGTCCCTGATGACAGGGGGTTCTGACTTGTGTGCAAAGTTTCAAGAGTTTTTGAGCACGTTAAGGACCCCAAAAGCCCCTGAAACCTTGATTAACAATATAAAAGCAATAGTCAAATCCCCCCCTCCCCTCACACACACAGAGACACAGAGAGAGGGAGAGAAAATTCTTCAGAGAATCCACATTCAAACCAAAATATCTCTCTTCCTGTTGGTTGGAGATAGTTAATGTAAATTAGAAAGTTGTCCGTCTTGATGAGAACAATACACATACCAAGTTTTGTTGCTGTTGATAAAACTAACCCCCCCACTTATGACTAAAGGTGGCGCTACTGAGCCCCTCACCACGCTCGTTTCTGAAACTTTGCACATGTCTACGGGCTAATAAATGTGATGTGTCTGTCGAGTTTCATCCAATTTCAAGTATGTTAAGAGTCTCAAAAGCATCAAAAAAGAATATTAAAGTTTGAAGCGTTGCCATGGCAACAGTATTAAAGATATCAAAAATCCTTTCACAGGTCTACATCTGCCGTGTGTCTACATTATACACATAAAGTTTGAAGCAAATCGGGTAAAAATAAGAGGGTGATTTCAAAGCATTTTGAAAGTGACACATTCCTGCTGCCAGTTGGTGGCGCTATAACTTTGACTCACAATAGTCACATCCATGTGATCGGCCTCTTACAACGAACACACTGCTGAAGTTTCATCAAGATCAGTTAATGTATGCAGAAGTTATAACACACTTCCTGTTTCAATTATTCGCCATAAATTCGTTTCCTCGCCACGGCCAAACCGTTCGAGATATCAAAAATCCCCTGGCAATTTTCCATCCTCAATGCCTTGACTCCATGCACTCCGAGTTTGGAGGCGATTGGATGAATTCCCTAGGAGAAGTGTTTCAAATTCCACAGCATGCGTTTCCAAACAACCCAAAATAGCCGACTTCCTGTTGGGCTGGCGTAAAACTTAGAGCACGAAAGTTGTTCGGCCCGATGAGATCTATATGTGTACCAAGTTTCATATTATTACATGCAAGCGTGTCTGATTTATGGACAAGTGTTCGGATCCCATTCCAGGGGGCACTGTCGAGCCCCCCTGCCACGCCCGGGTACCAGCTTCAGCCCGGCCCTGATGGCCGCGGGTTCTGACCTGTGTGCAAAGTTTCAAGAGTTTTCGAGCATGTTAAGGGCCCCAAAAGTGCCCGAGAAGTAGAAAAAAATAATAATAATAATAACAAAATATAGCTGCGAGCAGCGATTACGGGCCCAAGCCGGTGGCACCGCAACCCCGGTGCCTTTAGTTACCTAAAGGCACCGGGGTGGCGGTACCGCCGGCTTGGGCCCTCCATCGCTGCTCGCAGCTATATTTATATATATATATACATACATACATACACACACATACATATATATGTATATATATATATATATATATATATATATATATATATATATATATATATATATATATTATTGTTCAAAAGTTTGGGGTCAGTAAGATTTTTAATGTTTTTAGGAGAAGTCTCTTCTGCTCACCAAGGCTGCATTTATTGATTAAAAATACAAACAAAAACAGTAATATTGTGAAATATTATTCCAATTTAAAACAGCTGTTTTCAATTTTTAAATATTTTACATAGTAATTCATTTCTGTGATCAAAGTTGAGTTTTCAGCATCATTACTCCAGTCTTCAGTGTCACATGATCCTTCAGAAATCATACTAATATGATGATTGATGCTCAATAAATATTCATTATTATTTTCAATGTTGAAAACAGTTGTGTACAGATTTTTTTTTTCAAAATGCTTTGATGAATGTTAAGTTCAAAAGAACAGCATATATTTCAAATATATATATTTTTAACATTATAAATGTCTTTACTGTAACTGTTGATCAGTTTAACTCATCCTTCATAAATAAAAGTACTGATTTATTTTATTTATTTCCCCCAAAAATAAAATTGTAATTATTACTAACCCAAAACTTTTGAGCGGTAGTGTTTAACGTTACAAAAGCTTTAGATTTCAGATAAATGCTGTTCTTTTGAACTTTCTATTCATCAAAGACTGTACACAACTGTTTTCGACATTTAAAATAATAATGAATGTTTCTTGAGTATCAATCATCATATTAGAATAATTTCTGAAGGATCATGTGACAGTGACGACTGGAGTAATGATGCTGAAAACTCAGCTTTGATCACAGGAATAAATAACAGTTTAAAATATATTAAAATAGAAAGCAGCCGTTTTAAATTGGAATAATATTTTACAATATTACTGTTTTTGTTTGTATTTTTAATCAAATAAATGCAGCCTTGGTGAGCAGAAGAAACTTCTCTGTTATGTGCGCGCCACAGACTGCACGCACGTCTGCTTAGAGTTCCGCCTTTTGCCTTCCGTCAATATTACGTTATTAGAAAAATATTTTTTTAGAGAATCGATTTTTTGACATTTGTGAATCGATTCAGAATCGTCCACGTCCGCATCGCGATGCATCTAAGAATACATTTTTTCTCCCACCCCTAGATTTCATACAACAGGTTAATAAACAGTTACAATTAAGTCACTTACATTTTAGATTCAATGTTGACTGTTTTTGTTCTGTTTCAGCAGCGAAAATAGTTAAACAAAGATCACGGCAGAACCATCACGTGTTTTCTCATAACTGAACGATTCAGCATTTTTAACGAATCGGTTGACTCAAAGATTGAATGATCAATCCATAAACATCTGTCTTAATCATGATCGACTCATTCGAACGAATCGTTTGAACGAATGAATCAATGACTCGCTTATTAAGATGGATGCCTGGCGACACCTAATGGCGGTTTAGTGTTGTTTAAAAGCATCATTCTTTCCCACATGTGTGTGATTTGTGTGTGCAACATTATCATTATTTTTCTTTCACTATTATATTAGCGATTTAAAAGCACCCACTCGTGTCACACGTCGATTAACCGGTGGGAAAATATCCTCAGACACATACCTAATAAATGTATATTTAAATACAATATTGGCCTACCTGGTAAAAAGTTTTATATACTATTTTGATGTCCTTTTGGACACAAGAGGGCAGTATAGCCCTATGTTTGCTTTTTTGTTGAACCAAATAGCACTAAATAGCCTGTTTTAACTTTTTCATTCTTCTTGAATTGCAAAAACAGAATAAAATGGGTTTAGTTGTGATATTTGTATTCTTTTATATAGAAATAAATGGTATATAATTACATTTTTAGAAGATTTTTAGTGTTTCCTTTTTGGACATTACTTTAATCCCTCGCCATAGCAAAACCATTTGAGATATTTATTATCCATTCACAATTTAGCATATTTAATGTAGTTTCATCATGTTGAAAAAGTTTGGTACGAATAAAATAAATAGTTTAAGAGGAGTGGCTAAAAATTCAGAGGCTGATTTTGCAAAAAAATTCACATTCAGACCAAAATATCTGACTTCCTGATGGCCAGAGCTATTGAATGTAAATTAGAAAGTTGTCCGGCTTGATGAGAACAATATACAAACTGTTTTTTCTTTACTGTAGTTAAAACTAACCCCCCCACTTTTGTCAAAAGCATGTTGAAAGTGACACACTTCCTGCTGCCAGTTGGTGGCGCTATAACTTTGACTCACAATAGCTACATCCATCTGATCGGCCTCTTACCACGAACACACTGCTGAAGTTTCATCAAGATCAGTTAATGTATGCAGAAGTTATTCCACTTCCGTGTTTCTCTTTTCTCGCCATAAATTCGATTCCTCGCCACAGCCAAACCGTTCGAGATATCAAAAATCCGTCCGCAATTTAGCATCCTCAAAGTCTTGACTACATGCACACCGAGTTTGAAGGGGACACGGTGAATTTTCTAGGAGGAGTATTTCACATTCCACAGCAAGCGTTTTCCAAACAACCCATAATAGCCGACTTCCTGTTGGGCTGGCGTAAAACTTGACCGGGGTAAAGTTGTTCGGCCCGATGAGATCTATATGTGTACCGAGTTTCATATTAATTCATGCGAGCGTGTTTGATATATGGATCAAGTTTTAGAACCCCGTTCAAGGGGGCGCTGTTGAGCCCCCCAGCCACGCCCGGGTACCAGCTTCAGCCCGGCCCTGATGGCCGTGGGTTCTGACCTGTGTGCAAAGTTTCAAGAGTTTTTGAGCACGTTAAGGACCCCAAAAGCCCCTGAAACCTTGATTAACAATATAAAAGCAATAGTCAAATCCCCCCCTCCCCTCACACACACACAGACACAGAGAGAGGGAGAGAAAATTCTTCAGAAAATCCACATTCAAACCAAAATATCTCTCTTCCTGTTGGTCGGAGATGGTTCATGTAAATTAGAAAGTTGTCCGTCTTGATGAGAACAATACACATACCAAGTTTTGTGATTCTAGGAAAAACTAAGCCCCCATTTTTGACTAAAGGTGGCGCTACTGAGCCATTCCACCACGCCCGTTTCTGAAACTTTGCACATGTCTACGGGCTAATAAATGTGATGTGTCTGTTGAGTTTCATGCAATTTCAAGTATGTTAAGAGTCTCAAAAGCATCAAAAAATAATATTAAAGTTTGATGCATTGCCACGGCAACAGTATCTAAGATATCAATAATCCTTTCACAGGTTTACATCTGCCGTGTGTCTACATTGTACGCATAAAGTTTGAAGCAAATCGGGTAAAAATAAGACACTGATTTCAAAGCATTTTGAAAGTGATGTACTTCCTGCTGCCTGTTGGTGGCGCTATAACTTTGACTCACAATAGTCACATCCATGTGATCGGCCTCTTACAACGAACACACTGCTGAAGTTTCATCAAGATCAGTTAATGTATGCAGAAGTTATAACACACTTCCTGTTTCATTTTTTCGCCATAAATTTGTTTCCTCGCCACGGCCAAACCGTTCGAGATATCAAAAATCCGTCCGCAATTTAGCATCCTCAATGTCTTGACTTCATGCACACCAAGTTTGGAGGCGAATCGATGAATTCCCTAGGAGGAGTACATTAAATTCCACAGCATGCGTTTCCAAACAACGCTAAATAGCCAACTTCCTGTTTGGCTGGCGTAAAACTTAGAGCACGAAAGTTGTTCGGCCCAATGAGATCTATATGTGTACCGAGTTTCATATTATTACATGCAAGCGTGTTTGATTTATGGACACGTGTTTGGATCCCGTTCCAGGGGGCGCTGTCGAGCCCCCCTGCCACGCCCGGGTACCAGCTTCAGTCCGGCCCTGATGGCCGCGGGTTCTGACGTGTGTGCAAAATTTCAAGAGTTTTCGAGCATGTTAAGGGCCCCAAAAGTGCCCGAAAGGTTGACAAAATAATAATAATAATAATAATAATAATCCTACCGAAAACAATAGGGCCTTCGCCCTTTCAGGGCTTGGGCCCTAATAATCCTACCGAAAACAATAGGGCTCTGCGCCCTTTCAGGGCTTGGGCCCTAATAATAATAATAATATTATACTGATATTAGCCCTTTCAGGGCTTGGGCCCTAAAAATATATATATATATATATATATATATATATATATATATATATATATATATATATATATATATATATACTATATTTATTTATATATATATATATATATATATATATATACACACACACACACACACATATATATATATACTATATTTATTATATATATATATATATATATATATATATATATATATATATATATATATATATATACATATATATATAAATAAATAAATAAATATAGCTGCGAGCAGCGATTACGGGCCCAAGCCGGTGGCACCGCAACCCCGGTGCCTTTAGTTACCTAAAGCCACCGGGGTGGCGGTACCGCCGGCTTTGGCCCTTCATCGCTGCTCGCAGCTATATTTATTTATTTATTTATATATATATGTATATATATATATATATATATATATATATATATATATAAATATAGTATATATATATGTGTGTGTGTGTGTGTGTGTGTGTGTATATATATATGGAAACATCACAGTGGAGCGGTGCTTACTGTGAATGTACGAATTGTACTACTGACTATTTAGAGCAGTGTAATTTTTATATGTTAGGTTGACTATTTTATTATTATATTTTATTAAGGCTATAACGAACAGGCTGTGATGTCAAGATTGCAATGCTGGAATGTGTGTGCTGTGTGTGTGTGTGTGTGTTCATGTTTTTCTATCCCTGTGGGGACTTCAACCTGAATGCACACAGACTCATGGGGACTCGTGTCACAGTGGGGACCTAAATAGAGGTCCCCATGGGTAAACAAGCTTATAAATCATACAGAATGAGTTTTTTTGGAAATGTAAAAATGCAGAAAGTTTTCTGTGATAGGTAGGTTTAGGGGTAGGGTTAGTGTGAGGAGATAAAATATACAGTTTGTACAGTATAAAAACCATTAAGTCTATGGAGAGTCCCCACAAAGATAGTAAACCGTGTGTGTGTGTGTGTGTGGCGTGGGCGCGATTGAACAGTGGACACATAAAAACATACTCCGTCATTATACAGGACGACATTCAAACTGCAAAGTGTTAACTTATATTTGTGTACAGTCGCAATAAAACACAACATTGTGCCTTTGTAAAATAATTTCAAGCAATCCACCCCCCGAAAGGCGCTAATTTTAAAATTAAACTAAAATGCTCATGGCTGCACGGGCATTCATAACGGTGCGCATCCACGGCGAGGAACGAGCAGAACAGAGTGAACGTTTTACAGTTAATTCCTACTTCCATAGGAATTCATTTGAAACGCTCGCTCAACCACTATCAATGTCAGTGCGGACGAACATATTTTACTTTCGTCTTTACGTTGGCGATTCAAAAGCCCCCAGCGGTGTCACACGTCGATTAACTGGTGGTAAAATATTCTCACCGTCACATACCTAGTATATTTTTATGTAGATACAATAGGCCTACCTGATTTTGAACACAAGAGGGCAGTATAGCCCTATGTATGACTTGACTTTTATGGGACTAAATAGTACAATTACTATTTTTAAACTTATAAATAATTATTAAATTGAACAAAAAAAAGAATAAAATGGGTTTAGTTGTGATATTTGTATACTTTTATATAGAAATAAATGGTGTTTACATTTTTAGAAGATGAGGCTTTTAGTGTTTCATTTTTGTACATTACTTTAGTCCCTCACTATAGCAAAACCGTTTGAGATGTTTAATATCTGTTCACAATTTAACATCTTTAATGTATTTTCATCATTTTGAAAAAGTTTGGTGTTAATAAAATAAACCAGTTAGGAAGAGTAGCTAAAAACTCAGAGTCTGAAATATCCAAAAAATCCACATTCAAACCAAAATATCTGACTTCCTTTTGCTCAGAGCTAATAACTGTAAATTAGAAAGTTGTCCGGCTCGGTGAGACCAATATATATACTGATTTTTGTAACTATTGGTAAAACTAACCCCCCCACTTTTGTCAAAAGCATGTTGAAAGTGACACACTTCCTGCTGCCAGTTGGTGGCGCTATAACTTTGACTCACAATAGTTACATCCATCTGATCGGCCTCTTACCACAAACACACTGCTGAAGTTTCATCAAGATCAGTTAACGTATGCAGAAGTTATAACACTTCGTGTCTCTCTTTTCTCGCCATAAATTAGTTTCCTCGCCACGGCCAAACCGTTCAAGATATCAAAAATCCGTCTGCAATTTAGCATCCTCAGTGTCTTGACTTCATGCACTCCGAGTTTGTTGGCGATTTAATTAATTCTGTAGGAGGAGTACATTAAATTCCACAGCATGCGTTTTTCAAACAACCCATAATAGCCGACTTCCTGTTGGGCTGGCGTATAACTTAAGAGTGCGAAAGTTGTTCGGCCCGATGAGATCTATATGTGTGCTGAGTTTCAAATTAATTTATACAAGCTAGTTTGATCTATGGACCAAGTTTTCGGACCCCATTCAAGGGGGCGCTGTTGAGCCCCCCTGCCACGCCCGGATACCAGCTTCAGCCCAGCCCTGATGGCCGCAGGTTCTGACCTATGTGTAAAGTTTCAAGAGTTTTCGAGCATGTTAAGGGCCCCAAAAGCCCCTGAAACCTTGAAAAACAAATATAGCTGCGAGCAGCGATTACGGGCCCAAGCCGGTGGCACCGCAACCCCGGTGCCTTTAGTTACCTAAAGCCACCGGGGTGGCGGTACCGCCGGCTTTGGCCCTTCATCGCTGCTCGCAGCTATATTTATTTATTTATATAATATGTTTGTGTATGTATATATATATATATATATATACATACACAAACATATTATATAAATAAATAAATATAGCTGCGAGCAGCGATGAAGGGCCAAAGCCGGCGGTACCGCCACCCCGGTGGCTTTAGGTAACTAAAGGCACCGGGGTTGCGGTGCCACCGGCTTGGGCCCGCCATATATATATATATATATATGTATGTGTGTGTGTGTATATATATATATATATATATATACACACACACACACATATAAATATATAAAAGACAGGAAATATTACTTGACTTACCTTATTCTGATTTTATGATACACTCAAAATATTCCACAACAAATCCTTTAAATTTAATGTAAAAATTAAAATTAAAGTAAGCAGTGTTGGGCTCACGTAACGTAACCCTCTTATTAGAATCAAAATGTTTCAACATTTGCGATGTATTTGGATGCTAAACTATTCTTTATTATAGGCTTTGTTCTTCACTCGTGTTCCAATATCGACGAAAAAAATCATCCTCTTCACACGCGCAAAAATGTGCTTGGAAACATCACAGTGGAGCGGTGCTTACTGTGAATGTACGAATTGTACTACTGACTATTTAGAGCAGTGTAATTTTTATATGTTAGGTTGACTATTTTATTATTATATTTTATTAAGGCTATAATGAACAGGCTGTGATGTCAAGATTGCATTGCTGGAATGTGTGTGCTGTGTGTGTGTGTGCGTTCATGTTTTTCTATCCCTGTGCGGACTTCAACCTGAATGCACACAGACTCATGGGGACTCGTGTCACAGTGGGGACCTAAATAGAGGTCCCCATGGGTAAACAAGCTTATAAATCATACAGAATGAGTTTTTTTGGAAATGTAAAAATGCAGAAAGTTTTCTGTGATAGGTAGGTTTAGGGGTAGGGTTAGTGTGAGGAGATAGAATATACAGTTTGTACAGTATAAAAACCATTAAGTCTATGGAGAGTCCCCACAAAGATAGTAAACCGTGTGTGTGTGTGTGTGTGTGTGTGTGTGTGTGTGGCATGGGCGCAATTGAACAGTGGACACATAAAAACATACTCCGTCATTATACAGGACGACATTCAAACTGCAAAGTGTTAACTTATATTTGTGTACAGTCGCAATAAAACACAACATTGTGCCTTTGTAAAATAATTTCAAGCAATCCACCCCCCGAAAGGCGCTAATTTGAAAATTAAACTAAAATGCTCATGGCTGCACGGGCATTCATAACGGTGCGCATCCACGGCAAGGAACGAGCAGAACAGAGTGAACGTTTTTCAGTTAATTCCTACTTCCATAGGAATTCATTTGAAACGCTCGCTCAACCACAATCAATGTCAGTGCGGACGAACATATTTTACTTTCGTCTTTACGTTGGCGATTCAAAAGCCCCCAGCGGTGTCACACGTCGATTAACCGGTGGTAAAATATTCTCACCGTCACATACCTAGTATATTTTTATGTAGATACAATAGGCCTACCTGATTTTGAACACAAGAGGGCAGTATAGCCCTATGTATGACTTGACTTTTATGGGACTAAATAGTACAATTACTATTTTTAAACTTATAAATAATTATTAAATTGAACAAAAAAAAGAATAAAATGGGTTTAGTTGTGATATTTGTATACTTTTATATAGAAATAAATGGTGTTTAATTACATTTTTAGAAGATGAGGCTTTTAGTGTTTCATTTTTGTACATTACTTTAGTCCCTCACTATAGCAAAACCGTTTGAGATGTTTAATATCCGTTCACAATTTAGCATCTTTAATGTATTTTCATCATTTTGAAAAAGTTTGGTGTTAATAAAATAAACCAGTTAGGAAGAGTAGCTAAAAACTCAGAGTCTGAAATATCCAAAAAATCCACATTCAAACCAAAATATCTGACTTCCTTTTGCTCGGAGCTAATAACTGTAAATTAGAAAGTTGTCCGGCTCGGTGAGACCAATATATATACTGATTTTTGTAACTATTGGTAAAACTAACCCCCCCACTTTTGTCAAAAGAATGTTGAAAGTGACACACTTCCTGCTGCCAGTTGGTGGCGCTATAACTTTGACTCACAATAGTTACATCCATCTGATCGGCCTCTTACCACGAACACACTGCTGAAGTTTCATCAAGATCAGTTAATGTATGCAGAAGTTATAACACTTCGTGTCTCTCTTTTCTCGCCATAAATTCGTTTCCTCGCCACGGCCAAACCGTTCAAGATATCAAAAATCCATCTGCAATTTAGCATCCTCAATGTCTTGACTTCATGCACTCCGAGTTTGTTGGCGATTTAATTAATTCTGTAGGAGGAGTACATTAAATTCCACAGCATGCGTTTTTCAAACAACCCATAATAGCCGACTTCCTGTTGGGCTGGCGTATAACTTAAGAGTGCGAAAGTTGTTCGGCCCGATGAGATCTATATGTGTGCTGAGTTTCAAATTAATTTATACAAGCTAGTTTGATCTATGGACCAAGTTTTCGGACCCCATTCAAGGGGGCGCTGTTGAGCCCCCCTGCCACGCCCGGATACCAGCTTCGGCCCAGCCCTGATGGCCGCAGGTTCTGACCTATGTGTAAAGTTTCAAGAGTTTTCGAGCATGTTAAGGGCCCCAAAAACCCCTGAAACCTTGAAAAACAATTATAAAAGCAAACCTCTCCTAACAGACAAATCCCCCACACCCCACACACACACACAGAGACACAGAGGCAGAGAGAGAGAGAGAGAGAATTCTCCAAAAAATCACATTCAAACCAAAATATCCGACTTCCTGTTGGTCAGGGCTAATAAGTGTAAATTAGAAAGTTGTCCGGCTCGAGGAGAACAATATACATACCGATTTTTGTGACTTTACGTAAAATTAAGCCCCCATTTTTGACTAAAGGTGGCGCTACTGAGCCCCTCACCATGCCCGTTTCTGAAACTTTGCACATGTCTACTAGGTAATAAATGTAATGTGTCTGTAGAGTTTCATGCAATTTCAAGCATGCTAAGAGTCTCAAAAGCATCAAAAAAGAATATTAATGTTTGATGCGTGGCCATGGCAACAGTATTAAAGATATCAATAATCCTTTCACAGGTCTACATCTGCTGTGTGTCTACATTATACACATAAAATTTGAAGCAAATCGGGTAAAAATAAGAGGGTGATTTCAAAGCATTTTTAAAGTGACACACTTCCTGCTGCCAGTTGGTGGCGCTATAATTTTGACTTACAATAGTCACATCCATGTGATCGGCCTTTTACCACGAACACACTGCTGAAGTTTCATCAAGATCAGTTAATGTATGCAGAAGTTATAACACACTTCCTGTTTTCATTATTCGCCATAAATTCGTTTCCTCGCCACGGCCAAACCGTTCGAGATATCAAAAATCCGTCCGCAATTTAGCATCCTCAATGTCTTGACTTCATGCTGACCGAGTTTGGAGGTGATTATATGAATTCCCTAGGAGGAGTACATTAAATTCCACAGCATGCGTTTCCAAACAACCCATAATAGCCGACTTCCTGTTGGGCTGGCGTAAAACTTAGAGCACGAAAGTTGTTCGGCCCGATGAGATCTATATGTGTTCTGAGTTTCATATTATTACATGCAAGTGTGTTTGATTTATGGACAAGTGTTCGGATCCCGTTCCAGGGGGCGCTGTCGAGCCCCCCTGCCACGCCCGGGTACCAGCTTCAGCCGGCCCTGATGGCCGCGGGTTCTGACCTGTGTGCAAAGTTTCAAGAGTTTTCGAGCATGTTAAGGGCCCCAAAAGTGCCCGGAACCTTGACAAAATAATAATAATAATAATAATAATAATAATAATAAATATAGCTGCGAGCAGCGATTACGGGCCCAAGCCGGTGGCACCGCAACCCCGGTGCCTTTAGTTACCTAAAGGCACCGGGGTGGCGGTACCGCCGGCTTGGGCCCTCCATCGCTGCTCGCAGCTATATTTATATATATATATATATATATATATATATATATATATATATATATATATATATACATACATACATACATACACACACATACATATATATGTATATATATATATATATATATATATATATATATATATATATATATATATTATTGTTCAAAAGTTTGGGGTCAGTAAGATTTTTAATGTTTTTAGGAGAAGTCTCTTCTGCTCACCAAGGCTGCATTTATTGATTAAAAATACAAACAAAAACAGTAATATTGTGAAATATTATTCCAATTTAAAACAGCTGTTTTCAATTTTTAAATATTTTACATAGTAATTCATTTCTGTGATCAAAGTTGAGTTTTCAGCATCATTACTCCAGTCTTCAGTGTCACATGATCCTTCAGAAATCATACTAATATGATGATTGATGCTCAATAAATATTCATTATTATTTTCAATGTTGAAAACAGTTGTGTACAGATTTTTTTTTTCAAAATGCTTTGATGAATGTTAAGTTCAAAAGAACAGCATATATTTCAAATATATATATTTTTAACATTATAAATGTCTTTACTGTAACTGTTGATCAGTTTAACTCATCCTTCATAAATAAAAGTACTGATTTATTTTATTTATTTCCCCCAAAAATAAAATTGTAATTATTACTAACCCAAAACTTTTGAGCGGTAGTGTTTAACGTTACAAAAGCTTTAGATTTCAGATAAATGCTGTTCTTTTGAACTTTCTATTCATCAAAGACTGTACACAACTGTTTTCGACATTTAAAATAATAATGAATGTTTCTTGAGTATCAATCATCATATTAGAATAATTTCTGAAGGATCATGTGACAGTGACGACTGGAGTAATGATGCTGAAAACTCAGCTTTGATCACAGGAATAAATAACAGTTTAAAATATATTAAAATAGAAAGCAGCCGTTTTAAATTGGAATAATATTTTACAATATTACTGTTTTTGTTTGTATTTTTAATCAAATAAATGCAGCCTTGGTGAGCAGAAGAAACTTCTCTGTTATGTGCGCGCCACAGACTGCACGCACGTCCGCTTAGAGTTCCGCCTTTTGCCTTCCGTCAATATTACGTTATTAGAAAAATATTTTTTTAGAGAATCGATTTTTTGACATTTGTGAATCGATTCAGAATCGTCCACGTCCGCATCGCGATGCATCTAAGAATACATTTTTTCTCCCACCCCTAGATTTCATACAACAGGTTAATAAACAGTTACAATTAAGTCACTTACATTTTAGATTCAATGTTGACTGTTTTTGTTCTGTTTCAGCAGCGAAAATAGTTAAACAAAGATCACGGCAGAACCATCACGTGTTTTCTCATAACTGAACGATTCAGCATTTTTAACGAATCGGTTGACTCAAAGATTGAATGATCAATCCATAAACATCTGTCTTAATCATGATCGACTCATTCGAACGAATCGTTTGAACGAATGAATCAATGACTCGCTTATTAAGATGGATGCCTGGCGACACCTAATGGCGGTTTAGTGTTGTTTAAAAGCATCATTCTTTCCCACGTGTGTGATTTGTGTGTGCAACATTATCATTATTTTTCTTTCACTATTATATTAGCGATTTAAAAGCACCCACTCGTGTCACACGTCGATTAACCGGTGGGAAAATATCCTCAGACACATACCTAATAAATGTATATTTAAATACAATATTGGCCTACCTGGTAAAAAGTTTTATATACTATTTTGATGTCCTTTTGGACACAAGAGGGCAGTATAGCCCTATGTTTGCTTTTTTGTTGAACCAAATAGCACTAAATAGCCTGTTTTAACTTTTTCATTCTTCTTGAATTGCAAAAACAGAATAAAATGGGTTTAGTTGTGATATTTGTATTCTTTTATATAGAAATAAATGGTATATAATTACATTTTTAGAAGATTTTTAGTGTTTCCTTTTTGGACATTACTTTAATCCCTCGCCATAACAAAACCATTTGAGATATTTATTATCCATTCACAATTTAGCATATTTAATGTAGTTTCATCATGTTGAAAAAGTTTGGTACGAATAAAATAAATAGTTTAAGAGGAGTGGCTAAAAATTCAGAGGCTGATTTTGCAAAAAAATTCACATTCAGACCAAAATATCTGACTTCCTGATGGCCAGAGCTATTGAATGTAAATTAGAAAGTTGTCCGGCTTGATGAGAACAATATACAAACTGTTTTTTCTTTACTGTAGTTAAAACTAACCCCCCCACTTTTGTCAAAAGCATGTTGAAAGTGACACACTTCCTGCTGCCAGTTGGTGGCGCTATAACTTTGACTCACAATAGCTACATCCATCTGATCGGCCTCTTACCACGAACACACTGCTGAAGTTTCATCAAGATCAGTTAATGTATGCAGAAGTTATTCCACTTCCGTGTTTCTCTTTTCTCGCCATAAATTCGATTCCTCGCCACAGCCAAACCGTTCGAGATATCAAAAATCCGTCCGCAATTTAGCATCCTCAAAGTCTTGACTACATGCACACCGAGTTTGAAGGGGACACGGTGAATTTTCTAGGAGGAGTATTTCACATTCCACAGCAAGCGTTTTCCAAACAACCCATAATAGCCGACTTCCTGTTGGGCTGGCGTAAAACTTGACCGGGGTAAAGTTGTTCGGCCCGATGAGATCTATATGTGTACCGAGTTTCATATTAATTCATGCGAGCGTGTTTGATATATGGATCAAGTTTTAGAACCCCGTTCAAGGGGGCGCTGTTGAGCCCCCCAGCCACGCCCGGGTACCAGCTTCAGCCCGGCCCTGATGGCCGTGGGTTCTGACCTGTGTGCAAAGTTTCAAGAGTTTTTGAGCACGTTAAGGACCCCAAAAGCCCCTGAAACCTTGATTAACAATATAAAAGCAATAGTCAAATCCCCCCCTCCCCTCACACACACACAGACACAGAGAGAGGGAGAGAAAATTCTTCAGAAAATCCACATTCAAACCAAAATATCTCTCTTCCTGTTGGTCGGAGATGGTTCATGTAAATTAGAAAGTTGTCCGTCTTGATGAGAACAATACACATACCAAGTTTTGTGATTCTAGGAAAAACTAAGCCCCCATTTTTGACTAAAGGTGGCGCTACTGAGCCATTCCACCACGCCCGTTTCTGAAACTTTGCACATGTCTACGAGCTAATAAATGTGATGTGTCTGTTGAGTTTCATGCAATTTCAAGTATGTTAAGAGTCTCAAAAGCATCAAAAAATAATATTAAAGTTTGATGCGTTGCCACGGCAACAGTATCTAAGATATCAATAATCCTTTCACAGGTTTACATCTGCCGTGTGTCTACATTGTACGCATAAAGTTTGAAGCAAATCGGGTAAAAATAAGACACTGATTTCAAAGCATTTTGAAAGTGATGTACTTCCTGCTGCCTGTTGGTGGCGCTATAACTTTGACTCACAATAGTCACATCCATGTGATCGGCCTCTTACAACGAACACACTGCTGAAGTTTCATCAAGATCAGTTAATGTATGCAGAAGTTATAACACACTTCCTGTTTCATTTTTTCGCCATAAATTTGTTTCCTCGCCACGGCCAAACCGTTCGAGATATCAAAAATCCGTCCGCAATTTAGCATCCTCAATGTCTTGACTTCATGCACACCGAGTTTGGAGGCGAATCGATGAATTCCCTAGGAGGAGTACATTAAATTCCACAGCATGCGTTTCCAAACAACGCTAAATAGCCAACTTCCTGTTTGGCTGGCGTAAAACTTAGAGCACGAAAGTTGTTCGGCCCAATGAGATCTATATGTGTACCGAGTTTCATATTATTACATGCAAGCGTGTTTGATTTATGGACACGTGTTTGGATCCCGTTCCAGGGGGCGCTGTCGAGCCCCCCTGCCACGCCCGGGTACCAGCTTCAGTCCGGCCCTGATGGCCGCGGGTTCTGACGTGTGTGCAAAATTTCAAGAGTTTTCGAGCATGTTAAGGGCCCCAAAAGTGCCCGAAAGGTTGACAAAATAATAATAATAATAATAATAATAATAATAATAATAATAATAATAATCCTACCGAAAACAATAGGGCCTTCGCCCTTTCAGGGCTTGGGCCCTAATAATAATAATAATAATAATAATCCTACCGAAAACAATAGGGCCTTCGCCCTTTCAGGGCTTGGGCCCTAATTATAAAAGCAAACCTCTCCTAACAGACAAATCCCCCACACCCCACACACACACACACAGAGCAACCCGGTATCACGCTAAAGCGTGTAATACACACGCTGGTCCACAAGCGGATGCGTGTCAATGTCACGCTTTGCCTCCTCTAGGCGTGAAAATGACACGCATGAATGAAGGTTGAGTATCGGTTGAGTATCGGTAGGGGGCGATGATTTCCTCAATGCCAACAACTCCCCACGGAGCAAAGAGAGAAGCGATATATTGCATTCTCCAAAATTCCCGCGTCAGGTCGGTCAAAGCCATACATTTTTATTATGGTTCTGTAATTTAAGAAATACTAACGTTGCTGTAGCCTAACGTTATATTTGTGTGTGTGTGTGTGTGTGTACTGTGGGGCTTTTTAATCTATGGTGCTGTTAACGTTACCGTGGTCAATAACGGTAATGGAAATTGATATTAATTGGCTAACGTTAATTAATTAATCACAGAAAGCTGCAATGACTGCATATTATGTTATATTAACATTATAAAAAGTTGTTATGGTCGATGGGAAGTAACTTGATGATGATGATGATGATAATATGCGCGAATTTCGATCCTGAAATATCGATAGGCCTAAACGTTACTGATGTTGTATCTATTCTAATCTAAAGGATCTATCCACACATACAAAATATCGATCCTAAGGTGTTTTTTTAAAAACCAGTAATTTTATTTATTTAGCACGAATTTATTTTATTTAGAAAGTATGCATTAAATTGATTAAACGTGACAGTAAAGGCTTTTACATTGTTACACAAATATATATATTTCATGTAAATGCTGTCCTAATAATTATGATGCTGAAAATTCAGCTTTGATCACAGGAATAAATTACATTTTAACATATTCAAATGGAAAACAGATCGCCTGTTATAAATTGCAATAATATTTTACAATATTTGTTTTTACAAATATTTACTGTATTTTTTATCAAATAAATGCAGCCTTTTATTTTGATTGATCGTTAAAGTTCAAATGGATTGTGTTATGTTCTGTAATTGTTGTTAATAAATCTGTCAGAAGAAACTCACTCACTCTCTCTCTCTCTCTCTCTCTCTCTCTCTCTCTCTCTCTCTCTCTCTCTCTCTCTCTCTCTCAATTTCTTTCTTCTAAAGCTTCACCGTCTTCAAGTAAGTATTGTTACTCTATTCTTTATTTTTCTTTCACATTACTCTCTCTCTCACTGTCCAAAACATTTTTAGAAATGTAGTTTTATATAGTCTATACTCTGTCCTCAATTCTTTTTGTCTGACCGTGTTTTTATCTTCCTTTCCAGTATAGTATCTTTGAAATGGCTGCTCAGCAAGACAGAGGGAGAGCAGATGATGCTATTTTCATTGCAGACATGCTTCTTGCTCAAACCAAAGTAAGTATTTTTTTTTGAGACAGTGATCTTCCAGTATTGGTAATAATACTAAAGAGTGGGAATTAGAGTGCAAAATTTGAATGAACTGCTCAAGAGTTGGCTGTATTTCAGTGTTATCATACTATGCTCACTTTCTGTCATGCAAGGCAAAGGAAGCAACGGGCAAAGCAACATCTGCTAAAGGCAGTAAATTTAATGTCCGATGGGTGGAGAGAGATGCTGAAGGACGTCCACTGCTAAAAAGAAGCAGAAGTGGAGAGACACGAAAACGTGCTTCAGCTACAGGTAATCCATGTCTTCCAGGATTTTTTGTGATTACCCACCCAATCTTTCTTAACTAAATATAACTTGTGCCCATTGTATACAGAATTTAGCTTGCTATTTGTTAGGTAACATAAATATGGTTTTGTGTCACTTTTGAAACATAGACCACCAAACTGTGGGGCTTCCAGTGCACAGCTTTTTCCTTTATTTTTTTCCATGGTAAAACTTAGGATTTCTGTTTCCGGTTTTTAATAATTTTCCTTTGAATACTGTATGTTAAACTGTGCCATCAGAAACACAACATGGTGATGGATGTGTTACTTATGTTATTGACTTCACTGTAATGCTAACCAATTCCAAAGAAATTAAGTGGAAGTGAAGCAATCAGTGTCAGGTTCATGCTGCTAACAGTTCAAGATTATGTCCAGATAATGAGGGAAAAAAACTTTTAGAGATTAATGGAATTGTCAGACATGTCAATTAGCCTATTATAGCCTTAAGTCACTAATGAACACTGTATTATATGCTTGTAAGACATGAAAATTGTTATCTCGTTCCTTTCTACCTATCTTTTCAGTTGATTCCGTTGTTGGCAGTGAGGGCACTACTCCTTTTGAGTCATCTGAGGAGGTTCCCACAGTTACCCAATCAAACTGCTCTCAACACTCATTTGGTAAGATGACACCTGACCTTACTGTAATTAAGCAAGTTAGCAATAAGCATGAAAGGAATGATTATTTTCTTATTTCTGTCTTTTAGACAGTGAGATGCAGAAACTGCAGGACATTCTGACCTCAGGAGATGTTCAAGGCACCAGCAAGTGTCCTTCAACATCCACATCATGGTGCTTGCGCCAATCTGTAGCCCAAGATGAGTGGCGGAAAGCAAGGTCCCATCACATCAACTGCTTGCTGTCCTGCAATGTGGCTCCAGAAAATAACTGCAGCCACTGCACATCTCCTGCCGTCATTCGCTGCAGAGACTGCATGCCCCAAGAGTGGCTGTGTATGGATTGTGACATATACGTACACAAAAAACTCACCCTCCATAACAGGGAGTCCTGCATTGAGGGAATTTACAAGCCCATTGAGCCAACAGTGTGCTGTGTACAAAAAGAGGGCAAATATACACTGGTCAATCAAGGTAGTGTTCTGAACCTTTTTGGTAAAGTGATTAAAGTTTTATTCTATTTAATTTTTTTACTTTTATTATCTTAATTGGACATATTTTTAATGCTTTCTCACTAATTATTTCACTTCTCTTTTCAGTATGTTTATTGCCTACAGTGAGACCTGTCCAGTTATGTACTTGCGACCCTTCAAACGTCACAGAATCAGCTGGCAGAGCAATCATTTTGGTTTGCATAAATGGTATGAATTATGGTTTATATTTTTATTTATTCTTGTCCCTTTGTGTGTTACAATGTTCTACTTTTTGATTTTAGGTCGGTATGATTTGCACTTGCCAAACTTGCTGTGCAGATTATGTCTGGCACATTGGACACCTGACATGAGCGACCTAATAAGCAGTGGGTATTGGCCAGCATCTGTGAATGCTGACACGCTGTTTTCGGTAGATGTCTTCAGTTCATTTGAAGAAATGAAAACTGTTGCACCAGGATTATCGAGACAAGGTTTTTTGCGGATGTTGGAGAGGAGGACCTGTCTCTTTGGAAGGGTAAGATCAGTGTAGATCAAAGTTGCCTCAAGTAGAGATGAGAGAATATTAGTGTAGCTATTTCATTTTACTCTTTACTAATCAAATGTACAGGCTGGGAAAATACATGGAGACGTATTCCAAAGAAGCTTCATGGAATACACATTCTGCCAGTACGAGTGTGAAAAAATGGCCAGTGTAGAGCACTTCACCTGCCCGGCATGTACACCCAACATGCTTGCTCTTTGTGCAGATGGCAACAGAAAAGTGTACCGATTTCGGCAGTCAAAAGGGTTAGTTGTTTTACACTTGTAGTTGTTTTACTTAATGTAAAATTATTAGGGCTGTGAAAAGATTAATCGCGATTAATCTTTTCACAGCCCTAAAAATTATCAGAACATATAATGTCTGACACTGAACATATATTTTTTTCTTATTCTATCAAGGTCAGAGGAACCCTATTTTGATGGCACCTTCATTGCCAAGGACACTGATGTACACCATTTTGTTGACGAGATCAGGAGTAAAATGAAAAGTGTTAGTAAAATATGTAGTTTTTTGCACCTTTGATTTATATCCAAAATTTGCAATGTATGATTGTTGTTTTATTAAATAGATAATGTATCCCTAGTTGGTGTAAGCTTATATAATACACTTAGTTTGTTACTAGCACTTTGAGCATGATGCACTCTTTCAAGCAATCTTGTGTTGAGGTTTAAATTAGATATGGTAGGTGTGGTGGCATCCAAAGTGGCTAGTTTAGTCATTAATTATGTAATAGCAGATCTCTGCAAGAGATAGTGACTATGCATGCAGTTTGTCATGCGACTATCTCTGTCATGCGACTATACTAGTGACTATCTCTGCAGTTTGTAGAGTAGAGAAAGTAGAAGATGCATTTTCTGAAGCTCCTCTTTAGTAGTAGTTTGAAAGTAAACCTTTATTGTCACCGATCATTACAAAGATGCCAGTTGGTGTGATGTAACCTGACTCATCCTGATGGATGAAGTAACTAGTTAGAAAAAATAGCAACTTTCAGTTTTAACCAGAATTATTGTGTCATGCAGACTGCCGGCAAAGGGATCTGTGGAGCCAGTCAGTGGTCTGCTGCACGTGAAACGGCCAGAAGAGCAAGTAAACTGGATGAAGAGGGCCTTGAGGTGGTTGTTTGCAGACATGGAGTGCTACTCAAGGCTCTTAACATGTACAGGGGGGAAATATTTGCTTATCCGCTGTACCTGCAGAAGGAGCTCCAAGCAGCCACAAACGGACAGTTCTATTGCACAGATATTGCTTGCAAGTATTGGCCTTACCTTGAGAAGTTGGCAGTCTCCATGTTGGAACTCAGACCTTTACTGCAGATGAGACCATTCCTTTCTGTCATGCATGCCAAGGCTCATTCAACCAAGTGTGAGGTACTGCATATTCTTTATCTTACCATTAAAAAAATTAAATAATAATAATTACTTATATAATACACTGTATATGACTATAATTTAAGTGCCATGCTGATTTGTAAGATAATCTGGAGTGGCAAAAATCAGGAAGGTGCTGGCACAACTGCAGGGGAGGAGGTCGAAATGGTCAACAGCTACCTGTCTCGTTGTGCCCTCACAACCAAGTACATGACAAAATCTGGTAATTATTGCTGATTTATATTATTTTAGGAAACCTGTCTTTTATTCTTTTTTTATTTTTATTCTTTTTATTCTAACTGTCTAATACTTCGTACTGAGATTACAAATATTATATAACATAGCAAATATACAGCTGTAAATATTCTAATATAGTACATTAATAAAACTGCATTACATCTCTCTTAAATTAAAAATCAATTGTCAATGCGTGGATGAACTGCAATACCATGAGCATTAATGGTACTTTCCTCCATCACATCATTCTGTTGTTTAAAGCCAGGAATGACATGCTAACTGTCCATGCTATTGGGTGGAACCGACGGAAGTGGGAAGGCCTTCATCTTGCCCTATCCAGCAGATACATCAAGGTATTATGTTATGTCTGAGTTATGTATACTAAGCCTTTCATGACTTTCCTCACTTTTTAAGATTGGAAAGTCAAAAATCTTTTTTTTTACACCAGACTTTGAAAAAGGCTGAGGCTGAGTCTCAGAAACTGGAGGATTTGAGCAGTGAACTGGGGTGTCCTGAGAACATTGTGCATCAGTGGGTACATGATGTCAGACAATGGGCTACTGACGGTACAGTATTTTATGGACATTCTTCTAAGTAGTTTACTAATACTGCAATTGTATAAGTGAGAATCTTTGCCATGCATAAGGATTAAGTAAGGGGCGTTGTCCTGTTTTTGTTTGCTATAAACTTGTGGGCTTGTAAACTCCTTTGACACTGTTAACAGTGATGTGATTTGGGGCTCTAAATGAACTTGAACTTGAACTTGAAAGACATCATAATAAACTTGTATTATTGTTGTTGCTTTAAGATTCTGTAGGTACCAGATGTGATGACCAACATAACCTTCAGAAATCAATTGAACAAATGTTTCTTGGTGTTCATCAAAAAAAAGCCAGCCTTTATAATCACACTGGTATGTTGAAAACTCATCTAATATTTGTGTCTTTTTTATTACTTGCAGATGTCTTATGTGGATTGTTTTTGTATTATAGTGTTTTTAGGTCCTTAATTTTAAAATGTCTTCTTTTTAATTTTACAGATATTAGGCCTATTATTATGCCTTTTAAGTCATTTGATTTTTTTTTTTCATTTTGATGTATTAATTCTTAAGTCAGTTATAAGTATTTCATGTAACTTTCTGATATCTGTATACATATGCTTGTGCATCATGTTTTCTGTGTTTTTAAAAAAATTTAGACAGCAACAAAATTCGACACTTGCGTCGAAGAAAATTGTGGGAAGAGAAGAGAAAACTCCTGCAAACAATCAAGCTCTACAATGAGCAGGTGCCAGATGAGGAACGCATCGTTGAGGAGAAGGTGGAGAGCGGTTTCTCCGTGGGGGGAGACAGTCTAATATGGCCGTGGGAAGTGCACAGCAGTGGTAAGTAGCAATTTCTCTCTAAGTGTGTGTGTGTGTGTGTCTGTCTGTGTGTGTGTCTGTGTGTGTGTCTGTGTGTGTGTGTGTCTGTCTGTGTGTGTGTGTGTGTGTGTGTGTGTGTGTGTCTGTGTGATTAAGCAAACTAATGATATGTTGAATATGCTACTGTAAACATATGCCACGTTTTATCTGATTAAATTTCTATTTCATTTTTGCACTCTGCACCAGTATATGGGATGTTCATACACTACTTGGGTTTTGCCTGCTGTTTAGACTGTACAGGTCAAATTTGTATTGAAGGGATGTTATTTGTGTGACTTCAGAATCCAGCAACATCCTCACCAAGAAGAAGATTTTTGATGTGTTCATGTCAAAAGTGCGGCTTCAAGAGGAAAAGATCATTGTGATGAGGGAGATGAGACAGCACTGCACCTATCTCAGAGAGCTGGCTAGAAACATTAGGACAATGATATCAGAAATGTCTTCTTGCAGAAACAGTGGTAAAAAGCTAACTTTTATTACATTCTTGCTGTAATGCTTTTGTGGATCCTATAACCTCACTCATTTTGAGATCCTCAAGTGTTACATTATGGATTCCTTGTGGCTGGATCTAAATGGTTTGTAGTTCTTTAGTAAAGTCAGTTAATGAATAGCTCAACAACAATGGAAGTATTGTCATACCTCGCTTTTAATTTTTCCTTCTAGGCAGTTTAAGTGAAGAGGGTCATCGCGGGCTCTTGTGTCTTCTTCAGAAAAGGCTTGCAGATGTAGAGGAGAAGTTCCAAGTCGTATGCTCAAGTTACAGCCTGGCTTTAGGACCAAATGCTGCTTCTCTGCTGGAGGATGGGCCCGAGGAGATACCAGAGGACCATGAAGAAGTTGATTTTGAGAGTCTAGATGACAGTGATTTTGAAGCAGTGTAAATGAGTGCTTCTTAAAGGGATACTCCACTTTTTTTGGAAATAGGCTCATTTTACAAAAATTAATTTTTGTTAAAAATTAATCTATGCTAAGCTAAACATAGATCATTGAATCGGACAAGACCATTAGCATCTCTTAGTACACGATGTAACTACAGAAGGGTCAAGTTTTAAATAGGAAAAATATCGAAACTCTTTGGTCATTTTTTTGAGAGAGATGCTAATGGTCCTGTCTGATTCAATGATCTATGCTAAGCTATGCTAAAAGTGGTACCGCCAGACCCGGAGTTCGGCTGAATGGATTCGAAAACGGTAAAACTCAACTGTTTAACTCTGGGGGAGTTGTAAAATGAGCCTATTTCCAAAAAAAGTGGAGTATCCCTTTAACTGGTCGGATGCATTTAGACTGCATGTCAATTATGACTGGACTGCAGGTGTGTTTCAAGAAAAACAAAAAACTTTTTGAAGTGTAATGAATGTCTAATACAGTGCTTTTATTTTGGGCTATTGTTACCTCAGTTCACAAACAGCAGGTCGGTTTTTAAATTTCACCTCTGATGTTACATGGACTATTTCTACTGTCAACTGTGGTGCTAGAGCTTGCGAATGACTCCAGCCTCTTACAATGGTGACTTCCCCAAGCTTTGCCCATCTCATCTTGTCAACATAATGACCTTTACTGTACAAAAATGTTACACTTAAATTGATGTAATAGTTTGATTGTTTTATTCACAGTGATAAAAAAATAAAAAAAATAATACTTTTGGAATGAACCATTTACTGTACATGTCACTACATTAAATACTTTCCAGAAATGACTGATCAATACCCATAGTAGTATTTCCTGTTGTTATTGCTGCTGATCTTGCCAACAAAAGAAACTAATTTGCCATGGCATTACTTCAGGTAACTATAAAACGATGTTGTACATGGATGCAAACTAGTTCATGCTGAGCTGTTGTTTTGATTTTCTGTCTTCTTAGAAATAAGATGTTAAATTACTGATTTTTCATTTTTATCTTAACATTGTATGCCAGTTGTACACAGGGTATATTACACAGGGTGTGTAATCGCACAAAATAAAATTTTCACATGCTAATTGTCAAGTAGGCATACAGTTATGTGTTGTATTAATTAATTAGTAAATTATAGCCATAAATAAGATAAGTTATTCATTATCCTGCTGCATAACTTCACTCTGGATACAAGAATTAACACTAGACAACATGTAAATATCAGCTTACAATTATAGGCTATTTGCTTTAATTCATGTCTACCATTTTTTACTCGCATATATTTATGTATGAATGTCCTTGTGGTCTTTGTATCACATATCACTTTGTTCTTTACATGGGAGGAAAAAAAAAGTGCTATGTAAATAGTGTTATTTTTTATCATTATTTTCTGTATAAAAACATTAGTTTAAAATATTTAACCTTAAGAAAACGAATAGAATAGGTTCATTGGAGACTCTACAATTGCTCTAGGTGTGAATGGGAGTGTGAGTGGTTGTGTGATGGACTGGCGACCAGTCCAGAGTGTAGCCTACCCTGCCTCTCCAAAATGTCAACGAAAACGCCCCTAGCATCTAGTGCCTGGATTTCAACATGAAAACACAAATTTTAATAAAGGATGACATATTTTTAAATTATTTGTTGGCAATATCAGTTCATATTTCTTTCCCTAACACTTTTTTTTTTACTTCCGTTTCTGTGGTCAGGCTACGCGCCTGCGCAATCACGGTTACCTTAGCAACTAGTATGAATCTCCCAAACAAGCAATTTTAGCCAATAATAATAACCTTAAGAAGATGTTTTTTTGTCTGAATTAATACAACACGTATTATGCTTTTGCAGTAGCATGTCTGTTAGGAATTTACTTTATACTATAGTTCTTTTTGAAACCCTACTTACTTACAACCCTAGTTTGCCAACCAGAAGAACTACATATTTAACGGGTGGTCTATCACGTTGTAATCTGCTGCAACAGGGAATTGTAGTTCTGTTTTTGTAAATTACTAAAACATGTAAATGGATGTCTGGAGTATAAAACTGAGAGTGCACTCATGGGTATGGGTTGATGTGAAACACAGTAGTTTGGTCAAAATTTTAAATTATAAATAATAACTAGGTGAGATTCAATTTTTACAATTTTTGGTGATGTCCCCTATTGGTGATCGCACCAAACGGTAGCCCTCATGATGGAAGAGTTCAAGAGCTTTATATAACAGTTGGTTTCATCATTGTAGCCCATTCAGTTGCTGAATTATAAGACTCACAACATGCATCAATGGCAAAGTTCAGAGGTCAATATTTCAAAGCAGGAGCCAGCTACAGCCTTCAGATTGCAATGCTGTTACTCGGCTGATCAAGACCTTTCCAGTGATGTGTTTGGTTTAATCATATGACAAAATAAAAAATTTCACTCTGCCCACTCAGCCCTTGTGTCATGCATGCATTTCAAAGGCACATGAAGTGGTCTAATGTATAAATGTTAATTAAAATATATTTGTTGAACACAGTAGGCAAATTCATTAATGAAATGTTTATTTTGACTTATTTGAATCACAGATGTCACTGTGGGCCTCTTGGAACGTTTCTTTTTCACAAACCCTAACCTGATAAAAAAGTGTTTCAGAGTGATCTGATTCAATATGAATTAAAATACAGAGGTGAGTTACATTAAAAATCATTATAGATATCCAGTGTCCATCCTCCCATTCCATACTTTTATAGTTCATAATTAAGTGTTTTTATGCTGTGGTCATATGGCTAAGTGGCTACATAGACAATCGTCATCTAATTTACCGTACATATGTCATTATATTACACTTCCCATATCTCCAAGAGCAATACAGTAATTAGATTTACTAATTACTTTTGTGTTACTTTGAAATCTCACTCCAGCCTATACCACAAGCAGAGCAAGATACCAAATCATGAGGTCTGATTCAGGGTCAGTTTTACAAAAAAAAAAATAAAAAAAAAATTAAACCTGGTCCTTGACCAAAAGACACCTCAGCTCTCATGATATCTTTCAAAAGTCCAGTGCTCAAGTAACTGAAGTAAAGATAATTTGATTACAATAGTAATTGTAATGTAATTGCTAAGAAGATTATAAATATATTCCTGTACATTACCTTGTTAATGAAAGACATCTGTTTGCAGTAATCTATACACTGTTGGTAATAACAGTGCCATCTGAAGAGGAAGGGGAATCCAGGGACAGCTCCATCCAGGACAAAGTAAAATCACAAACTGTATGTCATAATGACACAACACATATGTACAATGCTTTATGAGGTCACCGGCACACTTTTAAAACCATTTTTATTGAACAAAACTTCACAATGTGTTTGGTAGGACAACAGTTCACATTAATTTTAATTATGGTACGATTAATCAACACATTATGTAATGTAGTTTTACATATATTTAAAACATTTTTTTGTTATTTCCCAAATTTGTCAATCTTTATGCAAAAAAGCTTTGTATAGTTGTATAACAGGTTGCCATTTAGAATCATGGTGCTGTATGCAAAGGCATTTCCATTGTTTGACAGATGAAATGTGTAGGCAAAATATGTGATCAAATAATTAGTGTGGATGATTGATATGTTTCAATGGCCCAACACTGACAGGACATCATGTATTATTCATAGGAGAGACAGTATGGTTTCTATATAGAGAAAAGTTAAGGACCAAAAGCTACGAATGTTTATTTATTTTATTTTTTTTTATAAAACTATTCTCTGAATAAATTCCCATATATATTTTATGTTGTCTTGGATGCTCATATAATGAAGTGTACAATTCAATAAATAGTGTATCTGAAAATAAAGAACCAATTAATTCCTCAATGTTTTATTGATGAAAGCACAGTAAACAACGACAAATCATAACTAAAGCCACTCAAAACTGAAAATAATTGGAGTGCAAAACATGAAAGTATTAATACCCAATACAAAGTGCAAAATGAAATACACCTGAAAGAGGCAATGAAAGGGTCCAGTCGCAAGAAGCGTTTATATTCACAACAGTAAAAAAGAAAGAAAGAAAGAAAGAAAGAAAGAAAGAAAGAAAGAAAGAAAGAAAGAAAGAAAGAAAGAAAGAAAGACAAACTATTGCAAAAAACAAAACAAACAAAAAAAACCTAACAGTGCTCCAGCACCTTCTTGGGCACCTGATGGGAGCACTAACAAGTGTCCATATCCGCCACCCACTCCAATGGCCACTTCTTTCCACTGTAACACAATAAGGAAATATGCAATTAGATGTTTTGGTTCTGCAGATGAACTGTAGACACAAAGACACACATTAAGACCCCTGTAGCCGTTTTCCAATAGCTGTGTTTTAGTGGGGTTACCTAACATATGTCAATAGTTTGTGCATGTTAAAATTAATTGGCTATGTGTTACCCATGAGAAGTCGTACATACCAGAGTTTGCATGGCTCCCACTCCACTTGCTTCCATTTTTGGCCCTAAAAATAGTGAGACTTTTTCAGTTTCAAATATTTGCTATGTTTAGCAGTTATACCAATCACCAATACTTTTTCAAGACCATTACACCAATAAAAGAACATTATGTAACCTGTATAGTGTTTTAGTGGTATTAACCTTGATAACTCTGTATCTGGCAACCCTCTTCACAGGGTAATAATCCTGGCTCCCTGTCACTGTATGTGGGCATTCTGAAAGGAAAAAAAATATTTTTGCAAGGATTTGAATCTAACAAAGAGCTGTAGAATATGATGTGAAGGCCAGGACATCTCTGCAGCAGCACAATATTTAATTCAAAACGGTATTTTAACACAAATTTTGCCTTTAACAAATATTGCACCTCCTATGATTTGAAAATTGCAGTAGGCCATATTGCGATTTCGGTAAGATTTTGATTAGTTGTTCAAGCCCTACTGTTAAATAAACAAATGAACATATGCATTTGGACATTGGCCAAACCTAATAGGCCACAGCCACTTACAAATGCAAATACAGCCTTCATGAAGACTCACAACAATTAATATCAATCCCAATGTATGGATTTACACACAGTACTGTACATCAACACACCTTTCCTTTTATTTGGCCGCACAGTAGCGGGAGCAGGGCAGCCTCCTTCCACACCTTCATCTGTTAAATACAGAGAAACATTTAAAATATGTAAAAAAATAAAAATATTTTTTTTTAAATGTGCAAAATGTTGCATCCATGTCAACCAGTTTATAATGAAGACTGGGCTTTATTTGTCAAAATGTTTTTCTAAGGTGAGAGAGAGACCTTTAGAAAGTGCTTTAAAAAGTGCTCTTTAGACAGACCCATTTCGAATAATACAACCAGGTTTCCTACACATTTCAAAATTCCAGACTTTATTGTAGGTTTTTCAGAACATATTAGAGATCTGAGTACAAATATCTAGATGTTTATTATGTACATGAATGGTTTTAAAATCCAAATATTAACATGTATTTTACTTTCTGACTATGTATGCTATTATGTTGCCAGATAATTGCAATAAGACTGTAGCTAGATACTGCAGCTCATACTCATCAATTTTGTGGCATTCAGTCCACACTCCTATACAGAAAGCTGGACAAGCAGTACATCAACACACCTTTCCTTTTATTTGGCCGCACAGTAGTGGGAGCAGGGCAGCCTCCTTCCACAACTTCATCTGTTAAACACAGGGAAACATTTAAAATATGTAAAAAAAATATTTAAGCACAGTTTATAATGAAGACTTGGCTTTATTTGTCAAAATGTCTTTCCATGAACAACTAAAACTTTGTTTCAGGAATTGAAGGCAGCACACAGTGAGCACTTGATACATAAATTATGCATTATGGGTGAATTATTCCTTTAAGGATAACCAGGTTCTGCCATTAGCAGGCTAAAGCCGCTGAAGGACTTGTACAATCAGTTTGGAATAATGTCATCACAGTGAAGAAATCACAGCTGAAAATAGCCTATCATTCCACAACTTTATAACCTTGAATAGACAAGTTGATCTTGCAAATCAATTTCCATCAAAGTGTCTATGGGAATTAGGGTTGCACGAAATTGACAAAATGTGATATTGGAATATTGATCATGAATATTGTGATAACGATATTAATTAAGACATTCTTCAACATATGTAAAAACACAAAAGTTGATTGGCCCCATTTCTGATATTTTTCGCCTCCAATTTCCATTTTTTCATTGTCTCCCAGAGCCACACTCATCATGTGGTGTTCTATAGGGTATCCCAGCTAGCAGGGAACGTTCTCAGAAGAGTTTATCTGATCCACACTCAAAGGGTTAAAGTGTTAAAATATGAGTGTTAAATGAACACTGAAGAGTGTTAAAATTAATGAGATAATTAAGTTATTAATTGTGTGATGATTAGCCTAAGTATTATTGAAGACACCTGATGTTAACAAGCAGAATCACCAAAGGAGAAAATCTAATTTTAAGTCACCATTATGGTGGTCCGTGTTAGCTTTAGTTGGGCTCTTGACCCTTAAACTATTGACTTTAAATTTTGTCTGGCTGTTGTAACCAAGTTATATCAGTCAGATGAACAAAGAGAAAAGGTGATCAGGTGGTGTTGGTTATGTTTTGACATAATCATCAATTGACCTGAATCACTAAACTCATTTACATTTAATTTCATTTACATTTCATTTACATTCTGGGTGCCACCAATCAAAACCCATTCATGGCTCCCATCATGCATTGCAGTATGAATAAATTATGATCTGGATTGTCTTATTTATTTTGTTTGCCACCATTGTTGAGATTCATACACTCAATCTTGATGTATGTTTGTGCCTAAAAAAATATATATTTTTCTTTTCTTTTTTTAAATCAAAACAACTTTTAAGAAATACTTCGGATTATATTGAACATTCTGGATCTCATTTTTTAGAATCACAGTGATGCTGTAATCAACAATATAAATCTATGTCAGAGATTAGACTCTAAATGAGTTTTGTGATTCAGGTCAAGTGATGATTATGTCAAAACATAACCAACAACATCTGATCACTTTTTCTCTTTGTTCATCTGCCAGTTATAACGTGTAAGAGTGTCCTTACACCAGCCAAACAAAATTTTAAGTGAAAAATGTAAGGGTCAAGAGCCCAACTAAAACAAACACTATTCTCCATAATGGTGACTTAAAAATAGTGATTTTCTCCTTCAGTGATTCTGCTTGTTAACATCAGGTGTCTTCAATAATGCTCAATCATCACTCAATTCATCACTTAATTATCTCATTAACTTTTTATCACTGGAGTTTTTGCTTTGTACGTTTTAGGAGAACATTCTGGGAACCAAAATAAAACTACCCGCTGAAAACATTATTAGAACTTCATGGTAATGTTCTCAGAACGTTTTTAGAACAAAACATTTCTAGCTGGGATGTTCGTGTAGTGGACCTGTGTGGACCAATTGGGCTTTAAATCGAATCAATGGACGCCTCTCTCCACAAAATAAACAAAATATTGCATACTTTCTGCAACATTTTCCTATGATATTGCACAAGGAGATATTGCAATAACGATAGTGATTCAATATATTGTGGACCATGAATAGGAAAACACCAAAACACCCAAACAATGTCCTAAATATGGGCAAACACAGGCATTATTGAAGTAATGAAGTAATGACAACAGCAGCAGTTCATGGAATTTGAGAGGTTCTAATCATATAATCGTTTTAAAATGTATATACTGTACAGTGGTGGCCAAAATCATTAGAACGGTTAGATTTTTTAATGTTTTAAAAGAAGACTTCCGGTCTCCAAGGCTCCAAGGATTTATTTGATTCAAAATACAGCAAATACAGTAATATTGTGAAATATTTTTACAATTTAAAAGAACTGTTCTCTATTTGATTACATTTTTAAACGTAATTTATTCCTGTGATCAAAGCTGCATTTTCAGCATCATTACTCCAGTCTTCAGTGTCACATGATCCTTCAGAAATCATTCTAATATGATGATTTGATGCTCAATAAACACTCATATATACAGTGAGGAAAATAAGTATTTGAACACCCTGCTATTTTGCAAGTTCTCCCACTTGGAAATCATGGAGGGGTCTGAAATTGTCGTCGTAGGTGCATGTCCACTGTGAGAGACATAATCTAAAAAAAAAAATCCAGAAATCACAATATATGATTTTTTAACTATTTATTTGTATGATACAGCTGCAAATAAGTATTTGAACACCTGTCTATCAGCTAGAATTCTGACCCTCAAAGACCTGTTAGTCTGCCTTTAAAATGTCCACCTCCACTCCATTTATTATCCTAAATTAGATGCACCTGTTTGAGATCGTTAGCTGCATAAAGACACCTGTCCACCTCATACAATCAGTAAGAATCCAACTACTAACATGGCCAAGACCAAAGAGCTGTCCAAAGACACTAGAGACAAAATTGTACACCTCCACAAGGCTGGAAAGGGCTACGGGGAAATTGCCAAGCAGCTTGGTGAAAAAAGGTCCACTGTTGGAGCAATCATTAGAAAATGGAAGAAGCTAAACATGACTGTCAATCTTCCTCGGACTGGGGCTCCATGCAAGATCTCACCTCGTGGGGTCTCAATGATCCTAAGAAAGGTGAGAAATCAGCCCAGAACTACACGGGAGGAGCTGGTCAATGACCTGAAAAGAGCTGGGACCACCATTTCCAAGGTTACTGTTGGTAATACACTAAGACGTCATGGTTTGAAATCATGCATGGCACGGAAGGTTCCCCTGCTTAAACCAGCACACGTCAAGGCCCGTCTTAAGTTTGCCAATGACCATTTGGATGATCCAGATGAGTCATGGGAGAAAGTAATGTGGTCAGATGAGACCAAAATAGAACATAATTCCACTAAACGTGTTTGGAGGAAGAAGAATGATGAGTACCATCCCAAGAACACCATCCCTACTGTGAAGCATGGGGGTGGTAGCATCATGCTTTGGGGGTGTTTTTCTGCTCATGGGACAGGGCGACTGCACTGTATTAAGGAGAGGATGACCGGGGCCATGTATTGCGAGATTTTGGGGAACAACCTCCTTCCCTCAGTTAGAGCAATGAAGATGGGTCGAGGCTGGGTCTTCCAACATGACAATGACCCGAAGCACACAGCCAGGATAACCAAGGAGTGGCTCTGTAAGAAGCATATCAAGGTTCTGGCGTGGCCTAGCCAGTCTCCAGACCTAAACCCAATAGAGAATCTTTGGAGGGAGCTCAAACTCAGTGTTTCTCAGCGACAGCCCAGAAACCTGACTGATCTAGAGAAGATCTGTGTGGAGGAGTGGGCCAAAATCCCTCCTGCAGTGTGTGCAAACCTGGTGAAAAACTACAGGAAACGTTTGACCTCTGTAATTGCAAACAAAGGCTACTGTACCAAATATTAACATTGATTTTCTCAGGTGTTCAAATACTTATTTGCAGCTGTATCATACAAATAAATAGTTAAAAAATCATACATTGTGATTTCTGGATTTTTTTTATTTAGATTATGTCTCTCACAGTGGACATGCACCTACGATGACAATTTCAGACCCCTCCATGATTTCTAAGTGGGAGAACTTGCAAAATAGCAGGGTGTTCAAATACTTATTTTCTTCACTGTATATATATATATTTTTTTTTTCCGATTTATCCAAAGCAACTTACAGTGCACTTACAGGGACAATCCCTCTGGAGCCCCTGGAGTAAAGTGCCTTCACTGCCTTGCTCACGGACACACTGTGTAATTTATTATTATTATCAATGTTGAAAACAGTTGTGTAATTTTTTTTTAGGATTATAATAATAAATGTTTCTGGACTCTGAATTTGTTTAGTTTCACATTACACAAAGTAAGAGAATGGTTTTGTGGGGCTTACAACTTATTTTCAATACAATTTCAATTTTGCTTACCTTTTTCAAGAGAAACTGGGGAGGCTTCTGAAGGTTCTTCTGGGGAGTGGGGTCTTTTCCCCAGGTTCTGGGAGAGCTGCTGTGGTTGTACTGAGGGTGCTAAAAGGGACACTGACTGTCCAATTGGGGACTTCGGTGGTTCAATAAGTGCTGCTGGGGGTCCCATTAGAGCTGTTGGGGGATTAAGCAGGGCCACTGTTTCCTGTTGATCTGGTGTGACCATTGGTGGTCCTGCTGGGGGTTCAACTGGGGCTGCTGATGAAGGTTCATTAAGTTGTTCTGCAGCAACTTGTGTGGTCCAGCCTACATTGTAGAAGTACAGAATTATTAAACATTGATCAACCTTTTTCACAAATTTACGTCATTTTATAGAACAAACATCTAATCGATTAATTTAAGGGAAAAAAAACGACAGTAGAAATAATCGTTGGTTGCAGCCGTAGTAGCAAAAAGAGATGTGTATAGACCTAACAAGTGCTGTTCTACCAAACTACTTCTACCAAGCAGTATTGATTTAATAGGTGAATGTTCTTAAGACATGTGATGGATGTTTGAGTTAGTCTGGTGGTTGACCAATTGTGCCATTTTTTTCTACTGGAATTTTGTAATTAAAATTATAGCATGGCTAATTACCTTGTCTTCCAATTCAATGTCATAGTTCTTTATAAACAAACAAATAATAAAATATAGGCTATCGTGAAGTTACTCTGCTAGGACCAGTTTTAATTGTAAGCGAAAACCATCAATGATAATCTGAATGATCTATTAGTCAAGAGAAGGCAACCACAGCCTTACCTGTGACAGCATCAAATACAGGACATTTAAAAAAATAAAATAACAGAATATTCTTACCTTGAATAACAATATCATACAGGCCCTTAATTCTTTCGAGGCATGTATGTGATGTCACATTCAGCTGACAGCGGGGTGCCAAAACCTCAGACACCCAAGCATTCGGCTTTTTTCCAGGCTTAGACAAAAGTAAAACCCCCCTTAAACCCAGTGCCTGCAATTTTTCAAGCTAAAAATACAAAGACACATACATACAAAGTAACATGTATTATTTGAAAATATATATAGCAACATTTGGAAAATAACCTGCGTAACCTGTATAAAAACAATGAAAGCAATCGCATACCAACAACACAGCTTCATCCTGGATATGAGAGGTGGTCCGATTTTTTTTCTGCATATCCACCCAGCTCTCCCTCTTCTGATCAAATTTTTTTAGTTTTTTTTTTAGCCTCAGCTTATGTGGCTGTTCTTCCTTGCATGTGTTGCAAGTTTTGCAGGCCACATTCATTTCTGTATGGCAAACCATACAATTTCTCCTTGTTGACCCTTGGCCTGGCATTTCTATCATAGATAAAGAGAGAGAGTGACAAAGACACAAAAAGATTTTGAGAAGTACTTCTTTCACACAAACAAAGCAGGACGAGATTTAAATAATAAAAAAATCAATACTTACTTGAAGACACCAGGCTTCTGGAAGAGAGGAAGACAATGTGACAATGTTATTAATGACAGCTTGTTATAGGACTGCATAAAATATGAGAAAGAGATAGTGAGATTGCACACCACAGAACAGAAAGTACACTGGATACTGCAAAATTTGGTATTGATCCGATACCAAGTAAATAAAGGGTTCAATAACGCTGATACCAATACTTTTTACTTTTAAAAGCATGCACTTTGGGTTGATATATGAGGTGAATACATTTTCATGACCTCTAAAATAATTTGTGATTTGAGCACTCACTGCACCTGTAATTAGTCGTGTGTATGGTTACCGTAGTAAAACCATTGTTAATTTTTTTAAAGGGCTGCCAGTGTTGTTGTACCCCAATAGGTAAAACTTTTGCAAATTAAAAACTACATTTTTAAAAATGTTTTGGACAGTGAGAGAGAGAGTAATGTGAAAGAAAAATAAAGAATAGAGTAACAATACTTACTTGAAGACAGTGAAGCTTTAGGAGAAAGAAATTGAAAGAGAGAGAGAGAGAGAGAGAGAGAGAGAGAGAGTGAGTGAGTGAGTGAGTGAATTAGAAATAGAGAGAGTGTGTGAGAGAGAGAGGTAGTAAGAGGAGTATAGGAGTGGCTCTTAAAAGAGCCGTTGGTTTTCTTATAAAGAGATACAGGTGGCGGTAACAGGGAAGGATGGTGGGTAAAAACAGGAGCTGTTGGACAAAGGGGAACAAAAACATAGTTAATTCTCTTGCAGCAAGGCTTCATGGATTTGTCATATTATAAAGTAGTATAAAGTAGTAAAACCATTGTTAATTTTTAAAGGACTGCCACTGTTGTACCCAATAGGTAAAACTTTTGCACATTTTCTTCTGACAGATTTATTAACAACAATTACAGAACATAACACAATCCATTTGAACTTTAACGATCAATCAAAATAAAAGGCTGCATTTATCTGATAAAAAAAATACAGTAAATATTTGTAAAATATTATATTAGAGGCGATCTGTTTTCCATTTGAATATGTTAAAATGTAATTTATTCCTGTGATCAAAGCTGAATTTTCAGCATCATAATTATTAGGACAGCATTTACATGAAATATATATATTTGTGTAACAATGTAAAAGCCTTTACTGTCACGTTTAATCAATTTAATGCATACTTTCTAAATAAAATAAATTCGTGCTAAATAAATAAAATTACTGGTTTTTAAAAAAACACCTTAGGATCGATATTTTGTATGTGTGGATAGATCCTTTAGATTAGAATAGATACAACATCAGTAACGTTTAGGCCTATCGATATTTCAGGATCGAAATTCGCGCATATTATCATCATCATCATCATCAAGTTACTTCCCATCGACCATAACAACTTTTTATAATGTTAATATAACATAATATGCAGTCATTGCAGCTTTCTGTGATTAATTAATTAACGTTAGCCAATTAATATCAATTTCCATTACCGTTATTGACCACGGTAACGTTAACAGCACCATAGATTAAAAAGCCCCACAGTACACACACACACAAATATAACGTTAGGCTACAGCAACGTTAGTATTTCTTAAATTACAGAACCATAATAAAAATGTATGGCTTTGACAACCGACCTGACGCGGGAATTTTGGAGAATGCAATATATCGCTTCTCTCTTTGCTCCGTGGGGAGTTGTTGGCATTGAGGAAATCATCGCCCCCTACCGATACTCAACCGATACTCAACCTTCATTCATGCATGTCATTTTCACGCCTAGAGGAGGCAAAGCGTGACATTGACACGCATCCGCTTGTGGACCAGCGTGTGTATTACACGCTTTAGCGTGATACCGGGTTGCACAGAGACACAGAGGCAGAGAGAGAGAGAGAAAATTCTCCAAAAAATCACATTCAAACCAAAATATCTGACTTCCTGTTGGTCAGGGCTAATAAGTGTAAATAAGAAAGTTGTCCGGCTCGAGGAGAACAATATACATACCGATTTTTGTAACTTTACGTAAAACTAAGCCCCCATTTTTGACTAAAGGTGGCGCTACTGAGCCCCTCACCATGCCCGTTTCTGAAACTTTGCACATATCTACTAGGTAATAAATGTAATTTGTCTGTCGAGTTTCATGCAATTTCAAGCATGCTAAGTCTCAAAAGCATCAAAAAAGAATATTAATGTTTGATGCGTGGCCATGGCAACAGTATTAAAGATATCAAAAATCCTTTCACAGGTCTACATCTGCCGTGTGTCTACATTATACACATAAAATTTGAAGCAAATCGGGTAAAAATAAGAGGGTGATTTCAAAGCATTTTTAAAGTGACACACTTCCTGCTGCCAGTTGGTGGCGCTATAATGTTGACTCACAATAGTCACATCCATGTGATCGGCCTTTTACCACGAACACACTGCTGAAGTTTCATCAAGATCAGTTAATGTATGCAGAAGTTATAACACACTTCCTGTTTTCATTATTCGCCATAAATTTGTTTCCTCGCCACGGCCAAACCGTTCGAGATATCAAAAATCCGTCCGCAATTTAGCATCCTCAATGTCTTGTCTTCATGCACACCGAGTTTGGTTGCGATTGGACGAATTTTCTAGGAGGAGTATTTCAAATTCCAGAGGATGCGTTTTTCAAACAACCCATAATAGTTGACTTCCTGTTGGGCTTCTGTAAAACTTAGAGCACGAAAGTTGTTCGGCCCGATGAGATATATATGTGTACCGAGTTTCATATTATTATATTCAAGCGTGTTTGATTTATGGACCAAGTTTTCGGACACCATTCCAGGGGGCGCTGTCGAGCCCCCCTGCCACGCCCGGGTACCAGCTTCAGTCCGGCCCTGATGGCCGCGGGTTCTGACGTGTGTGCAAAATTTCAAGAGTTTTTGAGTATGTTAAGGGCCCCAAAAGTGGCAAAAAGGCAAAAAAAAAATAATAATAAAATATAGCTGCGAGCAGCGATTACGGGCCCAAGCCGGTGGCACCGCAACCCCGTTGCCTTTAGTTACCTAAATATATATATATATATATATATATATATAAAAGACAGAAACCTTATTACCTTATTCTGATTTTATGATACACTCAAAATATTCCACAACAAATCTTTTAAATTTAATGTAAAAATAAAAACGAAAGTAAGCACTGTTGGGCTCACGTAACCCTCTCATTAGAATCAAAATGTTTCAGCATTTGCGATATATTTGGATGCTAAACTATTCTTTATTATAGGCTTTGTTCTTCACTCGTGTTCCAATATCGACGAAAAAAATCATCCTCTTCACACGCGCAAAAATGTGCTTGAAACATCACAGTGGAGCGGTGCTTACTGTGAATGTACGAATTGTACTACTGACTATTTAGAGCAGTGTAATTTTTATATGTTAGGTTAACTATTTTATTATTATATTTTATTAAGGCTATAATGAACAGGCTGCGATGTCAAGATTGCAATGCTGGAATGTGTGTGTGTGTGTGTGTGTGTGTGTGTATGTGTTCATGTTTTCCTATCCCGGTGGGGACTTCAACCTGAATGCACACAGACTCATGGGGACTCATGTCACAGTGGGGACCTAAATAGATGTCCCCATGGGTAAACAAGTTTATAAATCATACAGAATGAGTTTTTTTGGAAATGTAAAAATGCAGAAAGTTTTCTGGGATAGGTAGGTTTAGGGGTAGGGTTAGTGTGAGGAGATAGAATATACAGTTTGTACAGTATAAAAACCATTAAGTCTATGGAGAGTCCCCACAAAGATAGTAAACCGTGTGTGTGTGTGTGGCGTGGGCGCGATTGAACAGTGGACACATAAAAACATACTCCGTCATTATACAGGACGACATTCCAACTGCAAAGTGTTAACTTATATTTGTGTACAGTCACAATAAAACACAACATTGTGCTTTTGTAAAATAATTCCAAGCAATCCACCCCCCGAAAGGTGCTAATTTTAAAATAAAACTAAAATGCTCATGGCTTCCATAGGAATTCATTTGAAACGCTCGCTCAACCACTATCAATGTCAGTGCGGACGAGCATATTTTACTTTCGTTTTTAAGTTGGCAATTCAAAAGCCCCCAGCGGTGTCACACATAGATTAACCAGTGGTAAAATATTCTCAACGTCACAAACCTAGTATATTTTTATGTAGATACAATAGGCCTACCTGATTTTGAACACAAGAGGGCAGTATAGCCCTATGTATGACTTGACTTTTATGGGACTAAATAGTACAATTACTATTTTTAAACTTATAAATAATTATTAAATTGAAAAAAAGAATAAAATGGGTTTAGTTGTGATATTTGTATACTTTTATATAGAAATAAATGTTTTTTAATTACATTTTTTGAAGATGAGGCTTTTAGTTTCCTTTTTGTACATTACTTTAGTCCCTCACTATAGCAAAACCGTTTGAGATGTTTAATATCCGTTCACAATTTAGCATCTTTAATGTATTTTCATCATTTTGAAAAAGTTTGGTGTGAATAAAATAAACCAGTTAGGAAGAGTAGCTAAAAACTCAAGAGTCTGAAATATCCAAAAAATCCACATTCAAACCAAAATATCTGACTTCCTTTTGCTCTGAGCTAATAACTGTAAATTAGAAAGTTGTCTGAGTCGATGAGACCAATATATATACTGATTTTTGGAACTGTTGGTAAAACTAACTGTTGGTGGGGGGCACTTTTGTCAAAAGCATGTTGAAAGTGACACACTTCCTGCTGCCAGTTGGTGGCGCTATAACTTTGGCTCACAATAGTTACATCCATCTGATCAGCCTCTTACCACGAACACACTGGTGAAGTTTCATGAAGATCAGTTAATGTATGCAGAAGTTATACCACTTCGTGTTTCTCTTTTCTCGCCATAATTCCGTTTCCTCGCCACGGCCAAACCGTTCGAGATATCAAAAATCCGTCCGCAATTTAGAATCCTCAATGTCTTGACTTCATGCACACCGAGTTTGATGGGGATTGGATGAATTCTCTAGGAGGAGTACTCCGCATTCCACAGCAAGCGTTTTCCAAACAACCCATAATAGCCGACTTCCTGTTGGGCTGGCGTAAAACTTGACCGGGGGAAAGTTGTTTGGCCCGATGAGATCTATATGTGTACCGAGTTTCATATTAATTCATGCAAGCGTGTTTGATCTATGGACCAAGTTTTGGGACCCCTTTCAAGGGGGCGCTGTTGAGCCCCCCTGCCACGCCCGGGTACCAGCTTCAGCCCGTCCCTGATGGCAGGGGGTTCTGACTTGTGTGCAAAGTTTCAAGAGTTTTTGAGCATGTTAAGGACCCCAAAAGCCCCTGAAACCTTGATTAACAATACAAAAGCAATAGTCAAATCCCCCCTCCCCTCACACACACAGAGACACAGAGAGAGGGAGAGAAAATTCTTCAGAAAATCCACATTCAAACCAAAATATCTCTCTTCCTGTTGGTCGGAGATATATCATGTAAATTAGAAAGTTGTCCGTCTTGATGAGAACAATACACATACCAAGTTTTGTTGCTGTTGATAAAACTAACCCCCCCACTTATGACTAAAGGTGGCGCTACTGAGCCCCTCACCACGCCCGTTTCTGAAACTTTGCACATGTCTACGGGCTAATAAATGTGATGTGTCTGTCGAGTTTCATGCAATTTCAAGTATGTTAAGAGTCTCAAAAGCATAAAAAAAGAATATTAAAGTTTGATGCGTTGCCACGGCAACAGTATCTAAGATATCAATAATCATTTCACAGGTTTACATCTGCCGTGTGTCTACATTCTACACATAAAATTTGAAGCAAATCTGGTAAAAATAAGACAGTGATTTCAAAGCATTTTAATAGTGATGTACTTCCTGCTGCCTGTTGGTGGCGCTATAACTTTGACTCACAATAGTCACATCTGTGCGATCGGCCTCTTACAACGAACACACTGCTGAAGTTTCATCAAGATCAGTTAATGTATGCAGAAGTTATAACACACTTCCTGTTTCATTTTTTCGCCATAAATTCGTTTCCTCGCCACGGCCAAACCGTTCGAGATATCAAAAATCCGTCCGCAATTTAGCATCCTCAATGTCTTGACTTCATGCTGACCGAGTTTGGAGGAGATTGGATGAATTCTCTAGGAGGAGTACATTAAATTCCACAGCATGCGTTTCCAAACAACCCTAAATAGCCGACTTCCTGTTGGGCTGGCGTAAAACTTAGAGCACGAAAGTTGTTCGGCCCGATGAGATCTATATGTGTACCGAGTTTCATATTATTACATGCAAGCGTGTTTGATTTATGGACACGTGTTCGGATCCCGTTCCAGGGGGCGCTGTCGAGCCCCCCTGCCACGCCCGGGTACCAGCTTCAGCCCGGCCCTGATGGCCGCGGGTTCTGACCTGTGTGCAAAGTTTCAAGAGTTTTCGAGCATGTTAAGGGCCCCAAAAGTGCCCGAAAGGTTGACAAAATAATAATAATAATAATAATAATAATAATAAATATAGCTGCGAGCAGCGATTACGGGCCCAAGCCGGTGGCACCGCAACCCCGATGCCTTTAGTTACCTAAAGGCACCGGGGTGGCGGTGCCGCCGGCTTGGGCCCTCCATCGCTGCTCGCAGCTATATTTATATATATATATATATATATATATATATATATATATATATACTGTATATATATATATATATATATATATATATATATATATATATATATATATATATACAGTATATATATATAACAAAAGATATATACATTATATATATATCAGACAAGTAATATTCTCTGTCTTGTCACTTCACAAAAAAATGGTACAAATTGTACTACTGACTATTTAAACAGAGCAGTGTAATTTTGATAAGTTAGGTTGACTATTTTATAATTATATTTTATTAGGGCTATAATGAACAGGCTGCGATGTCAAGATTGCAATGCTGGTGTGTGTGTTTGTGTGTGTGTGTGTGTGTGTGTGTGTGTGTGTCGTGGGCGTGATTTAACAGTGGAGACATAAAAATATACTTTATGGTGCTAACTTTAAAATTTAAATAAAATGCTCACGGCTGCACGGGCATTCATTCCTACTTCCATAGGAATTCATTGAAAAAGCTCGCTCTGCTCCCAACCATAATCAATGTCAGTGCGGACGAACATATTTTACTTTCGTTTTTAAGTTAGCGATTCAAAAGCCCCCAGCGGTGTCACACGTCGATTAACCGGTGGTAAAATTATATTCTCACTGTCACATACATAGTATAGGCCGCCTACCTGAAAGAGAGTTTAGCTTGCCCGACCATAGTAGCCTGATTAGAACGTCAATGACAAAAAAATATCTTGGCAATCACTAAAACGAGAGATTATTCTAATTATATTACAGTCATTTTAAGTTGCAATCAACAGTTGATAATAAATGTATTACTGATCAATGGTAACAAGGTTGCGCTGCTGAGGCTCGTGCAGCTTCTCCAGGAGAATTGTAAACAACTGAGCGCAGCACACAAAAAAGAAACCCAGTTAACAACATACTGACTATAAAAATTACAAATATGGAGTTTTTATATATTTTATAACATATGATAAGAGCAACCTCACTTGACGAGTAGGCTGTGTTTCCTGAATACAATCACGATTGAAACTGCGACATTGATTTCATCAACAGGTTAATAAACAGTTACAATTAAGTCACTTACATTTAAGATGCAATATTGACTGTTTTTGTTCTGTTTCAGCAGCAAAAATAGTTAAACCAAGATCACAGCAGAACCATCGCGCATCTCACAGCAACTTGTTTTCTCATTTCTGAATGATTCAGCATTTTGAACGAATCGGTTGACTCAAAGATTCAATGACCAATCCATAAACATCTGTCTCAATCATGAATGACTCAGTCATTCGAACGAATCGTTTGAACGAATTAATTAATGACTCGCTCATTAAGACGATCGCCTGGCGACACCTAATGGCGGTTTAGTGTTATGTTTAAAAGTATCATTCTTTCCAACGTGTGTGCACCATTATCAATGTCTGTCTTTACTTTCACTTTTATATTAGCGATTTAAAAGCACCCGCTCGTGTCACACATCGATTAACCAATGGGAAAATATCCTCACAGTCATATACCTAATAAATTTATATTTAAATACAATAGGCCTACCTAGTAAAACGTTTTATATACTATTTGGATATCCTTTTGGACACAAGAGGGCAGTATAGCCCTATGTTTGCTTTTTTGTTGAACCAAATAGCACTAAATAGCCTGTTCATAACTTTTTCATACTTCTTGAATTGCAAAAACAGAATAAAATGGGTTTAGTTCTAATATTTGTATAATTTTATATAAAAATAAATGGTGTATAATTACATTTTTAGAAGTTATGAGATGTTTCCTGCTTCCTTTTTGACATTAATTTAATCCCTCGCCATAGCAAAACCGTTTGAGATATTCAATATCCGTTCACAATTTAGCATCTTTAATGTATTTTCATCATGTTGAAAAAGTTTGGTGGGAATAAAATAAATATTTTAAGAGGAGTGGCTAAAAATTCAGAGGCTGATTTTGCAAAAAAATCCACATTCAGACCAAAATATCTGACTTCCTCATGGCCGGAGCTAATGAATGTAAATTAGAAAGTTGTCCGGCTTGATGAGAACAATATACAAACTATTTTTTTTTACTGTAGTTAAAACTAACCCCCCCACTTTTGTCAAAAGCATGTTGAAAGTGACACACTTCCTGCTGCCAGTTGGTGGCGCTATAACTTTGACTCACAATAGTTACATCCATCTGATCGGCCTCTTACCACGAACACACTGCTGAAGTTTCATCAAGATCAGTTAATGTATCCAGAAGTTATTCCACTTCGTGTTTCTCTTTACTCGCCATAAATTCAAACCAAAATATCTGACACCCTGTTGGTCATAGCTAATAACTGTAAATTAGAAAGTTGTCCGGCTCGATGAGACTAATATATGTACTGATTTTTGTAACTGTTGGTAAAACTAACCCCCCCACTTTTGTCAAAAGCATGTTGAAAGTGACACACTTCCTGCTGCCAGTTGGTGGCGCTATAACTTTGACTCACAATAGTTACATCCATCTGATCGGCCTCTTACCACGAACACACTGTTGAAGTTTCATCAAGATCAGTTAATGTATGCAGAAGTTATAACACTTCGTGTTTCTCTTTTCTCGCCATAAATTCGTTTCCTCGCCACGGCCAAACCGTTCGAGATATCAAAAATCCGTCCACAATTTAGCATCCTCAATGTCTTGACTTCATGCTGACCGAGTTTGGAGGTGAATGGATGAATTTCCTAGGAGGAGTACATCAAATTCCACAGCATGCGTTTCCAAACAACCCATAATAGCTGACTTCCTGTTGGGCTGGCGTAAAACTTAGAGCACGAAAGTTGTTCGGCCCGATGAGATCCATATGTGTACCGAGTTTCATATTATTACATGCAAGTGTGTTTGATTTATGGACAAGTGTTCGGATCCCGTTCCAGGGGGCGCTGTCGAGCCCCCCTGCCACGCCCGGGTACCAGCTTCAGCCCAACCCTGATGGCCGCGGGTTCTGACCTGTGTGCAAAGTTTCAAGAGTTTTCGAGCACGTTAAGGGCCCCAAAAGTGCCCGAGAAGTAGAAAAAAAATAATAATAATAATAAAAATAATCCTAACGAAAACAATAGGGCCTTCGCCCTTTCAGGGCTTGGGCCCTAATTAAAGCTGCAAGCAGCGATGAAAGGGCCCTCGCACCCGTGCCATCAACACTCGGTGGCTTTAGGAAGACAGAGCATGGTTGGGAAATGTACATTTAAGGAGGTATATATAGTAAGAGTATGTCAAAGTCAGTTACAAAATGTTTTGTATAATGGTGATAATAGCATGCTTCATGACTCAGCTAAGTGTTGCTAGCATGTTTAGTCTGTTTCTAGCATGCTTAGTACACAATAATTATGTGGTTAGTACTGCATTACTGTGTTAACCATGTCAGTTTCTGTTGCCAGTAGGTGGCGTTATGACTATAACTGAATATGAGCATGGATGTGTGTTCAGGACAGAACTCTTATCAAACGTGTGAAGTTTGGTGCAAATTGGACATTGCCTTCTTGAGTAACAACAAAGTCATGTTTCATTGAATTAGCATTCTTTAGCACTTAGCTAAGCATTGTTAGCATGTTTTAACATATTTCTAGCATGTTTAGAACTCAATGGCATTTTTAACATGTTGCTAGAACGGCATCAACGTGTTAAACATGTCACTTCCTGTTGCCAGTAGGTGGCGCTATTACTATAACTGAACATTCTCATGTAGATGTGTTCAGGCCATGATTCTTATCAAAAGTGTGAAGTTTGGGGCAGATTGGACATTCCATGCCTGAGTTACAGCAAATTCATATTTAATTGCAGTAATATCATTCTTTAGCACTTAGCTAAGTGTTTGCTAGTATGTTTTAGCATGTCTCTAGTATGTTGGTAGGATGTTTAGCACCTACTGGCATTTTTTTATATGTTATTAGGAGTCAAGAACAGTGTTAAACGTCACTTCCTGTTGCCAGCAGGTGGCGCTATGACTATAACTAAATATGAGCATGGACATGTGTTCAAGAGATAACTCTTATCAAACGTGTGAAGTTTGGGGTAGATTGTACATTGCCTTCTTGAGTAACAACAAAGTCCTGTTTCATTGAATTAGCATGCTTTAGCACTTAGCTAAGTATTGCTAGCATGTTTTAACATGTTTCTAGCATGTTTAGAACTCAATGGCATTTTTAACATGTTGCTAGAACGGCATCAACGTGTTAAACATGTCACTTCCTGTTGCCAGTAGGTGGCGCTATTACTGTAACTGAATTTGAGCATAGACATGTGTTCAGGCCATGATTCTTATCAAACGTGTGAAGTTTGGGGCAGATTGGACATTCCGTGCCTGAGTTACAGCAAATTCCTATTTAATTGCAGTAATAGCATGCTTTAGCACTTAGCTAAGTGTTTGCTAGCATGTTTCTAGTATGTTGATAACCTGTTTAGCACTTGCTGGCTCTTTTTTATATGTTATTAGGAGACCACAACACTGTTAAACATGTCACTTCCTGTTGACAGCAGGTGGCGCTATTACTATAACTGAATATTCTCATGTAGATGTGTTCAGGCCATGACTCTTATCAAACGTGTGAAGTTTGGGGCAGATTGGACATTCCATGCCTGTGTTACAGCAAATTCCTATTAAATTGCAGCAATAGCATGCTTTAGCACTTAGCTAAGTGTTTGCTAGCATGTTTTAGCATGTTTCTAGTATGTTGTTAGCATGTTTAGCACTTGCTGGCACTTTTTTATATGTTTTAATATGTCCACAACAGTGTTTAACATGTCACTTCCTGTTGCCAGCAGGTGGCACTATGATTGTAACTGAATATGAGCATGGTCATGTGTTCAGGACAGAATGTTTATTAAAAGTGTGAAGTTTGGCGCAGATTGGACATTGCCTTCTTGAGTAACAACAACATCCTGTTTCATTGAATTAGCATGCTTTAGCACTTAGCTAAGTATTGCTAGCATGTTTTAACATGTTTCTAGCATGTTTAGAAGTCAATGGCATTTTTAACATGTTGCTAGAATGGCATCAACGTGTTAAACATGACACTTCCTGTTACCAGTAGGTGGCGCTATTACTATAACTGAATATTCTCATGTAGATGTGTTCAGGACAGAACGCTTATCAAAAGTGTGAAGTTTGGGGCAGATTGGACATTCCATGCCTGAGTTACAGCAAATTCCTATTTAATTGCAATAATAGCATGCTTTAGCACTTAGCTAAGAGTTTGCTAGCATGTTTTAGCATGCTTCTAGTATGTTGTTAGCATGTTTAGCACTTGCTGGCACTTTTTTATATGTTATTAGGAGTCCATAACAGTGTTAAACATGTCACTTCCTGTTGCCAGCAGGTGGCGCTATGACTATAACTGAATATGAGCATGGTCATGTGTTCAGGACAGAACTCTTATCAAACGTGTGAAGTTTGGGGCAGATTGGACATTCCATGCCTGAGTTACAGCAACTTCCTGTTTCATGGCGAAACATCGAAATTTGTCAGGCCGCCGAGGACCCGCCCTTCGACGAAAACTCAAGATCTTCGCAATTTAACGTCGCAAAGGCCTTAAGATTACACTCACCAAATTTGAAGATGATCAGATTAAAACTGTAGGAGGAGTTCGTTAAAGTATGAGGCCTGAAAATGGCAAAAACTGCACAAAAATCTGAGAGGAAGTTCAAAATGGCTGACTTCCTGTTGTGTTTAGGGCTACGCTCCAAGAGACTTTTTGGTAGGTATTAGGTCATTACATGTATGTACCGAATTTCGTGCACATACGTGGAACGTTGCGGGAGGCGCACTCCGTTGAACTTTTATAGGTGGCGCTATCGAGCCATTTTGCCCTATCCAATTCTGAAACCTATATCAGATGTAAATTTTCGCCAGTTCTGACGCGTGTGCAAAGTTTCGTGAGTTTTCGAGCATGTTTAGGCCCTCAAAAATGCAATTTAATGCGGAGAATAATAATAATAATAATAATAATAAACAGAGCAATTCCAAGAGGGTCCTCACACCATCGGTGCTCGGGCCCTAATAATAATAATAATAATAATAAACAGAGCAATTCCAAGAGGGTCCTCACACCATCGGTGCTCGGGCCCTAATTAAAGCTGCAAGCAGCGATGAAAGGGCCCTCGCACCCGTGCCATCGTCACTCGGTGGCTTTAGGAAGACAGAGCATGGTTGGGCAATGTGCATTTAAGGAGGTATAGTAGTTGCTAGCATGTTTAGTATGTTTCTAGCATGCTTAGTACACAATAGTTATGTGGTTAGTTCTGCATTACTGTTTTAACCATGTCAGTTTTTGTTGCCAGTAGGTGGGGCTATGTCTATATCTGAATATCGCTATGTAGATGTGTTCAGTGCAGGACTTTTATTAAACGTGTGAAGTTTGGGGCAGATTGGACATTGTATGCTTGAGTTACAGCAAATTCCTATTTAATTGCAGTAATAGCATGCTTTAGCACTTAGCTAAGTGTTTGCTAGCATGTTTTAGCATGTTTCTAGTATGTTGTTAGCATGTTTAGCACTTGCTGGCACTTTTTTATATGTTATCAGGAGTTCACAACAGGGTTAAACATGCCACTTCCTGTTGCCAGCAGGTGGCGCTATGACTGTAACTGAATATGTGCATGGTCATGAGTTCAGGACAAAACGCTTATCAAAAGTGTGAAGTTTGGCGCAGATTGGACATTGCCTTCTTGAGTAACAACAACATCCTGTTTCATTGAATTAGCATGCTTTAGCACTTAGCTAAGTATTGCTAGCATGTTTTAACATGTTTCTAGCATGTTTATAAGACAATGGCATTTTTAACATGTTGCTAGAACGGCATCAACGTGTTAAACATGACACTTCCTGTTACCAGTAGGTGGCGCTATTACTATAACTGAATATTCTCATGTAGATGTGTTCAGGCCATGACTCTTATCAAACGTGTGAAGTTTCGGGCAGATTGGACATTCCGTGCCTGAGTTACAGCCAATTCCTATTTAATTGCAGTTATAGCGAGCTTTAGCACTTAGCTAAGTGTTTGCTAGCATGTTTTAGCATGTTTCTAGTATGTTGTTAGCATGTTTAGCACTTGCTGGCACTTTTTTATATGTTATCAGGAGTTCACAACAGGGTTAAACATGCCACTTCCTGTTGCCAGCAGGTGGCGCTATGACTGTAACTGAATATGTGCATGGTCATGAGTTCAGGACAAAACGCTTATCAAAAATGTGAAGTTTGGCGCAGATTGGACATTGCCTTCTTGAGTAACAACAACATCCTGTTTCATTGAATTAGCATGCTTTAGCACTTAGCTAAGTATTGCTAGCATGTTTTAACATGTTTCTAGCATGTTTAGAAGTCAATGGCATTTTTAACATGTTGCTAGAACGGCATTAACGTGTTAAACACTAGGTGGCGCTATTACTATAACTGAATATTATCATGTAGATGTGTTCAGGCCTTGACTCTTATCAAACGTGTGAAGTTTGGGGCAGATTGGACATTCCGTGCCTGAGTTACAGCAAATTCCTATTTAATTGCAGTAATAGCATGCTTTAGCACTTAGTTAAGTGTTTGCTAGCATGTTTTAGCTTCTAGTATGTTGTTAGCATGTTTAGCACTTGCTGGCACTTTTTTATATGTTATCAGGAGTCCACAACAGTGTTTAACATGTCACTTCCTGTTGCCAGCAGGTGGCGCTATAAATGTAACTGAATATGAGCATGGTCATGTGTTCAGGACAGAACGCTTATCAAAAGTGTGAAGTTTGGCGCAGATTGGACATTGCCTTCTTGAGTAACAACAACATCCTGTTTCATTGAATTAGCATGCTTTAGCACTTAGCTAAGTATTGCTAGCATGTTTTAACATGTTTCTAGCATTTTTAGAACTCAATGGCATTTTTAACATGTTGCTAGAACAGCATCAACGTGTTAAACATGTCACTTCCTGTTGCCAGTAGGTGGCGCTATTACAATAACTGAATTTGAGCATGGACATGTGTTCAGGCCATGATTCTTATCAAACGTGTGAAGTTTGGGGCAGATTGGACATTCCATGCCTGAGTTACAGCAAATTCCTATTCAATTGCAGTAATAGCATGCTTTAACACTTAGCTAAGTGTTTGCTAGCATGTTTTAGCATGTTTCTAGTATGTTGTTAGCATGTTTAGCACTTGCTGGCACTTTTTTATATGTTATTAGGAGTCCACAAAAGTGTTAAACATGTCACTTCCTGTTGCCAGCAGGTGGCGCTATGACTATAAATGAATATGAGCATGGTCATGTGTTCAGGACAGAATGCTTATCAAACGTGTGAAGTTTGGGGCAGATTGGACATTCCATGCCTGAGTTACAGCAACTTCCTGTTTCATGGCGAAACATCGAAATTTGTCAGGCCGCCGAGGACCCGCCCTTCGACGAAAACTCAAGATCTTCGCAATTTAACGTCGCAAAGGCCTTAAGATTATACTCACCAAATTTGAAGATGATCAGATTAAAACTGTAGGAGGAGTTCGTTAAAGTACGAGGCCTGAAAATGGCAAAAACTGCACAAAAATCTGAGAGGAAGTTCAAAATGGCTGACTTCCTGTTGTGTTTAGGGCTATGCTCCAAGAGACTTTTTTGTAGGTATTAGGTCATTACATGTATGTACCGAATTTCGTGCACGTACGTGGAACGTTGCGGGAGGCGCACTCCGTTGAACTTTTATAGGTGGCGCTATCGAGCCATTTTGCCCCGTCCAATTCTGAAACCTTTATCAGATGTAAATTTTCGCCAGTTCTGACGCGTGTGCAAAGTTTTGTGAGTTTTCGAGCATGTTTAGGCCCTCAAAAATGCAATTAAATGCGGAGAAGAATAATAATAATAATAAATATAGCTGCGAGCAGCGATTGCGGGCCCAAGCCGGTGGCACCGCCACCCCTTTAGTGTAACTAAAGGCACCAGGGTGGCGGTGCCACCGGCTTGGGCCCTCCATCGCTGCTCGCAGCTATATTTATATATATATTAAAAAAAAAATATATATATATATATATATATATATATATATATATATTAGGGCTGTCAAAGTTAGCGCGTTAATCACGCGTTAACGCAAAATCATATTAACGGCACTAATTTTTTTAACGGGCGATTAACGCAGCGCATATTTTCTGTTTGACCCGTGGCCCAACCCTAGTTGGAGAAATGGAGATACACCGTGTTGGCAACTTAGCGACATTGCAGACCCCTTTAGCGATTTTTTTTCCTTCAACAAAGCGCCCAAACCTTATTTAGTTTCTGAGAATCTACCGTCTCTCTCAGCACGCGCGCCTCTCTCTCTCTCTCTCTCTCTCTCTCTCTCTCTGCGTCTCGCGCGGAGGAGCAGCGCTTTAATTCAGTTAAACAGATATTATGTTGCTTCTCTAATTTTACAAATATACACGGATATTGTCTTTAGCTTATGTGTATTTGATTTCACCAGACGACGGCTCGATTATCAGAATTTTTGTGCAGTTTAACGTCTTGGAAGGGAGAGCTGGTTATGTTTATTGGGTCGCGTTTCAGTCACCATTTCAAATTCATTGCGTTGTTTGACAATAGAAACAGTAAAATATACCAATGAAAACAGTTTTATTGAGAATTTAGCTTCATCAAAATGGGCACAGAGAGAGACAAACTATAATGTAATAATAAATGTACATTTAGCATTTTCAGAAGAGCTGCCCTGTCATGCAAAAATCTAAACATTTTTTTGTTAGTAAATTGCTCAGTGCAAAGAAAGAGAAGTAATGGGAACATGGTATTTCTTTGTTCTTTCTACATGTGTCTAATAGACATGAACAAGTTCTTTGAAAAAACATCTATGACCTTTAAAACATGTCTCGTCTTCATGCTCTATATTGACTATGGTTTCAATAATAAACATACATTTGCATAAAGCATCTATATTTATCCATGCCCACGTTGATTAGAGTATTACAAACTTGAAAAGTATTAATTTAAGGTATATTTAGAACAAATAAAAAAATGTGCGATTAAATGCGATTAATCACGAGTTAACTCACGACAATCATGTGATTAATTGATTAAAATTTTTAATCGATTGACAGCCCTAATATATATATATATATATTTTTTTTTTAAGTGTGTTTATATATTATATATATATACTGTATATATATATATTTTGTTATATATATATATATATATATATATATATATTATATATATATACTGTATATATATTTTTTTTGTTATATATATATATATATATATATATATATATATTACATTTTTGGGATGCTAAACATTTGTTTATTATAGGCTTTGTACTTCACTCACGTTCCACTATTGAAGGGAAAAATTATCCTCTTCACATGCGCAAATATGTGCTTGGAAACATCACAGTTTAGCGGTGATTACTGTGTTTAAATAGTCAGTACAATTCATACTATTCAGAGCAGTGTAATTTTTATATGTTAGGTTGACTATTTTATTATTATATTTTATTAAGGCTATAATGAACAGACTGCGATATCAAGATTGCAATGCGCTCGCTCTGCACCATTATCAATGTCCGTGCGGACGAACATATTTTACTTTCGTTTTTAAGTTACCAATTCAAAAGCCCCCAGCGGTGTCACACATCGATTAACCGGTGGGAAAATTTTCCCAGAGTCACATCCCTAATATATTTATATATAAATACAATAGGCCAACCTGAAAGAGAATTTTACTTGCCCGACCAGAGTAGCCTGATTAGAACGTCAATGACAAAAAAATAACTTGGGAATCACTAAAACGAGAGATTATTCTAATTTTATTACATTCATTTTAAGTTGCAATCAACAGTTGTTAATAAATGTATTACCAGTAATCAGTTGATCAATGGTAACAAGGTTGCGCTGCTGAGGCTCATGCAGCTCCTCCAGGAGAAATGTAAACAAATGAGATCAGCACACAAAAAACAAACTCAGTTAACAACTTACTGACTATAAAAATTATAAATATGGAGTTTTGATATATTTTATAACAGTTAAGCAACCTCACTTGACGAGAAGGCTGTTTCCTGAATACAATCACGATTGAAACTGTGACATTGACTTCATACAACAGGTTAATAAACAGTTCCAATTAAGTCACTTATATTTTAGATGCAATATTGACTGTTTTTGTTCTGTTTCAGCAGCGAAAATAGTTAAACAAAGATCACAGCAGAACCATCACGCATCACGTGTTTTCTCATAACTGAACGATTCAGCATTTTTAACGAATCGGTTGACTCAAAGATTGAATGATCAATCCATAAAATCTGTCTTAATCATGATCGACTCATTCGAACGAATCGTTTGAACGAATGAATCAATGACTCGCTTATTAAGATGGATGCCTGGCGACACCTATTGGCGGTTTAGTGTTGTTTAAAAGCATCATTCTTTCCAACGTGTGTGTGATTTGTGTGTGCAACATTATCAATGTCAGTGTGGACGTCTGTATTTTTCTTTCACTTTTATATTAACGATTTAAAAGCACCCGCTCGTGTCACACGTCGATTAACCGGTGGGAAAATATCCTCAGACACATACCTAATAAATGTATATTTAAATACAATATTGGCCTACCTGGTAAAAAGTTTTATATACTATTTTGATGTCCATTTGGACACAAGAGGGCAGTATAGCCCTATGTTTGCTTTTTTGTTTAACCAAATAGCACTAAATAGCCTGTTTTTAACTTTTTCATTCTTCTTGAATTGCAAAAACAGAATAAAATGGGTTTAGTTGTGATATTTGTATACTTTTATATGGTATATATAAATGGTATATAATTACATTTTTAGAAAATTTGAGGCTTTTAGTGTTTCCTTTTTGGACATTACTTTAATCCCTCGCCATAGCAAAACCGTTTAAGATATTTATTATCCATTCACAATTTAGCATATTTAATATATGTCTTGATGAGAACAATACACATACCAAGTTTTGTTGCTGTTGATAAAACTAACCCCCCCACTTATGACTAAAGGTGGCGCTACTGAGCCCCTCACCACGCCCGTTTCTGAAACTTTGCACATGTCTACGGGCTAATAAATGTAATGTGTCTGTCGAGTTTCATCCAATTTCAAGTATGTTAAGAGTCTCAAAAGGATCAAAAAAGAATATTAAAGTTTGATGCGTTGCCACGGCAACAGTATCTAAGATATCTATAATCCTTTCACAGGTCTACATCTGCCGTGTGTTTACATTATACACATAAAGTTTGAAGCAAATCGGGTAAAAATAAGAGGGTGATTTCAAAGCATTTTGAAAGTGACACACTTCCTGCTGCCAGTTGGTGGCGCAATAATTTTGACTCACAATAGTCACATCCATGTGATCGGCCTTTTACCACGAACACACTGCTGAAGTTTCATCAAGATCAGTTAATGTATGCAGGAGTTATAACACACTTCCTGTTTTCATTATTCGCCATAAATTCGTTTCCTCGCCACGGCCAAACCGTTCGAGATATCAAAAATCCGTCCGCAATTTAGCATCCTCAATGTCTTGACTTCATGCTGACCGAGTTTGGAGGCGATTGGATCAATTCCCTAGGAGGAGTACATTAAATTCCACAGCATGCGTTTCCAAACAACCCATAATATCCGACTTCCTGTTGGGCTGGCGTAAAACTTAGAGCACGAAAGTTGTTCGGCCCGATGAGATCTATATGTGTTCTGAGTTTCATATTATTACATGCAAGTGTGTTTGATTTATGGACAAGGGTTCGGATCCCGTTCCAGGGGGCGCTGTCGAGCCCCCCTGCCACGCCCGGGTACCAGCTTCAGCCCGGCCCTGATGGCCGCGGGTTCTGACCCGTGTGCAAAGTTTCAAGAGTTTTCGAGCATGTTAAGGGCCCCAAAAGTGCCCGGAACCTTGACAAAATAATAATAATAATAATAATAATAATAAATATAGCTGCGAGCAGCGATTACGGGCCCAAGCCGGTGGCACCGCAACCCCGGAGCCTTTAGTTACCTAAAGGCACCGGGGATGGCGGTGCCGCCGGCTTTGGCCCTCCATCGCTGCTCGCAGCTATATTTATATATATATATATATATATATATATATATATATATACACACACACACACACACACACACACACATATATATATTTATGTATATAAATATCTATCTATCTATCTATCTATCTATCCATCTATATATATATATATATATATATATATATATATATATATATATACAGTGCAATGCATAAGTGAATACACCCATGCTAAAGTTGACTAAAAAGAGGAATAAAAAATCATATTTTGGAAATTGAACTTAATGCCTTAATTTAAAAAATTAGGAAAAATCCAACCTTTAAGGACACCAATTTTCTTTGTGAATGAATAATGTATCGTAAATAAATAAATGTTCTTCCTTAAAATACAGGGTGCATAAGTGAGTACACCCCTATGTTAAATTCCCATAGAGGCAGGCAGATTTTTATTTTTAAGTATTTTTTTTTTTTTTTTTTAGGATACTATGCATCCTGATAAAGTTCCCTTGGCCTTTGGAATTAAAATAGCCCCACATCATCACATAGCCTTCACCATACCTAGAGATTGGCATGGGGTACTTTCCATAAGATCATCTCTCAATGCAAATCAAACTAGCTTTTAGGCTAACTGAAATAAAATCATGCCAATCTCTAGGTATGGTGAAGGCTATGTGATGATGTGGGGCTATTTTAATTCCAAAGGCCAAGGGAACTTTATCAGGATGCATAGTATCCTAAAAAAAAATTAAAAAAAATACTTAAAAATAAAAATCTGCCTGCCTCTATGGGAATTTAACATAGGGGTGTACTCACTTATGCACCCTGTATTTTAAGGAAGAACATTTATTTATTTACGATAACATTATTCATTACCCTCTCATTAGAATCAAAATGTTTCAATATTTGCGATGTATTTGGATGCTAAACTATTCTTTATTATAGGCTTTGTACTTCACTCGTGTTCCAATATCGATGGAAAAATTCATCCTCTTCACACGCGCAAAAATGTGCTTGGAAACATCACAGTGGAGCTCTGCTTTCTGTGAATGGTACAAATTGTACTACTGACTATTTAAACAGAGCAGTGTAATTTGTTTATGTTAGGTTGACTATTTTTATTATTATATTGTATTAGGGCTATAATGAACAGGCTGCGATGTCAAGATTGCAATTCTGGAATGTGTGTGTGTGTGTGTGACGCGGTTGCGGTTGAACAGTGGACACAAAAACATAAATAAACTGTTTTAGTTAATTCCTACATCCATAGGAATACATTGAAAATGCTCGCTCTACTCCGCACCATTATCAATGTCTGTGCGGACGTCTGTATTTTACTAGTATATAGTATACTATAGTTAGCGATTTAAAAGCACCCGCTCATGTCACACGTCGATTAACCGATGGGAAAATATCCTCACAGTCATATACCTAATAAATTTATATTTAAATACAATAGGCCTACCTAGTAAAACGTTTTATATACTATTTGGATATCCTTTTGGACACAAGAGGGCAGTATAGCCCTATGTTTGCTTTTTTGTTGAACCAAATAGCACTAAATAGCCTGTTTTTAACTTTTTCATACTTCTTATATTGCAAAAACAGAATAAAATAGGTTTAGTTCTAATATTTGTATATTTTTATATAAAAATAAATGGTGTATAATTACATTTTTAGAAGTTATGAGATGTTTCCTGCTTCCTTTTTGACATTAATTTAATCCCTCGCCATAGCAAAACCGTTTGAGATATTCAATATCCGTTTACAATTTAGCATCATTAATATATTTTTATCATGTTGAAAAAGTTTGGTGGGAATAAAATAAACCTTTTAGGAGGAGTAACTAAAAACTCAGAGGCTGATTTAACAAACGATCCATATTCAGACCAAAATATCTGACTTCCTGTTGGTTGCAGCTAATGCCTGTAAATTAGAAAGTTGTCCGGCATGATGAGACCAATATACGTACTGATTTTTGTAATTGTGGGTTAAACTAACCCCCCCACTTTTGTCAAAAACATTTTGAAAGTGACACACTTCCTGCTGCCAGTTGGTGGCGCTATAACTTTGACTCACAATAGTCACATCCATCTGATCGGCCTCTAACCACGAACACACTGCTGAAGTTTCATCAAGATCAGTTAATGTGTGCAGAAGTTATAACACTTCGTGTTTCTCTTTTCTCGCCATAAATTCGTTTCCTTGCCACGGCCAAACCGTTTGAGATATCAAAAATCCGTCTGCAATTTAGCATCCTCAATGTCTTGACTTCATGCACACCGAGTTTGGTGGCGATTTAATTAATTCTCTAGGAGAAGTGTTTCAAATTCCACAGCAAGCGTTCTCCAAACAACCCATAATTGCCGACTTCCTGTTGGGCTGGCGTAAAATTTAGAGCACGAAAGTTGTTCGGCCCGATGAGATCTATATGTGTACCGAGTTTCATATCATTACATGCAAGTGTGTTTGATTTATGGACAAGTGTTCGGATCCCGTTCCAGGGGGCGCTGTTGAGCCCCCCTGCCACGCCCGGGTACCAGCTTCAGCCCGGCCCTGATGGCCGCAGGTTCTGACCTGTGTGCAAAGTTTCAAGAGTTTTCGAGCACGTTAAAGGCCCCAAAAGCCCCTGAAACCTTGAAAAACAGGAATTTTAAAGAAATCTCACTCAAAAGACAAATCCCCCCACCCCTCACACACACAGAGACGTAGAGGCAGAGAGAGAGAGGGAGAGAATTCTCCAAAAAATCACATTCAAACCAAAATATCTCTCTTCCTGTTGGTCACAGCTTATGACTATAAATTAGAAAGTTGTCCGGCTTGATGAGAACAATACACATAACGATTTTTGTGACTCTACTTAAAACTAAGCCCCCATTTTTGACTAAAGGTGGCGCTACTGAGCCCCTCACCACGCCCGTTTCTGAAACTTTGCACATGTCTACTGGATAATAAATGTGATGTGTCTGTCGAATTTCATGCATTTTCAAGCATGTGAAGAGTCTCAAAAGCATCCGAAAAGAATATTAAAGTTTGATGCGTTGCCACGGCAACAGTATCTAAGATATCAATAATCCTTTCACAGGTCTACATCTGCCGTGTGTTTACATTATACACATAAAGTTTGAAGCAAATCGGGTAAAAATAAGAGGGAGATTTCAAAGCATTTTGAAAGTGACACACTTCCTGTTGCCAGTTGGTGGCGCTATAACTTTGACTCACAAATGTCACATCCATGTGATCGGCCTCTTACAACTAACACACTGCTGAAGTTTCATCAAGATCAGTTAATGTATGCAGAAGTTATAACACACTTCCTGTTTGAATTATTCGCCATAAATTCGTTTCCTTGCCACGGCCAAACCGTTCGAGATATCAAAAATCCGTCCGCAATTTAGCATCCTCAATGTCTTGACTTCATGCCGACCGAGTTTGGAGGCGAATGGATGAATTTCCTAGGAGGAGTACATCAAATTCCACAGCATGCGTTTCCAAACAACCCATAATAGCTGACTTCCTGTTGGTCTGGCGTAAAACTTAGAGCACGAAAGTTGTTCGGCCCGATGAGATCTATATGTGTACCGAGTTTCATATTATTACATGCAAGCGTGTCTGATTTATGGACAAGTGTTCGGATCCAGTTCCAGGGGGCGCTGTCGAGGCCCCCTGCCACGCCCGGGTACCAGCTTCGGTCCGGCCCTGATGGCCGCGGGTTCTGACCTGTGTGCAAAATTTCAAGAGTTTTCGAGCATGTTAAGGGCCCCAAAAGTGCCCGAAAGGTTGACAAAATAATAATAATAATAATAATAATAATAATAAATATAGCTGCGAGCAGCGATTACGGGCCCAAGCCGGTGGCACCGCAACCCTGATGCCTTTAGTTACCTAAAGGCACCGGGGTGGCGGTGCCGCCGGCTTTGGCCCTTCATCACTGCTCGCAGCTATATTTATATATATATATATATATATATATATATATATATATATATATATATATATCTTTAATGTATTTTTATCATGTTGAAAAAGTTTGGTGTGAATAAAATAAACCACTTAGGAGGAGTAACTAAAAACTCAGAGTCTGACATATCCAAAAAATCCACATTCAAACCAAAATATCTGACTTCCTGTTGCTTGGAGCTAATGACTGTAAATTAGAAAGTTGTCCGGCTCGATGAGCCCAATATACGTACTGATTTTTGTAATTGTGGGTAAAAGTAACCCCCCCACTTTTGTCAAAAGCATTTTGAAAGTGACACACTTCCTGCTACCAGTTGGTGGCGCTATAACTTTGACTCACAATAGTTACATCCATCTGACCGGCCTCTTACCATGAACACACTGCTGAAGTTTCATCAAGATCAGTTAATGTGTGCAGAAGTTATAACACTTCGTGTTTCTCTTTTCTCGCCATAAATTCGTGTCCTCGCCACGGCCAAACCGTTTGAGATATCAAAAATCCGTCCGCAATTTAGCATCCTCAATGTCTTGACTTCATGCACACCGAGTTTGGTGGCGATTTAATTAATTCTCTAGGAGAAGTGTTTCAAATTCCACAGCAAGCGTTCTCCAAACAACCCATAATTGCCGACTTCCTGTTGGGCTGGCGTAAAATTTAGAGCACGAAAGTTGTTCGGCCCGATGAGATCTATATGTGTACCGAGTTTCATATCATTACATGCAAGTGTGTTTGATTTATGGACAAGTGTTCGGATCCCGTTCCAGGGGGCGCTGTTGAGCCCCCCTGCCACGCCCGGGTACCAGCTTCAGCCCGGCCCTGATGGCCGCGGGTTCTGAACTGTGTGCAAAGTATCAACAGTTTTTGAGCACGTTAAAGGCCCCAAAAGCCCCTGAAACCTTGAAAAACAGGAATTTTAAACAAATCTCACTCAAAAGACAAATCCCCCCACCCCTCACACACACAGAGACGCAGAGGCAGAGAGAGAGAGGGAGAGAATTCTCCAAAAAATCACATTCAAACCAAAATATCTCACTTCTTGTTGGTCACAGCTTATGACTATAAATTAGAAAGTTGTCCGGCTTGATGAGAACAATATACATACCGATTTTTGTGACTCTACTTAAAACTAAGCCCCCATTTTTGACTAAAGGTGGCGCTACTGAGCCCCTCACCACGCCCGTTTCTGAAACTTTGCACATGTCTTCTGGATCATAAATGTGATGTGTCTGTCGAGTTTCATGCATTTTCAAGCATGTGAAGAGTCTCAAAAGCATCCGAAAAGAATATTAAAGTTTGATGCGTTGCCACGGCAACAGTATCTAAGATAACAATAATCCTTTCACAGGTCTACATCTGTCGTGTGTCTACATTATACACATAAAGTTTGAAGCAAATCGGATAAAAATAAGAGGGTGATTTCAAAGCATTTTGAAAGTGACACACTTCCTGCTGCCAGTTGGTGGCGCTATAACTTTGACTCACAATAGTCACATCCATGTGATTGGCCTCTTACAACGAACACACTGCTGAAGTTTCGTCAAGATCAGTTAATGTATGCAGAAGTTATAACACACTTCCTGTTTCCATTATTCGCCATAAATTCGTTTCCTCGCCACGGCCAAACCGTTCGAGATATCAAAAATCCGTTCGCAATTTCGCATCCTCAATGTCTTGACTTCATGCTGACCAAGTTTGGAGGCGAATGGATGAATTCCCTAGGAGGAGTACATCAAAATCCACAGCATGCGTTTCCAAACAACCCATAATAGCCGACTTCCTGTTGGGCTGGCGTAAAAAGTAAAAGTACGAAAGCTGTTCGGCCCAATGAGATCTATATGTGTACCGAGTTTCCTATTATTACATGCAAGCGTGTCTGATTTATGGACCAAGTTTTCGGACCTCGTTCAAGGGGGCGCTGTTGAGCCCCCCTGCCACGCCCGGGTACCAGCTTCAGCCCAGCCCTGATGGCCGCGGGTTCTGACCCGTGTGCAAAGTTTCAAGAGTTTTCGAGCATGTTAAGGGCCCCAAAAGTGCCCGAAAGGTTGACAAAAAAATAATAATAATAAATAATCCTACCGAAAACAATAGGGCCTTCGCCCTTTCAGGGCTTGGGCCCTAATAATAATAATAATAATAATAATAATAATAATCCTACCGAAAACAATAGGGCCTTCGCCCTTTCAGGGCTTGGGCCCTAAATATAGCTGCGAGCAGCGATTACGGGCCCAAGCCGGTGGCACCGCAACCCCGGTGCCTTTAGTTACCTAAAGGCACCGGGGTGGCGGTACCGCCGGCTTTGGCCCTCCATCGCTGCTCGCAGCTATATTTATATATATATATATATATATATATATATATATATATATATACATACACACACATACATATATATGTATATATATATATATATATATATATTATTGTTCAAAAGTTTGGGGTCAGTAAGATTTTTAATGTTTTTAGGAGAAGTCTCTTCTGCTCACCAAGGCTGCATTTATTGATTAAAAATACAAACAAAAACAGTAATATTGTGAAATATTATTCCAATTTAAAACAGCTGTTTTCAATTTTTAAATATTTTACATAGTAATTCATTTCTGTGATCAAAGAAATGATTTTTTCGACATTTAAAATAATAATGAATGTTTCTTGAGTATCAATCATCATATTAGAATAATTTCTGAAGGATCATGTGACAGTGACGACTGGAGTAATGATGCTGAAAACTCAGCTTTGATCACAGGAATAAATAACAGTTTAAAATATATTAAAATAGAAAGCAGCTGTTTTAAATTGGAATAATATTTTACAATATTACTGTTTTTGTTTGTATTTTTAATCAAATAAATGCAGCCTTGGTGAGCAGAAGAAACTTCTCTGTTATGTGCGCGCCACAGACTGCACGCACGTCCGCTTAGAGTTCCGCCTTTTGCCTTCCGTCAATATTACGTTATTAGAAAAATATTTTTTTAGAGAATCGATTTTTTGACATTTGTGAATCGATTCAGAATCGTCCACGTCCGCATCGCGATGCATCTAAGAATAAATTTTTTCTCCCACCCCTAGATTTCATACAACAGGTTAATAAACAGTTACAATTAAGTCACTTACATTTTAGATGCAATGTTGACTGTTTTTGTTCTGTTTCAGCAGCGAAAATAGTTAAACAAAGATCACGGCAGAACCATCACGCATCACGTGTTTTCTCATAACTGAACGATTCAGCATTTTTAACGAATCGGTTGACTCAAAGATTGAATGATCAATCCATAAACATCTGTCTTAATCATGATCGACTCATTCGAACGAATCGTTTGAACGAATGAATCAATGACTCGCTTATTAAGATGGATGCCTGGCGACACCTAATAGCGGTTTAGTGTTGTTTAAAAGCATCATTCTTTCCCACATGTGTGTGATTTGTGTGTGCAACATTATCATTATTTTTCTTACACTATTATATTAGCGATTTAAAAGCACCCACTCGTGTCACACGTCGATTAACCGGTGGGAAAATATCCTCAGACACATACCTAATACATGTATATTTAAATACAATATTGGCCTACCTGGTAAAAAGTTTTATATACTATTTTGATGTCCTTTTGGACACAAGAGGGCAGTATAGCCCTATGTTTGCTTTTTTGTTGAACCAAATAGCACTAAATAGCCTGTTTTAACTTTTTCATTCTTCTTGAATTGCAAAAACAGAATAAAATGGGTTTAGTTGTGATATTTGTATACTTTTATATAGAAATAAATGGTATATAATTACATTTTTAGAAGATTTTTAGTGTTTCCTTTTTGGACATTATTTAATCCCTCGCCATAGCAAAACCGTTTGAGATATTTATTATCCATTCACAATTTAGCATATTTAATGTAGTTTCATCATGTTGAAAAAGTTTGGTACGAATAAAATAAATAGTTTAAGAGGAGTGGCTAAAAATTCAGAGGCTGATTTTGCAAAAAAATCCACATTCAGACCAAAATATCTGACTTCCTGATGGCCAGAGCTATTGAATGTAAATTAGAAAGTTGTCCGGCTTGATGAGAACAATATACAAACTATTTTTTCTTTACTGTAGTTAAAACTAACCCCCCCACTTTTGTCAAAAGCATGTTGAAAGTGACACACTTCCTGCTGCCAGTTGGTGGCGCTATAACTTTGACTCACAATAGCTACATCCATCTGATCGGCCTCTTACCACGAACACACTGCTGAAGTTTCATCAAGATCAGTTAATGTATGCAGAAGTTATTCCACTTCCGTGTTTCTCTTTTCTCGCCATAAATTCGATTCCTCGCCACAGCCAAACCGTTCGAGATATCAAAAATCCGTCCGCAATTTAGCATCCTCAATGTCTTGACTACATCCACACCGAGTTTGAAGGGGGCACGGTGAATTTTCTAGGAGGAGTATTTCACATTCCACAGCAAGCGTTTTCCAAACAACCCATAATAGCCGACTTCCTGTTGGGCTGGCGTAAAACTTGACCGGGGTAAAGTTGTTCGGCCCGATGAGATCTATATGTGTACCGAGTTTCATATTAATTCATGCGAGCGTGTTTGATATATGGATCAAGTTTTAGAACCCCGTTCAAGGGGGCGCTGTTGAGCCCCCCAGCCACGCCCGGGTCCCAGCTTCAGCCCGGCCCTGATGGCCGTGGGTTCTGACCTGTGTGCAAAGTTTCAAGAGTTTTTGAGCACGTTAAGGACCCCAAAAGCCCCTGAAACCTTGATTAACAATATAAAAGCAATAGTCAAATCCCCCCCTCCCCTCACACACACACAGACACAGAGAGGGAGAGAAAATTCTTCAGAAAATCCACATTCAAACCAAAATATCTCTCTTCCTGTTGGTCAGAGATGGTTCATGTAAATTAGAAAGTTGTCCGTCTTGATGAGAACAATACACATACCAAGTTTTGTTGCTGTTGATAAAACTAACACCCCCACTTATGACTAAAGGTGGCGCTACTGAGCCCCTCACCACGCCCGTTTCTGAAACTTTGCACATGTCTACTGGATAATAAATGTGATGTGTCTGTCGAGTTTCATGCAATTTCAAGTATGTTAAGAGTCTCAAAAGCATAAAAAAAGAATATTAAAGTTTGATGCGTTGCCACGGCAACAGTATCTAAGATATCAATAATCCTTTCACAGGTTTACATCTGCCGTGTGTCTACATTGTACACATAAAGTTTGAAGCAAATCTGGTAAAAATAAGACAGTGATTTCAAAGCATTTTAATAGTGATGTACTTCCTGCTGCCTGTTGGTGGCGCTATAACTTTGACTCACAATAGTCACATCTGTGCGATCGGCCTCTTACAACGAACACACTGCTGAAGTTTCATCAAGATCAGTTAATGTATGCAGAAGTTATAACACACTTCCTGTTTCATTTTTTCGCCATAAATTCGTTTCCTCGCCACGGCCAAACCGTTCGAGATATCAAAAATCCGTCCGCAATTTAGCATCCTCAATGTCTTGACTTCATGCACACCGAGTTTGGAGGCGAATCGATGAATTCCCTAGGAGGAGTACATTAAATTCCACAGCATGCGTTTCCAAACAACCCTAAATAGCCGACTTCCTGTTGGGCTGGCGTAAAACTTAGAGCACGAAAGTTGTTCGGCCCGATGAGTTCTATATGTGTACCGAGTTTCATATTATTACATGCAAGCGTGTCTGATTTATGGACAAGTGTTCGGATCCCGTTCCAGGGGGCGCTGTCGAGCCCCCCTGCCACGCCCGGGTACCAGCTTCAGTCCGGCCCTGATGGCCGCGGGTTCTGACCTGTGTGCAAAATTTCAAGAGTTTTCGAGCATGTTAAGGGCCCCAAAAGTGGCCGAAAGGTTGACAAAATAATAATAATAATAATAATAATAATAAATATAGCTGCGAGCAGCGATTACGGGCCCAAGCCGGTGGCACCGCAACCCCGGTGCCTTTAGTTACCTAAAGGCACCGGGGTGGCGGTACCGCCGGCTTTGGCCCTCCATCGCTGCTCGCAGCTATATTTATATATATATATATATATATATATATATATATACACACACATACATATATATATATATATATATATATATATATATATACACACACATACATATATATATATATATATATATATATATATATTATTGTTCAAAAGTTTGGGGTCAGTAAGATTTTTAATGTTTTTAGGAGAAGTCTCTTCTGCTCACCAAGGCTGCATTTATTGATTAAAAATACAAACAAAAACAGTAATATTGTGAAATATTATTCCAATTTAAAACAGCTGTTTTCAATTTTTAAATATTTTACATAGTAATTCATTTCTGTGATCAAAGTTGAGTTTTCAGCATCATTACTCCACTCTTCAGTGTCACATGATCCTTCAGAAATCATACTAATATGATGATTGATGCTCAATAAATATTCATTATTATTTTCAATGTTGAAAACAGTTGTGTACAGATTTTTTTTTTTTTCAAAATGCTTTGATGAATGTAAAGTTCAAAAGAACAGCATATATTTCAAATATATATATTTTTAACATTATAAATGTCTTTACTGTAACTGTTGATCAGTTTAACTCATCCTTCATAAATAAAAGTACTGATTTATTTTATTTATTTCCCCAAAAAATAAAATTTTAATTATTACTAACCCAAAACTTTTGAGCGGTAGTGTTTAACGTTACAAAAGCTTTAGATTTCAGATAAATGCTGTTCTTTTGAACTTTCTATTCATCAAAGACTGTACACAACTGTTTTCGACATTTAAAATAATAATGAATGTTTCTTGAGTATCAATCATCATATTAGAATAATTTCTGAAGGATCATGTGACAGTGACGACTGGAGTAATGATGCTGAAAACTCAGCTTTGATCACAGGAATAAATAACAGTTTAAAATATATTAAAATAGAAAGCAGCTGTTTTAAATTGGAATAATATTTTACAATATTACTGTTTTTGTTTGTATTTTTAATCAAATAAATGCAGCCTTGGTGAGCAGAAGAAACTTCTCTGTTATGTGCGCGCCACAGACTGCACGCACGTCCGCTTAGAGTTCCGCCTTTTGCCTTCCGTCAATATTACGTTATTAGAAAAATATTTTTTTAGAGAATCGATTTTTTGACATTTGTGAATCGATTCAGAATCGTCCACGTCCGCATCGCGATGCATCTAAGAATAAATTTTTTCTCCCACCCCTAGATTTCATACAACAGGTTAATAAACAGTTACAATTAAGTCACTTACATTTTAGATGCAATGTTGACTGTTTTTGTTCTGTTTCAGCAGCGAAAATAGTTAAACAAAGATCACGGCAGAACCATCACGCATCACGTGTTTTCTCATAACTGAACGATTCAGCATTTTTAACGAATCGGTTGACTCAAAGATTGAATGATCAATCCATAAACATCTGTCTTAATCATGATCGACTCATTCGAACGAATCGTTTGAACGAATGAATCAATGACTCGCTTATTAAGATGGATGCCTGGCGACACCTAATGGCGGTTTAGTGTTGTTTAAAAGCATCATTCTTTCCCACATGTGTGTGATTTGTGTGTGCAACATTATCATTATTTTTCTTACACTATTATATTAGCGATTTAAAAGCACCCACTCGTGTCACACGTCGATTAACCGGTGGGAAAATATCCTCAGACACATACCTAATACATGTATATTTAAATACAATATTGGCCTACCTGGTAAAAAGTTTTATATACTATTTTGATGTCCTTTTGGACACAAGAGGGCAGTATAGCCCTATGTTTGCTTTTTTGTTGAACCAAATAGCAGTAAATAGCCTGTTTTAACTTTTTCATTCTTCTTGAATTGCAAAAACAGAATAAAATGGGTTTAGTTGTGATATTTGTATACTTTTATATAGAAATAAATGGTATATAATTACATTTTTAGAAGATTTTTAGTGTTTCCTTTTTGGACATTATTTAATCCCTCGCCATAGCAAAACCGTTTGAGATATTTATTATCCATTCACAATTTAGCATATTTAATGTAGTTTCATCATGTTGAAAAAGTTTGGTACGAATAAAATAAATAGTTTAAGAGGAGTGGCTAAAAATTCAGAGGCTGATTTTGCAAAAAAATCCACATTCAGACCAAAATATCTGACTTCCTGATGGCCAGAGCTATTGAATGTAAATTAGAAAGTTGTCCGGCTTGATGAGAACAATATACAAACTATTTTTTCTTTACTGTAGTTAAAACTAACCCCCCCACTTTTGTCAAAAGCATGTTGAAAGTGACACACTTCCTGCTGCCAGTTGGTGGCGCTATAACTTTGACTCACAATAGCTACATCCATCTGATCGGCCTCTTACCACGAACACACTGCTGAAGTTTCATCAAGATCAGTTAATGTATGCAGAAGTTATTCCACTTCCGTGTTTCTCTTTTCTCGCCATAAATTCGATTCCTCGCCACAGCCAAACCGTTCGAGATATCAAAAATCCGTCCGCAATTTAGCATCCTCAATGTCTTGACTACATCCACACCGAGTTTGAAGGGGGCACGGTGAATTTTCTAGGAGGAGTATTTCACATTCCACAGCAAGCGTTTTCCAAACAACCCATAATAGCCGACTTCCTGTTGGGCTGGCGTAAAACTTGACCGGGGTAAAGTTGTTCGGCCCGATGAGATCTATATGTGTACCGAGTTTCATATTAATTCATGCGAGCGTGTTTGATATATGGATCAAGTTTTAGAACCCCGTTCAAGGGGGCGCTGTTGAGCCCCCCAGCCACGCCCGGGTCCCAGCTTCAGCCCGGCCCTGATGGCCGTGGGTTCTGACCTGTGTGCAAAGTTTCAAGAGTTTTTGAGCACGTTAAGGACCCCAAAAGCCCCTGAAACCTTGATTAACAATATAAAAGCAATAGTCAAATCCCCCCCTCCCCTCACACACACACAGACACAGAGAGTGAGAGAAAATTCTTCAGAAAATCCACATTCAAACCAAAATATCTCTCTTCCTGTTGGTCAGAGATGGTTCATGTAAATTAGAAAGTTGTCCGTCTTGATGAGAACAATACACATACCAAGTTTTGTTGCTGTTGATAAAACTAACACCCCCACTTATGACTAAAGGTGGCGCTACTGAGCCCCTCACCACGCCCGTTTCTGAAACTTTGCACATGTCTACTGGATAATAAATGTGATGTGTCTGTCGAGTTTCATGCAATTTCAAGTATGTTAAGAGTCTCAAAAGCATAAAAAAAGAATATTAAAGTTTGATGCGTTGCCACGGCAACAGTATCTAAGATATCAATAATCCTTTCACAGGTTTACATCTGCCGTGTGTCTACATTGTACACATAAAGTTTGAAGCAAATCTGGTAAAAATAAGACAGTGATTTCAAAGCATTTTAATAGTGATGTACTTCCTGCTGCCTGTTGGTGGCGCTATAACTTTGACTCACAATAGTCACATCTGTGCGATCGGCCTCTTACAACGAACACACTGCTGAAGTTTCATCAAGATCAGTTAATGTATGCATAAGTTATAACACACTTCCTGTTTCATTTTTTCGCCATAAATTCGTTTCCTCGCCACGGCCAAACCGTTCGAGATATCAAAAATCCGTCCGCAATTTAGCATCCTCAATGTCTTGACTTCATGCACACCGAGTTTGGAGGCGAATCGATGAATTCCCTAGGAGGAGTACATTAAATTCCACAGCATGCGTTTCCAAACAACCCTAAATAGCCGACTTCCTGTTGGGCTGGCGTAAAACTTAGAGCACGAAAGTTGTTCGGCCCGATGAGTTCTATATGTGTACCGAGTTTCATATTATTACATGCAAGCGTGTCTGATTTATGGACAAGTGTTCGGATCCCGTTCCAGGGGGCGCTGTCGAGCCCCCCTGCCACGCCCGGGTACCAGCTTCAGTCCGGCCCTGATGGCCGCGGGTTCTGACCTGTGTGCAAAATTTCAAGAGTTTTCGAGCATGTTAAGGGCCCCAAAAGTGGCCGAAAGGTTGACAAAATAATAATAATAATAATAAATATAGCTGCGAGCAGCGATTACGGGCCCAAGCCGGTGGCACCGCAACCCCGGTGCCTTTAGTTACCTAAAGGCACCGGGGTGGCGGTACCGCCGGCTTTGGCCCTCCATCGCTGCTCGCAGCTATATTTATATATATATATATATATATATATATATATATATACACACACATACATATATATATATATATATATATATATATATATATATATATATATTATTGTTCAAAAGTTTGGGGTCAGTAAGATTTTTAATGTTTTTAGGAGAAGTCTCTTCTGCTCACCAAGGCTGCATTTATTGATTAAAAATACAAACAAAAACAGTAATATTGAGAATTATTATTTCAATTTAAAACAGCTGTTTTCAATTTTTAAATATTTTACATAGTAATTCATTTCTGTGATCAAAGTTGAGTTTTCAGCATCATTACTCCACTCTTCAGTGTCACATGATCCTTCAGAAATCATACTAATATGATGATTGATGCTCAATAAATATTCATTATTATTTTCAATGTTGAAAACAGTTGTGTACAGATTTTTTTTTTTTTCAAAATGCTTTGATGAATGTAAAGTTCAAAAGAACAGCATATATTTCAAATATATATATTTTTAACATTATAAATGTCTTTACTGTAACTGTTGATCAGTTTAACTCATCCTTCATAAATAAAAGTACTGATTTATTTTATTTATTTCCCCAAAAAATAAAATTTTAATTATTACTAACCCAAAACTTTTGAGCGGTAGTGTTTAACGTTACAAAAGCTTTAGATTTCAGATAAATGCTGTTCTTTTGAACTTTCTATTCATCAAAGACTGTACACAACTGTTTTCGACATTTAAAATAATAATGAATGTTTCTTGAGTATCAATCATCATATTAGAATAATTTCTGAAGGATCATGTGACAGTGACGACTGGAGTAATGATGCTGAAAACTCAGCTTTGATCACAGGAATAAATAACAGTTTAAAATATATTAAAATAGAAAGCAGCTGTTTTAAATTGGAATAATATTTTACAATATTACTGTTTTTGTTTGTATTTTTAATCAAATAAATGCAGCCTTGGTGAGCAGAAGAAACTTCTCTGTTATGTGCGCGCCACAGACTGCACGCACGTCCGCTTAGAGTTCCGCCTTTTGCCTTCCGTCAATATTACGTTATTAGAAAAATATTTTTTTAGAGAATCGATTTTTTGACATTTGTGAATCGATTCAGAATCGTCCACGTCCGCATCGCGATGCATCTAAGAATAAATTTTTTCTCCCACCCCTAGATTTCATACAACAGGTTAATAAACAGTTACAATTAAGTCACTTACATTTTAGATGCAATGTTGACTGTTTTTGTTCTGTTTCAGCAGCGAAAATAGTTAAACAAAGATCACGGCAGAACCATCACGCATCACGTGTTTTCTCATAACTGAACGATTCAGCATTTTTAACGAATCGGTTGACTCAAAGATTGAATGATCAATCCATAAACATCTGTCTTAATCATGATCGACTCATTCGAACGAATCGTTTGAACGAATGAATCAATGACTCGCTTATTAAGATGGATGCCTGGCGACACCTAATGGCGGTTTAGTGTTGTTTAAAAGCATCATTCTTTCCCACATGTGTGTGATTTGTGTGTGCAACATTATCATTATTTTTCTTACACTATTATATTAGCGATTTAAAAGCACCCACTCGTGTCACACGTCGATTAACCGGTGGGAAAATATCCTCAGACACATACCTAATACATGTATATTTAAATACAATATTGGCCTACCTGGTAAAAAGTTTTATATACTATTTTGATGTCCTTTTGGACACAAGAGGGCAGTATAGCCCTATGTTTGCTTTTTTGTTGAACCAAATAGCACTAAATAGCCTGTTTTAACTTTTTCATTCTTCTTGAATTGCAAAAACAGAATAAAATGGGTTTAGTTGTGATATTTGTATACTTTTATATAGAAATAAATGGTATATAATTACATTTTTAGAAGATTTTTAGTGTTTCCTTTTTGGACATTATTTAATCCCTCGCCATAGCAAAACCGTTTGAGATATTTATTATCCATTCACAATTTAGCATATTTAATGTAGTTTCATCATGTTGAAAAAGTTTGGTACGAATAAAATAAATAGTTTAAGAGGAGTGGCTAAAAATTCAGAGGCTGATTTTGCAAAAAAATCCACATTCAGACCAAAATATCTGACTTCCTGATGGCCAGAGCTATTGAATGTAAATTAGAAAGTTGTCCGGCTTGATGAGAACAATATACAAACTATTTTTTCTTTACTGTAGTTAAAACTAACCCCCCCACTTTTGTCAAAAGCATGTTGAAAGTGACACACTTCCTGCTGCCAGTTGGTGGCGCTATAACTTTGACTCACAATAGCTACATCCATCTGATCGGCCTCTTACCACGAACACACTGCTGAAGTTTCATCAAGATCAGTTAATGTATGCAGAAGTTATTCCACTTCCGTGTTTCTCTTTTCTCGCCATAAATTCGATTCCTCGCCACAGCCAAACCGTTCGAGATATCAAAAATCCGTCCGCAATTTAGCATCCTCAATGTCTTGACTACATCCACACCGAGTTTGAAGGGGGCACGGTGAATTTTCTAGGAGGAGTATTTCACATTCCACAGCAAGCGTTTTCCAAACAACCCATAATAGCCGACTTCCTGTTGGGCTGGCGTAAAACTTGACCGGGGTAAAGTTGTTCGGCCCGATGAGATCTATATGTGTACCGAGTTTCATATTAATTCATGCGAGCGTGTTTGATATATGGATCAAGTTTTAGAACCCCGTTCAAGGGGGCGCTGTTGAGCCCCCCAGCCACGCCCGGGTCCCAGCTTCAGCCCGGCCCTGATGGCCGTGGGTTCTGACCTGTGTGCAAAGTTTCAAGAGTTTTTGAGCACGTTAAGGACCCCAAAAGCCCCTGAAACCTTGATTAACAATATAAAAGCAATAGTCAAATCCCCCCCTCCCCTCACACACACACAGACACAGAGAGTGAGAGAAAATTCTTCAGAAAATCCACATTCAAACCAAAATATCTCTCTTCCTGTTGGTCAGAGATGGTTCATGTAAATTAGAAAGTTGTCCGTCTTGATGAGAACAATACACATACCAAGTTTTGTTACTGTTGATAAAACTAACACCCCCACTTATGACTAAAGGTGGCGCTACTGAGCCCCTCACCACGCCCGTTTCTGAAACTTTGCACATGTCTACTGGATAATAAATGTGATGTGTCTGTCGAGTTTCATGCAATTTCAAGTATGTTAAGAGTCTCAAAAGCATAAAAAAAGAATATTAAAGTTTGATGCGTTGCCACGGCAACAGTATCTAAGATATCAATAATCCTTTCACAGGTTTACATCTGCCGTGTGTCTACATTGTACACATAAAGTTTGAAGCAAATCTGGTAAAAATAAGACAGTGATTTCAAAGCATTTTAATAGTGATGTACTTCCTGCTGCCTGTTGGTGGCGCTATAACTTTGACTCACAATAGTCACATCTGTGCGATCGGCCTCTTACAACGAACACACTGCTGAAGTTTCATCAAGATCAGTTAATGTATGCAGAAGTTATAACACACTTCCTGTTTCATTTTTTCGCCATAAATTCGTTTCCTCGCCACGGCCAAACCGTTCGAGATATCAAAAATCCGTCCGCAATTTAGCATCCTCAATGTCTTGACTTCATGCACACCGAGTTTGGAGGCGAATCGATGAATTCCCTAGGAGGAGTACATTAAATTCCACAGCATGCGTTTCCAAACAACCCTAAATAGCCGACTTCCTGTTGGGCTGGCGTAAAACTTAGAGCACGAAAGTTGTTCGGCCCGATGAGTTCTATATGTGTACCGAGTTTCATATTATTACATGCAAGCGTGTCTGATTTATGGACAAGTGTTCGGATCCCGTTCCAGGGGGCGCTGTCGAGCCCCCCTGCCACGCCCGGGTACCAGCTTCAGTCCGGCCCTGATGGCCGCGGGTTCTGACCTGTGTGCAAAATTTCAAGAGTTTTCGAGCATGTTAAGGGCCCCAAAAGTGGCCGAAAGGTTGACAAAATAATAATAATAATAATAAATATAGCTGCGAGCAGCGATTACGGGCCCAAGCCGGTGGCACCGCAACCCCGGTGCCTTTACCTAAAGGCACCGGGGTGGTGGTACCGCCGGCTTTGGCCCTTCATCGCTGCTCGCAGCTATATTTATATATATATATATATATATATATATATATATATATATATATATATATATATATATGGCTATAATGAACAGGCTGCGATGTCAAGATTGCAATGCTGGAATGTGTGTGTGTGTGTGTGTGTGTGTGTGTGTGTGTGTGTGTGTGTGTGTGTGTGTGTGCATGTGTGTTCATGTTTTTCTATCCCGGTGGGGACTTCAACCTGAATGCACACAGACTCATGGGGACTCGTGTCACAGTGGGGACCTAAATAGAGGTCCCCATGGGTAAACAAGCTTAGAAATCATACAGAATGAGTCTTTTTGGAAATGTAAAAATGCAGAAAGTTTTCTGTAATGGGTAGGTTTAGGGGTAGGGTTAGTGTGAGGAGATAGAATATACAGTTTGTAAAGTATAAAAACCATTAAGTCTATGGAGAGTCCCCACAAAGATAGTAAACCGTGTGTGTGTGTGTGTGTGTGTGTGGCGTGGGCGCGATGGAACAGTGGACACATAAAAACATACGTCATTATACAGGACCACATTCAAACTGCAAAGTGTTAACTTATATTTGTGTACTGTCGCAATAAAACACAACATTGTGCTTTTGTAAAATAATTTCAAGCAATCCACCCCCCGAAAGGCGCAAATTTTAAAATTAAACTAAAATGCTCATGGCTGCACGGGCATTCATGGTGCGCATCCACGACAAGGAACGAGCAGAACAGAGTGAACGTTTTTCAGTTTATTCCTACTTCCATAGGAATTCATTTGAAACGCTCGCTCAACCGCTCACCCTGTGGTCTGTGTGAGTCCTAATGCCCCAGTGTAGTGACGGGGACACTATACTGCCAAAAGAGCACCGTCCTTCGGATGAGACGTTAAACCGAGGTCCTGACTCTCTGTGGTCATTAAAAATCCCAGGATGTCCTTCGAAAAAGAGTAGGGGTGTAACCCCGGCATCCTGGCCAAATTTGCCCCTTGGCCTCTATCCATCATGGCCTCCTAATCATCCCCATGTACTGATATACTGATTGGCTTCATCACTGTCTCCTCTCCACCAGTAAGATGGTGTGTGGTGGGCGTTCTGGCGCAATATGGCTGCCGTCGCATCATCCAAGTGGATGCTGCACATTGGTGGTGGTTGAGGAGATTCCCCCCATCTATGTAAAGCGCTTTGAGGTCTCAGAAAAAGCGCTATATAAATGTAACAAATTATTATTATTATTATCAACCACTATCAATGTCAGTGCGGACGAAAATATTTTACTTTCGTTTTTAAGTTTGCGATTCAAAAGCCCCCAGCGGTGTCACACGTCGATTAACCGGTGGTAAAATTTTCTCACCGTCACATACCTAGTATATTTTTATGTAAATACAATAGGCCTACCTGATTTTGAACACAAGAGGGCAGTATAGCCCTATGTATGACTTGACTTTTATGAGACTAAATAGTACAATTACTATTTTTAAACTTATAAATAATTATTAAATTTAAAAAAAAAAAAGAATAAAATGAGTTTGGTTGTGATATTTGTATAATTTTATAGAAATAAATGGTGTATAATTACATTTTTAGAAGATGAGGCTTTTAGTGTTTAATTTTTGTACATTACTTCAGTCCCTCACTATAGCAAAAACATTTGAGATGTTTAATATCCGTTCACAATTTAGCATCTTTAATGTATTTTCATCATTTTGAAAAAGTTTGGTGTGAATAAAATAAGCCAGTTTGGAAGAGTAGCTAAAAACTCAGAGTCTGAAATATCCAAAAAATCCACATTCAAACCAAAATATCTGACTTTCTTTTGCTCTGAGCTAATGACTGTTAATTAGAAAGTTGTCCGGCTCGGTGAGACCAATATATATACTCATGTTTGTAACTGTTGGTAAAACTAACCCCCCCACTTTTGTCAAAAGCATGTTGAAAGTGACACACTTCCTGCTGCCAGTTGGTGGCGCTATAACTTTGACTCACAATAGTTACATCCATCTGATCGGCCTCTTATCACAAACACACTGCTGAAGTTTCATCAAGATCAGTTAATGTATGCAGAAGTTATAACACTTCGTGTCTCTCTTTTCTCGCCATAAATTCATTTCCTCGCCACGGCCAAACCGTTCAAGATATCAAAGATCCGTCCGCAATTTAGCATCCTCAATGCCTTGACTTCACGCTGACCGAGTTTGGAGGCGAATCGATGTATTTCCTAGGAGGAGTACATTAAATTCCACAGCAAGCGTTTCCAAACAACCCTAAATAGCCGACTTCCTGTTGGGCTGGCGTAAAACTTAGAGCACGAAAGTTGTTCGGCCCGATGAGATCTATATGTGTACCGAGTTTCAAATTAATTCATGCAAGCGTGTTTGATATATGGACCAAGTTTTAGAACCCCGTTCAAGGGGGCGCTGTCGAGCCCCCCTGCCACGCCCGGCTACCAGATTCAGCCCGTCCCTGATGACCGTGGGTTCTGACCTGTGTGCAAAGTTTCAAGAGTTTTCGAGCAAGTTAAGGGCCCCAAAAGCCCCTGAAACCTTGAAAAACAAAGATTAAATGGAATATACAACCCCATCCCCCCCCCCCACACACACACAGACACACAGAGAGAGAGAGAAAATTCTCCAGAAAATCCACATTCAAACCAAAATATCTGACTTCCTGGTGGTCTGAGGTTATGACTGTAAATTAGAAAGTTGTCCGGCTTGATGAGAACAATACACCTACCAAGTTTTGTGATTCTAAGAAAAACTAAACCCCCATTTTTGACTAAAGGTGGCGCTACTGAGCCATTTCACCACGCCCGTTTCTGAAACTTTTCACATGTCTACTGGATAATAAATGTGATGTGTCTGTCGAGTTTCATGCATTTTCAAGCATGTGAAGAGTCTCAAAAGCATCCGAAAAGAATATTAAAGTTTAATGCATTGCCACGGCAACAGTATCTAAGATATCAATAATCCTTTCACAGGTCTACATCTGCCGTGTGTTTACATTATACACATAAAGTTTTAAGCAAATCGGGTAAAAATAAGAGGGTGATTTCAAAGCATTTTGAAAGTGACACACTTCCTGTTGCCAGTTGGTGGCGCTATAACTTTGACTCACAAATGTCACATCCATGTGATCGGCCTCTTACAACTAACACACTGCTGAAGTTTCATCAAGATCAGTTAATGTATGCAGAAGTTATAACACACTTCCTGTTTGAATTATTCGCCATAAATTCGTTTCCTTGCCACGGCCAAACCGTTCGAGATATCAAAAATCCGTCCGCAATTTAGCATCCTCAATGTCTTGACTTCATGCCGACCGAGTTTGGAGGCGAATGAATGAATTTCCTAGGAGGAGTACATCAAATTCCACAGCATGCGTTTCCAAACAACCCATAATAGCTGACTTCCTGTTGGTCTGGCGTAAAACTTAGAGCACGAAAGTTGTTCGGCCCGATGAGGTCTATATGTGTAACGAGTTTCATATTATTACATGCAAGCGTGTCTGATTTATGGACAAGTGTTCGGATCCAGTTCCAGGGGGCGCTGTCGAGGCCCCCTGCCACGCCCGGGTACCAGCTTCAGCCCGGCCCTGATGGCCGCGGGTTCTGACCTGTGTGCAAAATTTCAAGAGTTTTCGAGCATGTTAAGGGCCCCAAAAGTGCCCGAAAGGTTGACAAAATAATAATAATAATAATAATAATAATAATAATAATCCTACCGAAAACAATAGGGCCTTCGCCCTTTCAGGGCTTGGGCCCTAATAATAATCCTACCGAAAACAATAGGGCCTTCGCCCTTTCAGGGCTTGGGCCCTAATAATAATAATAATAATAATAAATATAGCTGCGAGCAGCGATTACGGGCCCAAGCCGGTGGCACCGCATCCCCGATGCCTTTAGTTACCTTAAGGCACCGGGGTGGCGGTGGTGGCGGTACCACCGGCTTTGGCCCTTCATCGCTGCTCGCAGCTATATTATATATATATACATATATATATATGAGTCCGGCTCGATGAGACCAATATAAGTACTGATTTTTGTAACTGTGGGTAAAAGTAACCCCCCCACTTTTGTCAAAACCATTTTGAAATTGACACACTTCCTACTGCCAGTTGGTGGCGCTATAACTTTGACTCATAATAGTTACATCCATCTGATCGGCCTCTTACCACGAACACACTGCTGAAGTTTCATCAAGATCAGTTAATGTATGCAGAAGTTATAACACTTCGTGTTTCTCTTTTCTCGCCATAAATTCGTTTCCTCGCCACGACCAAACCGTTCGAGATATCAAAAATCCATCCACAATTTAGCATCCTCAATGTCTTGACTTCATGCCCACTGAGTTTGATGGTGATTGAATTAATTCTCTAGGAGGAGTGTTTCAAATTCCACAGCAAGCGTTCTCCGAACAACCCATAATAGCTGACTTCCTGTTGGGCTGGCGTATAACTTAAGAGTGTGAAAGTTGTTCGGCCCGATGAGATGTATATGTGTACCGAGTTTCATATTAATTCATGCAAGCTAGTTTGATCTATGGACCAAGTTTTCAGACCGTGTCCAAGGGGGCGCTGTTGAGCCCCCCTGCCACGCCCGGGTACCAGCTTCAGCCCGGCCCTGTTGGCCACGGGTTCTGATGTGTGTGCAAAGTTTCAAGAGTTTTCGAGCATGTTAAGGGCCCCAAAATCCTCTGAAACCTTGAAAAACAAAGATTAAATGGAATAGACAAACCCCTCCGCACACACACACTCACGCACAGAGAGAGAGAGAAAATTCTCCAGAAAATCCACATTCAAACCAAAATATCTGACTTAATGTTGGTCTGAGGTTATGACTGTAAATTAGAAAGTTGTCCGGCTTGATGAGAACAATACACCTACCAAGTTTTGTGATTCTAGGAAAAACTAAGCCCCCATTTTTGACTAAAGGTGGCGCTACTGAGCCATTCCACCACGCCCGTTTCTGAAACTTTGCACATGTCTACTGGATAATAAATGTGATGTGTCTGTCGAGTTCCATGAATTTTCAAGCATGTGAAGAGTCTCAAAAGCATCCGAAAAGAATATTAAAGTTTGATGCGTTGCCATGGCAACAGTATCTAAGATATCAATAATCCTTTTACAGGTCTACATCTGCCGTGTGTCTACATTATACACATAAGGTTTTAAGCAAATCGGGTAAAAATAAGAGGGTGATTTCAAAGCATTTTGAAAGTGACACACTTCCTGTTGCCAGTTGGTGGCGCTATAACTTTGACTCACAATAGTCACATCCTTGTGTTCGGCCTCTTACAACGAATACACTGCTGAAGTTTCATCAAGATCAGATAATGTATGCTGATGTTATAATACACTTCCTGTGTCCCTTATTCGCCATAAATTCGTTTCCTTGCCACAGCCAAACCGTACGAGATATCAAAAATCCGTCCGCAATTTAGCATCCTCAATGTCTTGACTTCATGCCGACCGAGTTTGGAGGCGAATGGATGAATTTCCTAGGAGGAGTACATCAAATTCCACAGCATGCGTTTCCAAACAACCCATAATAGCCGACTTCCTGTTGGTCTGACGTAAAACTTAGAGCACGAAAGTTGTTCGGCCCGATGAGATCTATATGTGTACTGAGTTTCATATTATTACATGCAAGCGTGTCTGATTTATGGACAAGTGTTCGGATCCAGTTCCAGGGGGCGCTGTCGAGGCCCCCTGCCACGCCCGGGTACCAGCTTCAGCCCGGCCCTGATGGCCGCGGGTTCTGACCTGTGTGCAAAGTTTCAAGAGTTTTTGAGCATGTTAAGGGCCCTAAAAGTGCCTGAATAGTCGTAAGAAAAATAATAATAATAATAATAATAATAATTAAAGCTGCAAGCAGCGATGAAAGGGCCCTCGCACCCGTGCCATCGTCACTCGGTGGCTTTAGGAAGACAGAGCATGGTTGGGCAATGTGCATTTAAGGAGGTATAGTTGTTGCTAGCATGTTTAGTATGTTTCTAGCATGCTTAGTACACAGTAGTTATGTGGTTAGTTCTGCATTACTGTGTTAACCATGTCAGTTTTTGTTGCCAGTAGGTGGGGCTATGTCTATATCTGAATATCGCTATGTAGATGTGTTCAGTGCAGGACTTTTATCAAACGTGTGAAGTTTGGGCCAGATTGGACATTGTATGCTTGAGTTACAGCAGTTCCTATTTAATTGCAGTAATAGCATGCTTAGCACTTAGCTAAGTGTTTGCTAGCATGTTTTAGCATTTTTCTAGTATGTTGTTAGCATGTTTAGCACTTGCTGGCACTTTTTTATATGTTATCAGGAGTTCTCAACAGGGTTAAACATGCCACTTCCTGTTGCCAGCAGGTGGCGCTATGACTGTAACTGAATATGTGCATGGTCATGAGTTCAGGACAAAACGCTTATCAAAAGTGTGAAGTTTGGCGCAGATTGGACATTGCCTTCTTGAGTAACAACAACATCCTGTTTCATTGAATTAGCATGCTTTAGCACTTAGCTAAGTATTGCTAGCATGTTTTAACATGTTTCTAGCATGTTTATAAGACAATGGCATTTTTAACATGTTGCTAGAACGGCATCAACGTGTTAAACATGACACTTCCTGTTACCAGTAGGTGGCGCTATTACTATAACTGAATATTCTCATGTAGATGTGTTCAGGCCATGACTCTTATCAAACGTGTGAAGTTTGGGGCAGATTGGACATTCCGTGCCTGAGTTACAGCAAATTCCTATTTAATTGCAGTAATAGCATGCTTTAGCACTTAGTTAAGTGTTTGCTAGCATGTTTTAGCTTCTAGTATGTTGTTAGCATGTTTAGCACTTGCTGGCACTTTTATATATGTTATCAGGAGTCCACAACAGTGTTTAACATGTCACTTCCTGTTGCCAGCAGGTGGCGCTATAAATGTAACTGAATATGAGCATGGTCATGTGTTCAGGACAGAACGCTTATCAAAAGTGTGAAGTTTGACGCAGATTGGAAACGTGTTAAACATGACACTTCCTGTTACCAGTAGGTGGCGCTATTACTATAACTGAATATTCTCATGTAGATGTGTTCAGGCCATGACTCTTATCAAACGTGTGAAGTTTGGGGCAGATTGGACATTCCGTGCCTGAGTTACAGCAAATTCCTATTTAATTGCAGTAATAGCATGCTTTAGCACTTAGTTAAGTGTTTGCTAGCATGTTTTAGCTTCTAGTATGTTGTTAGCATGTTTAGCACTTGCTGGCACTTTTATATATGTTATCAGGAGTCCACAACAGTGTTTAACATGTCACTTCCTGTTGCCAGCAGGTGGCGCTATAAATGTAACTGAATATGAGCATGGTCATGTGTTCAGGACAGAACGCTTATCAAAAGTGTGAAGTTTGACGCAGATTGGAAACGTGTTAAACATGACACTTCCTGTTACCAGTAGGTGGCGCTATTACTATAACTGAATATTCTCATGTAGATGTGTTCAGGCCATGACTCTTATCAAACGTGTGAAGTTTCGGGCAGATTGGACATTCCGTGCCTGAGTTACAGCCAATTCCTATTTAATTGCAGTAATAGCGAGCTTTAGCACTTAGCTAAGTGTTTGCTAGCATGTTTTAGCATGTTTCTAGTATGTTGTTAGCATGTTTAGCACTTGCTGGCACTTTTTTATATGTTATCAGGAGTCCACAACAGTGTTTAACATGTCACTTCCTGTTGCCAGCAGGTGGCGCTATAAATGTAACTGAATATGAGCATGGTCATGTGTTCAGGACAGAACGCTTATCAAAAGTGTGAAGTTTGACGCAGATTGGACATTGCCTTCTTGAGTAACAACAACATCCTGTTTCATTGAATTAGCATGCTTTAGCACTTAGCTAAGTATTGCTAGCATGTTTTAACATGTTTCTAGCATTTTTAGAACTCAATGGCATTTTTAACATGTTGCTAGAACAGCATCAACGTGTTAAACATGTCACTTCCTGTTGCCAGTAGGTGGCGCTATTACAATAACTGAATTTGAGCATGGACATGTGTTCAGGCCATGATTCTTATCAAACGTGTGAAGTTTGGGGCAGATTGGACATTCCATGCCTGAGTTACAGCAAATTCCTATTCAATTGCAGTAATAGCATGCTTTAACACTTAGCTAAGTGTTTGCTAGCATGTTTTAGCATGTTTCTAGTATGTTGTTAGCATGTTTAGCACTTGCTGGCACTTTTTTATATGTTATTAGGAGTCCACAACAGTGTTAAACATGTCACTTCCTGTTGCCAGCAGGTGGCGCTATGACTATAAATGAATATGAGCATGGTCATGTGTTCAGGACAGAATGCTTATCAAACGTGTGAAGTTTGGGGCAGATTGGACATTCCATGCCTGAGTTACAGCAACTTCCTGTTTCATGGCGAAACATCGAAATTTGTCAGGCCGCCGAGGACCCGCCCTTCGACGAAAACTCAAGATCTTCGCAATTTAACGTCGCAAAGGCCTTAAGATTATACTCACCAAATTTGAAGATGATCAGATTAAAACTGTAGGAGGAGTTCGTTAAAGTACGAGGCCTGAAAATGGCAAAAACTGCACAAAAATCTGAGAGGAAGTTCAAAATGGCTGACTTCCTGTTGTGTTTAGGGCTATGCTCCAAGAGACTTTTTTGTAGGTATTAGGTCATTACATGTATGTACCGAATTTCGTGCACGTACGTGGAACGTTGCGGGAGGCGCACTCCGTTGAACTTTTATAGGTGGCGCTATCGAGCCATTTTGCCCCGTCCAATTCTGAAACCTTTATCAGATATAAATTTTCGCCAGTTCTGACGCGTGTGCAAAGTTTTGTGAGTTTTCGAGCATGTTTAGGCCCTCAAAAATGCAATTAAATGCGGAGAAGAATAATAATAAATATAGCTGCGAGCAGCGATTACGGGCCCAAGCCGGTGGCACCGCAACCCCGATGCCTTTAGTTACCTAAAGACACCGGGGTGGCGGTGCCGCCGGCTTGGGCCCTCCATCGCTGCTCGCAGCTATATTTATTTATATATATACAGTATATATATAACAAAAGATATATACATTATATATATATCAGACAAGTAATATTCTCTGTCTTGTCACTTCACAAAAAAATGGTACAAATTGTACTACTGACTATTTAAACAGAGCAGTGTAATTTTGATAAGTTAGGTTGACTATTTTATAATTATATTTTATTAGGGCTATAATGAACAGGCTGCGATGTCAAGATTGCAATGCTGGTGTGTGTGTGTGTGTGTGTGTGTGTGTGTGTGTGTGTGTCGTGGGCGTGATTGAACAGTGGAGACATAAAAATATACTTTATGGTGCTAACTTTAAAATTGAAATAAAATGCTCACGGCTGCACGGGAATTCATTCCTACTTCCATAGGAATTCATTGAAAAATCTCGCTCTGCTCCCAACCATAATCAATGTCAGTGCGGACGAACATATTTTACTTTCGTTTTTAAGTTAGCGATTCAAAAGCCCCCAGCGGTGTCACACGTCAATTAACCGGTGGTAAAATTATATTCTCACTGTCACATACATAGTATAGGCCGCCTACCTGAAAGAGAGTTTAGCTTGCCCGACCATAGTAGCCTGATTAGAACGTCAATGACAAAAAAATAACTTGGGAATCACTAAAACGAGAGATTATTCTAATTATATTACATTAATTTTAAGTTGCAATCAACAGTTGATAATAAATGTATTACTGATCAATGGTAACGAGGTTGCGCTGCTGAGGCTCGTGCAGCTTCTCCAGGAGAAACGTAAAAAACTGAGCGCAGCACACAAAAAAGAAACCCAGTTAACAACATACTGACTATAAAAATTACAAATATGGAGTTTTTATATATTTTATAACATATGATAAGAGCAACCTCACTTGACGAGTAGGCTGTGTTTCCTGAATACAATCACGATTGAAACTGCGACATTGATTTCATCAACAGGTTAATAAACAGTTACAATTAAGTCACTTACATTTAAGATGCAATATTGACTGTTTTTGTTCTGTTTCAGCAGCAAAAATAGTTAAACCAAGATCACAGCAGAACCATCGCGCATCTCACAGCAACTTGTTTTCTCATTTCTGAATGATTCAGCATTTTGAACGAATCGGTTGACTCAAAGATTCAATGACCAATCCATAAACATCTGTCTCAATCATGAATGACTCAGTCATTCGAACGAATCGTTTGAACAAATTAATTAATGACTCGCTCATTAAGACGATCGCCTGTCATTCTTTCCAACGTGTGTGCACCATTATCAATGTCTGTGCGGACGTCTTTACTTTCACTTTTATATTAGCGATTTAAAAGCACCCGCTCGTGTCACACATCGATTAACCAATGGGAAAATATCCTCACAGTCATATACCTAATAAATTTATATTTAAATACAATAGGCCTACCTAGTAAAACGTTTTATATACTATTTGGATATCCTTTTGGACACAAGAGGGCAGTATAGCCCTATGTTTGCTTTTTTGTTGAACCAAATAGCACTAAATAGCCTGTTCATAACTTCTTCATACTTCTTGAATTGCAAAAACAGAATAAAATGGGTTTAGTTCTAATATTTGTATAATTTTATATAAAAATAAATGGTGTATAATTACATTTTTAGAAGTTATGAGATGTTTCCTGCTTCCTTTTTGACATTAATTTAATCCCTCGCCATAGCAAAACCGTTTGAGATATTCAATTTCCGTTCACAATTTAGCATCTTTAATGTATTTTCATCATGTTGAAAAAGTTTGGTGGGAATAAAATAAATATTTTAAGAGGAGTGGCTAAAAATTCAGAGGCTGATTTTGCAAAAAAATCCACATTCAGACCAAAATATCTGACTTCCTCATGGCCGGAGCTAATGAATGTAAATTAGAAAGTTGTTCGGCTTGATGAGAACAATATACAAACTATTTTTTTTTACTGTAGTTAAAACTAACCCCCCCACTTTTGTCAAAAGCATGTTGAAAGTGACACACTTCCTGCTGCCAGTTGGTGGCGCTATAACTTTGGCTCACAATAGTTACATCCATCTGATCGGCCTCTTACCACGAACACACTGGTGAAGTTTCATCAAGATCAGTTAATGTATGCAGAAGTTATACCACTTCGTGTTTCTCTTTTCTCGCCATAATTTCGTTTCCTCGCCACGGCCAAACCGTTCGAGATATCAAAAATCCGTCCGCAATTTAGCATCCTCAATGTCTTGACTTCATGCACACCGAGTTTGGTGGGGATTGGATGAATTCTCTAGGAGGAGTACTTCGCATTCCACAGCGAGCGTTTTCCAAACAACCCATAATAGCCGACTTCCTGTTGGGCTGGCGTAAAACTTGACCGGGGGAAAGTTGTTCGGCCCGATGAGATCTATATGTGTACCGAGTTTCATATTAATTCATGCAAGCGTGTTTGATCTATGGACCAAGTTTTGGGACCCCTTTCAAGGGGGCGCTGTTGAGCCCCCCTGCCACGCCCGGGTACCAGCTTCAGCCCGTCCCTGATGGCAGGGGGTTCTGACTTGTGTGCAAAGTTTCAAGAGTTTTTGAGCATGTTAAGGACCCCAAAAGCCCCAGAAACCTTGATTAACAATACAAAAGCAATAGTCAAATCCCCCCTCCCCTCACACACACAGAGACACAGAGAGAGGGAGAGAAAATTCTTCAGAAAATCCACATTCAAACCAAAATATCTCTCTTCCTGTTGGTCGGATATATATCATGTAAATTAGAAAGTTGTCCGTCTTGATGAGAACAATACACATACCAAGTTTTGTTGCTGTTGATAAAACTAACCCCCCCACTTATGACTAAAGGTGGCGCTACTGAGCCCCTCACCACGCCCGTTTCTGAAACTTTGCACATGTCTACGGGCTAATAAATGTGATGTGTCTGTCGAGTTTCATGCAATTTCAAGTATGTTAAGAGTCTCAAAAGCATAAAAAAAGAATATTAAAGTTTGATGCGTTGCCACGGCAACAGTATCTAAGATATCAATAATCATTTCACAGGTTTACATCTGCCGTGTGTCTACATTCTACACATAAAGTTTGAAGCAAATCTGGTAAAAATAAGACAGTGATTTCAAAGCATTTTAATAGTGATGTACTTCCTGCTGCCTGTTGGTGGCGCTATAACTTTGACTCACAATAGTCACATCTGTGCGATCGGCCTCTTACAACGAACACACTGCTGAAGTTTCATCAAGATCAGTTAATGTATGCAGAAGTTATAACACACTTCCTGTTTAATTTTTTCGCCATAAATTCGTTTCCTCGCCACGGCCAAACCGTTCGAGATATCAAAAATCCGTCCGCAATTTAGCATCCTCAATGTCTTGACTTCATGCTGACCGAGTTTGGAGGAGATTGGATGAATTCTCTAGGAGGAGTACATTAAATTCCACAGCATGCGTTTCTAAACAACCCTAAATAGCCGACTTCCTGTTGGGCTGGCGTAAAACTTAGAGCACGAAAGTTGTTCGGCCCGATGAGATCTATATGTGTACCGAGTTTCATATTATTACATGCAAGCGTGTTTGATTTATGGACACGTGTTCGGATCCCGTTCCAGGGGGCGCTGTCGAGCCCCCCTGCCACGCCCGGGTACCAGCTTCAGCCCAGCCCTGATGGCCGCGGGTTCTGACCTGTGTGCAAAGTTTCAAGAGTTTTCGAGCATGTTAAGGGCCCCAAAAGTGCCCGAAAGGTTGACAAAATAATAATAATAATAATAATAATAAATATAGCTGCGAGCAGCGATTACGGGCCCAAGCCGGTGGCACCGCAACCCCGTTGCCTTTAGTTACCTAAAGGCACCGGGGTGGTGGTGCCACCGGCTTTGGCCCTTCATCGCTGCTCGCAGCTATATTTATATATAAATATATATATATTTATATATATATATATATATATATATATATATATATATATATATATATATATATATATATATATATATATAAAAGACAGAAACCTTATTACCTTATTCTGATTTTATGATACACTCAAAATATTCCACAACAAATCTTTTAAATTTAATGTAAAAATAAAAACGAAAGTAAGCACTGTTGGGCTCACGTAACCCTCTCATTAGAATCAAAATGTTTCAGCATTTGCGATGTATTTGGATGCTAAACTATTCTTTATTATAGGCTTTGTTCTTCACTCGTGTTCCAATATCGACGAAAAAAATCATCCTCTTCACACGCGCAAAAATGTGCTTGAAACATCACAGTGGAGCGGTGCTTACTGTGAATGTACGAATTGTACTACTGACTATTTAGAGCAGTGTAATTTTTATATGTTAGGTTAACTATTTTATTATTATATTTTATTAAGGCTATAATGAACAGGCTGCGATGTCAAGATTGCAATGCTGGAATGTGTGTGTGTGTGTGTGTGTGTGTGTGTGTGTGTGTGTGTATGTGTTCATGTTTTCCTATCCCGGTGGGGACTTCAACCTGAATGCACACAGACTCATGGGGACTCATGTCACAGTGGGGACCTAAATAGATGTCCTCATGGGTAAACAAGTTTATAAATCATACAGAATGAGTTTTTTTGGAAATGTAAAAATGCAGAAAGTTTTCTGGGATAGGTAGGTTTAGGGGTAGGGTTAGTGTGAGGAGATAGAATATACAGTTTGTACAGTATAAAAACCATTAAGTCTATGGAGAGTCCCCACAAAGATAGTAAACCGTGTGTGTGTGTGTGGCGTGGGCGCGATTGAACAGTGGACACATAAAAACATACTCCGTCATTATACAGGACGACATTCAAACTGCAAAGTGTTAACTTATATTTGTGTACAATCACAATAAAACACAACATTGTGCTTTTGTAAAATAATTCCAAGCAATCCACCCCCCGAAAGGTGCTAATTTTAAAATGAAACTAAAATGCTCATGGCTTCCATAGGAATTCATTTGAAACGCTCGCTCAACCACTATCAATGTCAGTGCGGACGAGCATATTTTACTTTCGTTTTTAAGTTGGCGATTCAAAAGCCCCCAGCGGTGTCACACATAGATTAACCAGTGGTAAAATATTCTCAACGTCACAAACCTAGTATATTTTTATGTAGATACAATAGGCCTACCTGATTTTGAACACAAGAGGGCAGTATTAGCCCTATGTATGACTTGACTTTTATGGGACTAAATAGTACAATTACTATTTTTAAACTTATAAATAATTATTAAATTGAAAAAAAGAATAAAATGGGTTTAGTTGTGATATTTGTATACTTTTATATAGAAATAAATGTTTTTTAATTACATTTTTAGAAGATGAGGCTTTTAGTTTCCTTTTTGTACATTACTTTAGTCCCTCACTATAGCAAAACCGTTTGAGATGTTTAATATCCGTTCACAATTTAGCATCTTTAATGTATTTTCATCATTTTGAAAAAGTTTGGTGTGAATAAAATAAACCAGTTAGGAAGAGTAGCTAAAAACTCAGAGTCTGAAATATCCAAAAAATCCACATTCAAACCAAAATATCTGACTTCCTTTTGCTCTGAGCTAATGACTGTAAATTAGAAAGTTGTCTGACTCGATGAGACCAATATATATACTGATTTTTGGAACTGTTGGTAAAACTAACCCCCCCACTTTTGTCAAAAGCATGTTGAAAGTGACACACTTCCTGCTGCCAGTTGGTGGCGCTATAACTTTGGCTCACAATAGTTACATCCATCTGATCAGCCTCTTACCACGAACACACTGGTGAAGTTTCATGAAGATCAGTTAATGTATGCAGAAGTTATACCACTTCGTGTTTCTCTTTTCTCGCCATAATTTCGTTTCCTCGCCACGGCCAAACCGTTCGAGATATCAAAAATCCGTCCGCAATTTAGAATCCTCAATGTCTTGACTTCATGCACACCGAGTTTGATGGGGATTGGATGAATTCTCTAGGAGGAGTACTCCGCATTCCACAGCAAGCGTTTTCCAAACAACCCATAATAGCCGACTTCCTGTTGGGCTGGCGTAAAACTTGACCGGGGGAAAGTTGTTCGGCCCGATGAGATCTATATGTGTACCGAGTTTCATATTAATTCATGCAAGCGTGTTTGATCTATGGACCAAGTTTTGGGACCCCTTTCAAGGGGGCGCTGTTGAGCCCCCCTGCCACGCCCGGGTACCAGCTTCAGCCCGTCCCTGATGGCAGGGGGTTCTGACTTGTGTGCAAAGTTTCAAGAGTTTTTGAGCATGTTAAGGACCCCAAAAGCCCCTGAAACCTTGATTAACAATACAAAAGCAATAGTCAAATCCCCCCTCCCCTCACACACACAGAGACACAGAGAGAGGGAGAGAAAATTCTTCAGAAAATCCACATTCAAACCAAAATATCTCTCTTCCTGTTGGTCGGAGATATATCATGTAAATTAGAAAGTTGTCCGTCTTGATGAGAACAATACACATACCAAGTTTTGTTGCTGTTGATAAAACTAACCCCCCCACTTATGACTAAAGGTGGCGCTACTGAGCCCCTCACCACGCCCGTTTCTGAAACTTTGCACATGTCTACGGGCTAATAAATGTGATGTGTCTGTCGAGTTTCATGCAATTTCAAGTATGTTAAGAGTCTCAAAAGCATAAAAAAAGAATATTAAAGTTTGATGCGTTGCCACGGCAACAGTATCTAAGATATCAATAATCATTTCACAGGTTTACATCTGCCGTGTGTCTACATTCTACACATAAAGTTTGAAGCAAATCTGGTAAAAATAAGACAGTGATTTCAAAGCATTTTAATAGTGATGTACTTCCTGCTGCCTGTTGGTGGCGCTATAACTTTGACTCACAATAGTCACATCTGTGCGATCGGCCTCTTACAACGAACACACTGCTGAAGTTTCATCAAGATCAGTTAATGTATGCAGAAGTTATAACACACTTCCTGTTTAATTTTTTCGCCATAAATTCGTTTCCTCGCCACGGCCAAACCGTTCGAGATATCAAAAATCCGTCCGCAATTTAGCATCCTCAATGTCTTGACTTCATGCTGACCGAGTTTGGAGGAGATTGGATGAATTCTCTAGGAGGAGTACATTAAATTCCACAGCATGCGTTTCCAAACAACCCTAAATAGCCGACTTCCTGTTGGGCTGGCGTAAAACTTAGAGCACGAAAGTTGTTCGGCCCGATGAGATCTATATGTGTACCGAGTTTCATATTATTACATGCAAGCGTGTTTGATTTATGGACACGTGTTCGGATCCCGTTCCAGGGGGCGCTGTCGAGCCCCCCTGCCACGCCCGGGTACCAGCTTCAGCCCAGCCCTGATGGCCGCGGGTTCTGACCTGTGTGCAAAGTTTCAAGAGTTTTCGAGCATGTTAAGGGCCCCAAAAGTGCCCGAAAGGTTGACAAAATAATAATAATAATAATAATAATAATAATAATAAATATAGCTGCGAGCAGCGATTGCGGGCCCAAGCCGGTGGCACCGCCACCCTGGTGCCTTTAGTTACACTAAAGCCACCGGGGTGGCGGTGTCACCGCCTTGGGCCCTCCATCGCTGCTCGCAGCTATATTTATATATATATATATATATATATATATATATATATATATATATAAAAATGTAACAAAAAAAAAAAATATATATACACATTATATATGTAACAAAAAAAAAAAAAATATATATATATATATATATATATGGCGAGGCGAGGAACGGGCAGAGAAGAGCGAACGTTTTTGGACATTCATCATATTGCATTGGTTTTCATTTCTTGTCCTCAAACCGAGCACTAATCTGTTTATTTTTAAGTCACACATTCTCCATTGATTAAAAAAGACAATCAAATGTATTTTTTAATGGTAGTATTATTTTATACAGAAATAAATTATTTATAATTCAGATGAGAATAAAGTTAGTGTTAATTAAAATTGTAAGGAAAACAAATATATTGATCTAAAATCTACTATCATTTGCTGCAAATAGGTTGACTATTTATATTTATTATTATATTTTATTACGGCTGTAATGAACCGGCTGCGATGTCAAGATTGCAATGCTGGAATGCACAGTGTGTGTGTGTGTGTGTGTGTGTGTGTGTGTGTGTGTGTGTGAGGCGTGGGCACGATCAAACAGTGGAAACATAAAAACATAGGCTACTCCGTCGGTTTGTTCATACAGGACATCATTTAAACTGCACTGTGTTTACTTATATTTATGTACACTCGCAATAAAACACAACATTGTGCTTTTGTAAAAAAACATTCAAGCAATCCCACCCCCGAAATGGCGCTATTTTTTAAATGAAACTAAAATGCTCACGGCTGCATGGGCAATAACGCGTCTACAGCGAGGAACGAGCAGAACAGAGTGAATGTTTTTTAGTTCATTCCTACTGGACGACCGTATTTCACTTTCGCTTTTAAAGGGATACTCCACTTTAAAATGAAAATTCTGTCATCATATACTCACCCTCATGTTGTTTTAATCCTTTATGAATTTCTTTCTTCTGCTGAACAGAAAGGAAGATATTTAGGAGAATGTCAGTAACCAGACAGTTTCTGATCCCATTGACTTCCATAGTAGGAAAAAAATGTATACTATGGAAGTCAATGAGACCAGAAACTGTCTGGTTACTGACATTCTTCTAAATATCTTCCTCATTTAAAAGCCCCCGCCGCGGTGTCACACATCAATTAACCAGTGGGAAAAAATTCTCAGTCACATCGCTATTATATTTATATATAAATACAATATACAATGGGCCTACCTGATTTTGAACACAAGAGGGCAGTATAGCCCTATGTATGACTTTTTTTTTTTACTAAATAGCGCATTCTGGCTGATTTTAAACTTGTACATAATTCTTGAATTGAAAAAAACTGAATAAACCCAAAACTAGTTCTGTTTCGGTTTAGTTCTGATATTTGTATAATTTTATATAAAAATAAATGGTGTATAATTAAATTTTAAGAAGATATGAGATGTTTTCTGATTCCTTTTTTGACATTATTTTAATCCCTCGCCATGTCAAAACCGTTTGAAATATTTAATATCCGTTCACAATTTAGCATCTTTAATGTATTTTCATCGTGTTAAAAAAGTTTGGTGTGAATAAAAAAAAAACACTTGGCTGAATTTGCAAATAAATCCACATTCAAACCAAAATATCTGACTTCCTATTGGTCGAAGCTAATAACTGTATATTAGAAAGTTGTCCGGCTCGATGAGACCAATGTACGTACTGATTTTTGTAACTGTGGGTAAAACTAACCCCCCCACTTTTGTCAAAAGCATTTTGAAAGTGACACACTTCCTGCTGCCAGTTGGTGGCGCTATAACTTTGACTCACAATAGTTACATCCATCTGATCGGCCTCTTACCACGAACACACTGGTGAAGTTTCATCAAGATCAGTTAATGTATGCAGAAGTTATACCACTTCGTGTTTCTCTTTTCTCGCCATAAATTCGTTTCCTCGCCACGGCCAAACCGTTCGAGATATCAAAAATCCGTCCGCAATTTAGAATCCTCAATGTCTTGACTTCATGCACACCGAGTTTGGTGGGGATTGGATGAATTCTCTAGGAGGAGTACTTCGCATTCCACAGCAAGCGTTTTCCAAACAACCCATAATAGCCGACTTCCTGTTGGGCTGGCGTAAAACTTGACCGGGGGAAAGTTGTTCGGCCCGATGAGATCTATATGTGTACCGAGTTTCATATTAATTAATGCAAGCGTGTTTGATCTATGGACCAAGTTTTGGGACCCCGTTCAAGAGGGCGCTGTTGAGCCCCCCTGCCACGCCCGGGTACCAGCTTCAGCCCGTCCCTGATGGCAGGGGGTTCTGACTTGTGTGCAAAGTTTCAAGAGTTTTTGAGCACGTTAAGGACCCCAAAAGCCCCTGAAACCTTGATTAACAATATAAAAGCAATAGTCAAATCCCCCCCCTCCCCTCACACACACAGAGACACAGAGAGAGGGAGAGAAAATTCTTCAGAAAATCCACATTCAAACCAAAATATCTCTCTTCCTGTTGGTCAGAGATAGTTCATGTAAATTAGAAAGTTGTCCGTCTTGATGAGAACAATACACATACCAAGTTTTGTTGCTGTTGATAAAACTAACCCCCCCACTTATGACTAAAGGTGGCGCTACTGAGCCCCTCACCACGCCCGTTTCTGAAACTTTGCACATGTCTACGGGCTAATAAATGTGATGTGTCTGTCGAGTTTCATCCAATTTCAAGTATGTTAAGAGTCTCAAAAGCATCAAAAAAGAATATTAAAGTTTGAAGCGTTGCCATGGCAACATTATTAAAGATATCAAAAATCCTTTCACAGGTCTACATCTGCCGTGTGTTTACATTATACACATAAAGTTTGAAGCAAATCGGGTAAAAATAAGAGGGTGATTTCAAAGCATTTTGAAAGGGACACACTTCCTGCTGCCAGTTGGTGGCGCTATAACTTTGACTCACAATAGTCACATCCATGTGATCGGCCTCTTACAACGAACACACTGCTGAAGTTTCATCAAGATCAGTTAATGTATGCAGAAGTTATAACACACTTCCTGTTTCATTTTTTCGCCATAAATTCATTTCCACGCCACGGCCAAACCGTTCGAGATATCAAAAATCCGTCCGCAATTTAGCATCCTCAATGTCTTGACTTCATGCACACCGAGTTTGGAGGCGAATCGATGAATTCCCTAGGAGGAGTACATTAAATTCCACAGCATGCGTTTCCAAACAACCCTAAATAGCCGACTTCCTGTTTGGCTGGCGTAAAACTTAGAGCACGAAAGTTGTTCGGCCCGATGAGATCTATATGTGTACCGAGTTTCATATTATTACATGCAAGCGTGTTTGATTTATGGACACGTGTTCGGATCCCGTTCCAGGGGGCGCTGTCGAGCCCCTCTGACACGCCCGGGTACCAGCTTCAGCCCGGCCCTGATGGCCGCGGGTTCTGACCTGTGTGCAAAGTTTCAAGAGTTTTCGAGCATGTTAAGGGCCCCAAAAGTGCCCGAAAGGTTGACAAAATAATAATAATAATAATAAATATAGCTGCGAGCAGCGATTACGGGCCCAAGCCGGTGGCACCGCAACCCCGTTGCCTTTAGTTACCTAAAGTCACCGGGGTGGCGGTGACTCCGGCTTTGGCCCTTCATCGCTGCTCGCAGCTATATTTATATATAAATATATATATATATTTATATATATATATATATATATATATATATATATATATATATATATATAAAAGACAGAAACCTTATTACCTTATTCTGATTTTATGATACACTCAAAATATTCCACAACAAATCTTTTAAATTTAATGTAAAAATAAAAACGAAAGTAAGCACTGCTGGGCTCACGTAACCCTCTCATTAGAATCAAAATGTTTCAGCATTTGCGATGTATTTGGATGCTAAACTATTCTTTATTATAGGCTTTGTTCTTCACTCGTGTTCCAATATCGACGAAAAAAATCATCCTCTTCACACGCGCAAAAATGTGCTTGAAACATCACAGTGGAGCGGTGCTTACTGTGAATGTACGAATTGTACTACTGACTATTTAGAGCAGTGTAATTTTTATATGTTAGGTTAACTATTTTATTATTATATTTTATTAAGGCTATAATGAACAGGCTGCGATGTCAAGATTGCAATGCTGGAATGTGTGTGTGTGTGTGTGTGTGTGTGTGTGTGTGTGTGTGTGTGTGTGTGTGTGTGTGTGTGTGTATGTGTTCATGTTTTCCTATCCCAGTGGGGACTTCAACCTGAATGCACACAGACTCATGGGGACTCATGTCACAGTGGGGACCTAAATAGATGTCCCCATGGGTAAACAAGTTTATAAATCATACAGAATGAGTTTTTTTGGAAATGTAAAAATGCAGAAAGTTTTCTGGGATAGGTAGGTTTAGGGGTAGGGTTAGTGTGAGGAGATAGAATATACAGTTTGTACAGTATAAAAACCATTAAGTCTATGGAGAGTCCCCACAAAGATAGTAAACCGTGTGTGTGTGTGTGGCGTGGGCGCGATTGAACAGTGGACACATAAAAACATACTCCGTCATTATACAGGACGACATTCAAACTGCAAAGTGTTAACTTATATTTGTGTACAGTCACAATAAAACACAACATTGTGCTTTTGTAAAATAATTCCAAGCAATCCACCCCCCGAAAGGTGCTAATTTTAAAATGAAACTAAAATGCTCATGGCTTCCATAGGAATTCATTTGAAACGCTCGCTCAACCACTATCAATGTCAGTGCGGACGAGCATATTTTACTTTCGTTTTTAAGTTGGCGATTCAAAAGCCCCCAGCGGTGTCACACATAGATTAACCAGTGGTAAAATATTCTCAACGTCACAAACCTAGTATATTTTTATGTAGATACAATAGGCCTACCTGATTTTGAACACAAGAGGGCAGTATAGCCCTATGTATGACTTGACTTTTATGGGACTAAATAGTACAATTACTATTTTTAAACTTATAAATAATTATTAAATTGAAAAAAAGAATAAAATGGGTTTAGTTGTGATATTTGTATACTTTTATATAGAAATAAATGTTTTTTAATTACATTTTTAGAAGATGAGGCTTTTAGTTTCCTTTTTGTACATTACTTTAGTCCCTCACTATAGCAAAACCGTTTGAGATGTTTAATATCCGTTCACAATTTAGCATCTTTAATGTATTTTCATCATTTTGAAAAAGTTTGGTGTGAATAAAATAAACCAGTTAGGAAGAGTAGCTAAAAACTCAGAGTCTGAAATATCCAAAAAATCCACATTCAAACCAAAATATCTGACTTCCTTTTTCTCTGAGCTAATAACTGTAAATTAGAAAGTTGTCTGACTCGATGAGACCAATATATATACTGATTTTTGGAACTGTTGGTAAAACTAACCCCCCCATTTTTGTCAAAAGCATGTTGAAAGTGACACACTTCCTGCTGCCAGTTGGTGGCGCTATAACTTTGGCTCACAATAGTTACATCCATCTGATCAGCCTCTTACCACGAACACACTGGTGAAGTTTCATGAAGATCAGTTAATGTATGCAGAAGTTATACCACTTCGTGTTTCTCTTTTCTCGCCATAATTTCGTTTCCTCGCCACGGCCAAACCGTTCGAGATATCAAAAATCCGTCCGCAATTTAGAATCCTCAATGTCTTGACTTCATGCACACCGAGTTTGATGGGGATTGGATGAATTCTCTAGGAGGAGTACTCCGCATTCCACAGCAAGCGTTTTCCAAACAACCCATAATAGCCGACTTCCTGTTGGGCTGGCGTAAAACTTGACCGGGGGAAAGTTGTTCGGCCCGATGAGATCTATATGTGTACCGAGTTTCATATTAATTCATGCAAGCGTGTTTGATCTATGGACCAAGTTTTGGGACCCCTTTCAAGGGGGCGCTGTTGAGCCCCCCTGCCACGCCCGGGTACCAGCTTCAGCCCGTCCCTGATGGCAGGGGGTTCTGACTTGTGTGCAAAGTTTCAAGAGTTTTTGAGCATGTTAAGGACCCCAAAAGCCCCTGAAACCTTGATTAACAATACAAAAGCAATAGTCAAATCCCCCCTCCCCTCACACACACAGAGACACAGAGAGAGGGAGAGAAAATTCTTCAGAAAATCCACATTCAAACCAAAATATCTCTCTTCCTGTTGGTCGGAGATATATCATGTAAATTAGAAAGTTGTCCGTCTTGATGAGAACAATACACATACCAAGTTTTGTTGCTGTTGATAAAACTAACCCCCCCACTTATGACTAAAGGTGGCGCTACTGAGCCCCTCACCACGCCCGTTTCTGAAACTTTGCACATGTCTACGGGCTAATAAATGTCATGTGTCTGTCGAGTTTCATGCAATTTCAAGTATGTTAAGAGTCTCAAAAGCATAAAAAAAGAATATTAAAGTTTGATGCGTTGCCACGGCAACAGTATCTAAGATATCAATAATCATTTCACAGGTTTACATCTGCCGTGTGTCTACATTCTACACATAAAGTTTGAAGCAAATCTGGTAAAAATAAGACAGTGATTTCAAAGCATTTTAATAGTGATGTACTTCCTGCTGCCTGTTGGTGGCGCTATAACTTTGACTCACAATAGTCACATCTGTGCGATCGGCCTCTTACAACGAACACACTGCTGAAGTTTCATCAAGATCAGTTAATGTATGCAGAAGTTATAACACACTTCCTGTTTCATTTTTTCGCCATAAATTCGTTTCCTCGCCACGGCCAAACCGTTCGAGATATCAAAAATCCGTCCGCAATTTAGCATCCTCAATGTCTTGACTTCATGCTGACCGAGTTTGGAGGAGATTGGATGAATTCTCTAGGAGGAGTACATTAAATTCCACAGCATGCGTTTCCAAACAACCCTTAATAGCCGACTTCCTGTTGGGCTGGCGTAAAACTTAGAGCACGAAAGTTGTTCGGCCCGATGAGATCTATATGTGTACCGAGTTTCATATTATTACATGCAAGCGTGTTTGATTTATGGACACGTGTTCGGATCCCGTTCCAGGGGGCGCTGTCGAGCCCCCCTGCCACGCCCGGGTACCAGCCTCAGCCCGGCCCTGATGGCCGCGGGTTCTGACCTGTGTGCAAAGTTTCAAGAGTTTTCGAGCATGTTAAGGGCCCCAAAAGTGCCCGAAAGGTTGACAAAATAATAATAATAATAATAATAATAATAATAATAATCCTACCGAAAACAATAGGGCCTTCGCCCTTTCAGGGCTTGGGCCCTAATAATAATAATCCTACCGAAAACAATAGGGCCTTCGCCCTTTCAGGGCTTGGGCCCTAATAATCCTACCGAAAACAATAGGGCCTTCGCCCTTTCAGGGCTTGGGCCCTAATAATAATAATAAATATATATATAAATATAGCTGCGAGCAGCGATTACGGGCCCAAGCCGGTGGCACCGCAACCCCGGTGCCTTTAGTTACCTAAAGGCACCGGGGTGGCGGTACCGCCGGCTTTGGCCCGTAATCGCTGCTCGCAGCTATATTTATATATATATATACATACATACATACACACACATACATATATATATATATATATATATATATATATATATTATTGTTCAAAAGTTTGGGGTCAGTAAGATTTTTAATGTTTTTAGGAGAAGTCTCTTCTGCTCACCAAGGCTGCATTTATTGATTAAAAATACAAACAAAAACAGTAATATTGTGAAATATTATTCCAATTTAAAACAGCTGTTTTCAATTTTTAAATATTTTACATAGTAATTCATTTCTGTGATCAAAATTGAGTTTTCAGCATCATTACTCCAGTCTTCAGTGTCACATGATCCTTCAGAAATCATTCTAATATGATGATTGATGCTCAATAAATATTCTTTATTATTTTCAATGTTGAAAACAGTTGTGTACAGATTTTTTTTTTTTCAAAATGCTTTGATGAATGTAAAGTTCAAAAGAACAGCATATATTTCAAATATATATATTTTTAACATTATAAATGTCTTTACTGTAACTGTTGATCAGTTTAACTCATCCTTCATAAATAAAAGTACTGATTTATTTTATTTATTTCCCCAAAAAATAAAATTTTAATTATTACTAACCCAAAACTTTTGAGCGGTAGTGTTTAACGTTACAAAAGCTTTAGATTTCAGATAAATGCTGTTCTTTTGAACTTTCTATTCATCAAAGACTGTACACAACTGTTTTCGACATTTAAAATAATAATGAATGTTTCTTGAGTATCAATCATCATATTAGAATAATTTCTGAAGGATCATGTGACAGTGACGACTGGAGTAATGATGCTGAAAACTCAGCTTTGATCACAGGAATACATAACATTTTAAAATATATTAAAATAGAAAGCAGCTGTTTTAAATTGGAATAATATTTTACAATATTACTGTTTTTGTTTGTATTTTTAATCAAATAAATGCAGCCTTGGTGAGCAGAAGAAACTTCTCTGTTATGTGCGCGCCACAGACTGCACGCACGTCCGCTTAGAGTTCCGCCTTTTGCCTTCCGTCAATATTACGTTATTAGAAAAATATTTTTTTAGAGAATCGATTTTTTGACATTTGTGAATCGATTCAGAATCGTCCACGTCCGCATCGCGATGCATCTAAGAATAAATTTTTTCTCCCACCCCTAGATTTCATACAACAGGTTAATAAACAGTTACAATTAAGTCACTTACATTTTAGATGCAATGTTGACTGTTTTTGTTCTGTTTCAGCAGCGAAAATAGTTAAACAAAGATCACGGCAGAACCATCACGCATCACGTGTTTTCTCATAACTGAACGATTCAGCATTTTTAACGAATCGGTTGACTCAAAGATTGAATGATCAATCCATAAACATCTGTCTTAATCATGATCGACTCATTCGAACCAATCGTTTGAACGAATGAATCAATGACTCGCTTATTAAGATGGATGCCTGGCGACACCTAATGGCGGTTTAGTGTTGTTTAAAAGCATCATTCTTTCCCACATGTGTGTGATTTGTGTGTGCAACATTATCATTATTTTTCTTACACTATTATATTAGCGATTTAAAAGCACCCACTAGTGTCACACGTCGATTAACCGGTGGGAAAATATCCTCAGACACATACCTAATACATGTATATTTAAATACAATATTGGCCTACCTGGTAAAAAGTTTTATATACTATTTTGATGTCCTTTTGGACACAAGAGGGCAGTATAGCCCTATGTTTGCTTTTTTGTTGAACCAAATAGCACTAAATAGCCTGTTTTAACTTTTTCATTCTTCTTGAATTGCAAAAACAGAATAAAATGGGTTTAGTTGTGATATTTGTATACTTTTATATAGAAATAAATGGTATATAATTACATTTTTAGAAGATTTTTAGTGTTTCCTTTTTGGACATTTAATCCCTCGCCATAGCAAAACCGTTTGAGATATTTATTATCCATTCACAATTTAGCATATTTAATGTAGTTTCATCATGTTGAAAAAGTTTGGTACGAATAAAATAAATAGTTTAAGAGGAGTGGCTAAAAATTCAGAGGCTGATTTTGCAAAAAAATCCACATTCAGACCAAAATATCTGACTTCCTGATGGCCAGAGCTATTGAATGTAAATTAGAAAGTTGTCCGGCTTGATGAGAACAATATACAAACTATTTTTTCTTTACTGTAGTTAAAACTAACCCCCCCACTTTTGTCAAAAGCATGTTGAAAGTGACACACTTCCTGCTGCCAGTTGGTGGCGCTATAACTTTGACTCACAATAGCTACATCCATCTGATCGGCCTCTTACCACGAACACACTGCTGAAGTTTCATCAAGATCAGTTAATGTATGCAGAAGTTATTCCACTTCCGTGTTTCTCTTTTCTCGCCATAAATTCGATTCCTCGCCACAGCCAAACCGTTCGAGATATCAAAAATCCGTCCGCAATTTAGCATCCTCAAAGTCTTGACTACATCCGCACCGAGTTTGAAGGGGGCACGGTGAATTTTCTAGGAGGAGTATTTCACATTCCACAGCAAGCGTTTTCCAAACAACCCATAATAGCCGACTTCCTGTTGGGCTGGCGTAAAACTTGACCGGGGTAAAGTTGTTCGGCCCGATGAGATCTATATGTGTACCGAGTTTCATATTAATTCATGCAAGCGTGTCTGATATATGGACCAAGTTTTAGAACCCCGTTCAAGGGGGCGCTGTTGAGCCCCCCAGCCACGCCCGGGTCCCAGCTTCAGCCCGGCCCTGATGGCCGTGGGTTCTGACCTGTGTGCAAAGTTTCAAGAGTTTTTGAGCACGTTAAGGACCCCAAAAGCCCCTGAAACCTTGATTAACAATATAAAAGCAATAGTCAAATCCCCCCCTCCCCTCACACACACACAGACACAGAGAGGGAGAGAAAATTCTTCAGAAAATCCACATTCAAACCAAAATATCTCTCTTCCTGTTGGTCAGAGATGGTTCATGTAAATTAGAAAGTTGTCCGTCTTGATGAGAACAATACACATACCAAGTTTTGTTGCTGTTGATAAAACTAACACCCCCACTTATGACTAAAGGTGGCGCTACTGAGCCCCTCACCACGCCCGTTTCTGAAACTTTGCACATGTCTACTGGATAATAAATGTGATGTGTCTGTCGAGTTTCATGCAATTTCAAGTATGTTAAGAGTCTCAAAAGCATAAAAAAAGAATATTAAAGTTTGATGCGTTGCCACGGCAACAGTATCTAAGATATCAATAATCCTTTCACAGGTTTACATCTGCCGTGTGTCTACATTGTACACATAAAGTTTGAAGCAAATCTGGTAAAAATAAGACAGTGATTTCAAAGCATTTTAATAGTGATGTACTTCCTGCTGCCTGTTGGTGGCGCTATAACTTTGACTTACAATAGTCACATCTGTGCGATCGGCCTCTTACAACGAACACACTGCTGAAGTTTCATCAAGATCAGTTAATGTATGCAGAAGTTATAACACACTTCCTGTTTCATTTTTTCGCCATAAATTCGTTTCCTCGCCACGGCCAAACCGTTCGAGATATCAAAAATCCGTCCGCAATTTAGCATCCTCAATGTCTTGACTTCATGCACACCGAGTTTGGAGGCGAATCGATGAATTCCCTAGGAGGAGTACATTAAATTCCACAGCATGCGTTTCCAAACAACCCTAAATAGCCGACTTCCTGTTGGGCTGGCGTAAAACTTAGAGCACGAAAGTTGTTCGGCCCGATGAGATCTATATGTGTACCGAGTTTCATATTATTACATGCAAGCGTGTCTGATTTATGGACAAGTGTTCGGATCCCGTTCCAGGGGGCGCTGTCGAGCCCCCCTGCCACGCCCGGGTACCAGCTTCAGTCCGGCCCTGATGGCCGCGGGTTCTGACCTGTGTGCCAAATTTCAAGAGTTTTCGAGCATGTTAAGGGCCCCAAAAGTGGCCGAAAGGTTGACAAAATAATAATAATAATAATAATAATAATAATCCTACCGAAAACAATAGGGCCTTCGCCCTTTCAGGGCTTGGGCCCTAATAATCCTACCGAAAACAATAGGGCCTTCGCCCTTTCAGGGCTTGGGCCCTAATAATAAATAATCCTACCGGAAACAATAGGGCCTTCGCCCTTTCAGGGCTTGGGCCCTAATAATAATAATCCTTACGAAAACAATAGGGCCTTCGCCCTTTCAGGGCTTGGGCCCTAATAAATAATCCTACCGGAAACAATAGGGCCTTCGCCCTTTCAGGGCTTGGGCCCTAAATATAGCTGCGAGCAGCGATTGCGGGCCCAAGCCGGTGGCACCGCCACCCTGGTGCCTTAGTTTAGGCACCGGGGTGGCGGTACCGCCGGCTTTGGCCCTCCATCGCTGCTCGCAGCTATATTTATATATATATATATATATATATATATATATATATATTATACAAACATATATATATACTGTATATATATATATATATATATATATATATATATGTATTTATATATGTGTATATATATATATATATATATATATATATATTATACAAACATATATATATATACTGTATATATATATATATATATATATATATATATATATATATATATGTATTTATATATGTGTATATATATATATATATATATATATATATATATATACCGTTCAAAAGTTTGGGGTCAGGAAGATTTTTAATGTTTTTAGGAGAAGTCTCTTCTGCTCACCAAGGCTGCATTTATTTGATTAAAAATACAAACAAAAACAGTAATATTGTGAAATATTATTCCAATTTAAAACAGCTGTTTTCTATTTTAAAATATTTTACACTGTAATTAATGTATGTGATCAAAGCTGAGTTTTCAGCATCATTACTCCCGTCTTCAGTGTCACATGATCCTTCAGAAATCATTCTAATATGATGATTGATGGTCAATAAATATTAATTATTATTTTCAATGTTGAAAACAGTTGTGTACAGATTTTTTTTCAAAATGCGTTGATGAATGTAAAGTTCAAAAGAACAGCATTTATTTCAAATAGAATTTTTTTTAACATTCTAAATGTCTGTACTGTAACTTTTGATCAGTTTAACTCATTCTCGATGAATAAAAGTATTGATTTATTTTATTTCTTTCCTCCAAAATTAAAATTTAAATTATTACTGACCCCAAACTTCTGAACGGTAGTGTTTAATGTTACAAAAGCTTTAGATTTCAGATAAATGCTGTTCTTTTGAACTTTCTATTCATCAAAGACTGTACACAACTGTTTTCGACATTTAAAATAATAATGAATGTTTCTTGAGCATCAATCATCATATTAGAATAATTTCTGAAGGATCATGTGACAGTGACGACTGGAGTAATGATGCTGAAAACTCAGCTTTGATCACAGGAATAAATAACAGTTTAAAATATATTAAAATAGAAAGCAGCTGTTTTAAATTGGAATACTATTTTACAATATTACTGTTTTTGTTTGTATTTTTAATCAAATAAATGCAGCCTTGGTGAGCAGAAGAAACTTCGCTTAAAAATCTTACTGACGCCAAATTTTTGAACAGTAGTGTATATATATTAAATAAAAATGTAAGGGATAAGACACAGATAATTTTACTTGCCTGACCTGATTAGAACAATGAAAAAAATTAAATGAAAAAATAACTTGGGAATCACTAAAACGAGGGCGCGATTGAACAGTGGACACATAAAAACATACTCTGTCATTTTGTTCAGATCATCATTCAAACTGCAAAGTGTTAACTTATATTTTTGTACAGTAGCAATAAAACACAACATTGTGCTTTTTTAAAATACATTCAAGCAATCCGCCCCGAAAATGAAACTAAAATCCTCACGGCTGCACAGGCATTCATAATGGTGCGCGTCCTCAGCGAGGAACGAGCAGAACAGAGTCAACGTTTTTTAGGTCATTCCTCCTTCCATAGGAATTTATTGAAAACGCTCGCTCTGCTCCGCACCATTATCAATGTCCGTGCGGACGAACATATTTTACTTTCGTTTTTAAGTTAGCGATTAAAAAGCCCCCAGCGGTGTCACACGTCAGTTAACCGGTGGTAAAATATTCTCACCGTCACATACCTAGTATATTTTTATATAGATATAATAGGCCTACCTGATTTTGAACACAAGAGGGCAGTATAGCACTATGTTTGACTTTATTTATTTATTGTTTAGACTAAACAACCATTCTGGCAGTTTTTAAACTTAAACTTCATTCTTAAATTGAAAAAAAAGAATAAAATGAGTTAAGTTCTGATATTTGTATACTTTTATATAGTAATAAATGGTGTATAATTACATTTTTAGAATATATGAGCCTTTTAGTGTTTCCTTTTTAGACAATACTTTAATCCCTCGCCATAGCAAAACCGTTTGAGATATTTATTATCCGTTCACAATTTAGCATCATTAATATATTTTTATCATGTTGAAAAAGTTTGGTGGGAATAAAATACACCACTTAGATAAAGGTGGCTAAAAATTCAGAGGCTGATTTTGCAAAAAAATCCACATTCAGACCAAAATATCTGACTTCCTGATGGTCAGAGCTAATGACTTTAAATTAGAAAGTTGTCCGGGTCGATGAGATCAATATATGAACTGAGTTTTTTTTACTGTAGTTAAAACTAACCCCCCCACTTTTGTCAAAAGCATGTTGAAAGTGACACACTTCCTGCTGCCAGTTGGTGGCGCTATAACTTTGAATCACAATAGCTACATCCATCTGATCGGCCTCTTACCACGAACACACTGCTGAAGTTTCATCAAGATCAGTTAATGTATGCAGAAGTTATTCCACTTCGTGTTTCTCTTTTCTCGCCATAAATTCGATTCCTCGCCACGGCCAAACCGTTCGAGATATCAAAAATCCGTCCGCAATTTAGCATCCTCAAAGTCTTGACTACATGCACACCGAGTTTGGAGGGGACACGGTGAATTTTCTAGGAGGAGTATTTCACATTCCACAGCAAGCGTTTTCCAAACAACCCATAATAGCCGACTTCCTGTTGGGCTGGCGTAAAACTTGACCAGGGGAAAGTTGTCCGGCACGATGAGATCTATATGTGTACCGAGTTTCATATTAATTCATGCAAGCGTGTTTGATATATGGACCAAGTTTTAGAACCCCGTTCAAGGGGGCGCTGTTGAGCCCCCCAGCCACGCCCGGGTACCAGCTTCAGCCCGGCCCTGATGGCCGTGGGTTCTGACCTGTGTGCAAAGTTTCAAGAGTTTTTGAGCACGTTAAGGACCCCAAAAGCCCCTGAAACCTTTATTAACAATATAAAAGCAATAGTCAAATCCCCCCCTCCCCTCACACACACAGAGACACAGAGAGAGGGAGAGAAAATTCTTCAGAAAATCCACATTCAAACCAAAATATCTCTCTTCCTGTTGGTCAGAGATGGTTAATGTAAATTAGAAAGTTGTCCGTCTTGATGAGAACAATACACATACCAAGTTTTGTTGCTGTTGATAAAACTAACCCCCCCACTTATGACTAAAGGTGGCGCCTACTGAGCCCCTCACCACGCCCGTTTCTGAAACTTTGCACATGTCTACTAGGTAATAAATGTAATGTGTCTGTCGAGTTTCATGCAATTTCAAGCATGCTAAGAGTCTCAAAAGCATCAAAAAAGAATATTGATGTTTGATGCGTTGCCATGGCAACAGTATTAAAGATATCAAAAATCCTTTCACAGGTCTACATCTGCCGTGTGTTTACATTATACACATAAAGTTTGAAGCAAATCGGGTAAAAATAAGAGGGTGATTTCAAAGCATATTGAAAGTGACACACTTCCTGCTGCCAGTTGGTGGCGCTATAACTTTGACTCACAATAGTCACATCCATGTGATCGGCCTCTTACAACGAACACACTGCTGAAGTTTAATCAAGATCAGTTAATGTATGCAGAAGTTATAACACACTTCCTGTGTATATTTTCTCGCCATAAATTAATTTCCTCGCCACGGCCAAACCGTTTGAGATATCAAAAATCCGTCCGCAATTTATCATCCTCAATGTCTTGACTTTATGCACACCGAGTTTGGAGGCGAATGGATGAATTTCCTAGGAGGAGTACATCAAATTCCACAGCATGCGTTTTCCAAACAACCCATAATAACCAACTTCCTGTTGGGCTGGCGTAAAACTTAGAGCACGAAAGTTGTTCGGCCCGATAAGATCTATATGTGTACCGAGTTTCATATTAATTCATGCAAGCGTGTTTGGTATATGGACCAAGTTTTCGGACCGCACTCGGACCCCATTCAAGGGGGCGCTGTCGAGCCCCCCTGCCACGCCCGGGTACCATCTTCAGCCCGGCCCTAATGGCCGCAGCTTCTGACCCGTGTGCAAAGTTTCATGAGTTTTTGAGCACGTTAAAGGCCCCAAAAGCCCCCGAAACCTTGAAGAACAATAATAATAAATATAGCTGCGAGCAGCGATTACGGGCCCAAGCCGGGCACCGGGGTGGCGGTGCCCCCAGCTTTGGCCCTTCATCGCTGCTCGCAGCTATATTTATATATATATATATATATATATATATATATATCTTTAATGTATTTTTATCATGTTGAAAAGTTTGGTGTGAATAAAATAAACCACTTAGGAGGAGTAGCTAAAAACTCAGAGTCTGACATATCCAAAAAATCCACATTCAAACCAAAATATCTGACTTCCTTTGGCTCGGAGCTAATGACTGTAAATTAGAAAGTTGTCTGGCTCGATGAGACCAATATGCGTACTGATTTTTGTAACTGTGGGTAAAAGTAACCCCCCCACTTTTGTCAAAAGCATTTTGAAAGTGACACACTTCCTGCTACCATTTGGTGGCGCTATAACTTTGACTCACAATAGTTACATCCATCTGACCGGCCTCTTACCACGAACACACTGCTGAAGTTTCATCAAGATCAGTTAATGTATGCAGAAGTTATAACACTTCGTGTTTCTCTTTTCTTGCCATAAATTCGTTTCCTCGCCATGGCCAAACCGTTCGAGTTATCAAAAATCCATCCGCAATTTAGCATCCTCAATGTCTTGACTTCATGCTGACCGAGTTTGGAGGCGAATGGATGAATTCCCTAGGAGGAGTACATTAAATTCCACAGCATGTGTTTCCAAACAACGCTAAATAGCCGACTTCCTGTTGGGCTAGCGTAAAACTTAGAGCACGAAAGTTGTTTGGCCCAAGGAGATCTATGTGTGTACCGAGTTTCATATTAATACATGCAAGTGTGTTTGATTTATGGACACGTGTTCGGATCCCGTTCCAGGGGGCGCTGTCGAGCCCCCCCGCCACGCCCGGGTACCAGCTTCAGCCCGGCCCTGATGGCCGTTGGTTCTGACCTGTGTGCAAAGTTTCAAGAGTTTTCGAGCACGTTAAGGGCCCCAAAAGCCCCTGAAACCTTGAAAAACAAAAAAGCAAATCTCACCCAACAGACAAATCCCCCCCACCCCCTCCACACACACACACACACACAGAGAGAGAGAAAATTCTCCAGAAAATCCACATTCAAACCAAAATATCTGACTTCCTGTTGGTCTGAGCTAATGACAATAAATTAGAAAGTTGTCCGGCCTGATGAGAACAATATACGTACCAAGTTTTGTGATTCTAGGAAAAACTAAGCCCCCATTTTTGGCTAAAGGTGGCGCTACTGAGCCATTCCACCACGCCCGTTTCTGAAACTTTGCACATGTCTACTGGATAATAAATGTGATGTGTCTGTCGAGTTTCATGCAATTTCAAGTATGTTAAGAGTCTCAAAAGCTTAAAAAAAGAATATTAAAGTTTGAAGCATTGCCACGGCAACAGTATCTAAGATATCAATAATCCTTTCACAGGTCTACATCTGCCGTGTGTCTACATTATACACATAAAGTTTGAAGCAAATCGGGTAAAAATAAGACAGTGATTTCAAAGCATTTTGAAAGTGACAAACTTCCTGCTGCCAGTTGGTGGCGCTATAACTTTGACGCACAATAGTCACATCCATGTGATCGGCCTCTTACAACGAACACACTGCTGAAGTTTCATCAAGATCAGTTAATGTATGCAGAAGTTATAACACACTTCCTGTTTCCATTATTCGCCATAAATACGTTTCCTCGCCACGGCCAAACCGTTCGAGATATCAAAAATCCGTTCGCAATTTAGCATCCTCAATGTCTTGACTTCATGCTGACTGAGTTTGGAGGTGAATGGATGAATTCCCTAGGAGGAGTACATCAAAATCCACAGCATGCGTTTCCAAACAACCCATAATAGCCGACTTCCTGTTGGGCTGGCGTAAAAAGTAAAAGTACGAAAGTTGTTCGGCCCGATGAGATCTATATGTGTACTGAGTTTCCTATTATTACATGCAAGAGTGTCTGATTTATGGACCAAGTTTTCGGACCTCGTTCAAGGGGGCGCTGTTGAGCCCCCCTGCCACGCCCGGGTACCAGCTTCAGCTCAGCCCTGATGGCCGCGGGTTCTGACCCGTGTGCAAAGTTTCAAGAGTTTTCGAGCATGTTAAGGGCCCCAAAAGTGCCCGAAAGGTTGACAAAAACATAATAATAATAAAATATAGCTGCGAGCAGCGATTACGGGCCCAAGCCGGTGGCACCGCAACCCCGGTGCCTTTAGTTACCTAAAGGCACCGGGGTGGCGGTACCGCCGGCTTGGGCCCTCCATCGCTGCTCGCAGCTATATTTACATATATATATATATATATATATATATATATATATATACATACATACATACACACACATACATATATATGTATATATATATATATATATATATATATATATATATGTATATATATATATATTATTGTTCAAAAGTTTGGGGTCAGTAAGATTTTTAATGTTTTTAGGAGAAGTCTCTTCTGCTCACCAAGGCTGCATTTATTGATTAAAAATACAAACAAAAACAGTAATATTGTGAAATATTATTCCAATTTAAAACAGCTGTTTTCAATTTTTAAATATTTTACATAGTAATTCATTTCTGTGATCAAAGTTGAGTTTTCAGCATCATTACTCCAGTCTTCAGTGTCACATGATCCTTCAGAAATCATACTAATATGATGATTGATGCTCAATAAATATTCATTATTATTTTCAATGTTGAAAACAGTTGTGTACAGATTTTTTTTTTCAAAATGCTTTGATGAATGTTAAGTTCAAAAGAACAGCATATATTTCAAATATATATATTTTTAACATTATAAATGTCTTTACTGTAACTGTTGATCAGTTTAACTCATCCTTCATAAATAAAAGTACTGATTTATTTTATTTATTTCCCCCAAAAATAAAATTGTAATTATTACTAACCCAAAACTTTTGAGCGGTAGTGTTTAACGTTACAAAAGCTTTAGATTTCAGATAAATGCTGTTCTTTTGAACTTTCTATTCATCAAAGACTGTACACAACTGTTTTCGACATTTAAAATAATAATGAATGTTTCTTGAGTATCAATCATCATATTAGAATAATTTCTGAAGGATCATGTGACAGTGACGACTGGAGTAATGATGCTGAAAACTCAGCTTTGATCACAGGAATAAATAACAGTTTAAAATATATTAAAATAGAAAGCAGCCGTTTTAAATTGGAATAATATTTTACAATATTACTGTTTTTGTTTGTATTTTTAATCAAATAAATGCAGCCTTGGTGAGCAGAAGAAACTTCTCTGTTATGTGCGCGCCACAGACTGCACGCACGTCCGCTTAGAGTTCCGCCTTTTGCCTTCCGTCAATATTACGTTATTAGAAAAATATTTTTTTAGAGAATCGATTTTTTGACATTTGTGAATCGATTCAGAATCGTCCACGTCCGCATCGCGATGCATCTAAGAATACATTTTTTCTCCCACCCCTAGATTTCATACAACAGGTTAATAAACAGTTACAATTAAGTCACTTACATTTTAGATTCAATGTTGACTGTTTTTGTTCTGTTTCAGCAGCGAAAATAGTTAAACAAAGATCACGGCAGAACCATCACGTGTTTTCTCATAACTGAACGATTCAGCATTTTTAACGAATCGGTTGACTCAAAGATTGAATGATCAATCCATAAACATCTGTCTTAATCATGATCGACTCATTCGAACGAATCGTTTGAACGAATGAATCAATGACTCGCTTATTAAGATGGATGCCTGGCGACACCTAATGGCGGTTTAGTGTTGTTTAAAAGCATCATTCTTTCCCACATGTGTGTGATTTGTGTGTGCAACATTATCATTATTTTTCTTTCACTATTATATTAGCGATTTAAAAGCACCCACTCGTGTCACACGTCGATTAACCGGTGGGAAAATATCCTCAGACACATACCTAATAAATGTATATTTAAATACAATATTGGCCTACCTGGTAAAAAGTTTTATATACTATTTTGATGTCCTTTTGGACACAAGAGGGCAGTATAGCCCTATGTTTGCTTTTTTGTTGAACCAAATAGCACTAAATAGCCTGTTTTAACTTTTTCATTCTTCTTGAATTGCAAAAACAGAATAAAATGGGTTTAGTTGTGATATTTGTATTCTTTTATATAGAAATAAATGGTATATAATTACATTTTTAGAAGATTTTTAGTGTTTCCTTTTTGGACATTACTTTAATCCCTCGCCATAGCAAAACCATTTGAGATATTTATTATCCATTCACAATTTAGCATATTTAATGTAGTTTCATCATGTTGAAAAAGTTTGGTACGAATAAAATAAATAGTTTAAGAGGAGTGGCTAAAAATTCAGAGGCTGATTTTGCAAAAAAATTCACATTCAGACCAAAATATCTGACTTCCTGATGGCCAGAGCTATTGAATGTAAATTAGAAAGTTGTCCGGCTTGATGAGAACAATATACAAACTGTTTTTTCTTTACTGTAGTTAAAACTAACCCCCCCACTTTTGTCAAAAGCATGTTGAAAGTGACACACTTCCTGCTGCCAGTTGGTGGCGCTATAACTTTGACTCACAATAGCTACATCCATCTGATCGGCCTCTTACCACGAACACACTGCTGAAGTTTCATCAAGATCAGTTAATGTATGCAGAAGTTATTCCACTTCCGTGTTTCTCTTTTCTCGCCATAAATTCGATTCCTCGCCACAGCCAAACCGTTCGAGATATCAAAAATCCGTCCGCAATTTAGCATCCTCAAAGTCTTGACTACATGCACACCGAGTTTGAAGGGGACACGGTGAATTTTCTAGGAGGAGTATTTCACATTCCACAGCAAGCGTTTTCCAAACAACCCATAATAGCCGACTTCCTGTTGGGCTGGCGTAAAACTTGACCGGGGTAAAGTTGTTCGGCCCGATGAGATCTATATGTGTACCGAGTTTCATATTAATTCATGCGAGCGTGTTTGATATATGGATCAAGTTTTAGAACCCCGTTCAAGGGGGCGCTGTTGAGCCCCCCAGCCACGCCCGGGTACCAGCTTCAGCCCGGCCCTGATGGCCGTGGGTTCTGACCTGTGTGCAAAGTTTCAAGAGTTTTTGAGCACGTTAAGGACCCCAAAAGCCCCTGAAACCTTGATTAACAATATAAAAGCAATAGTCAAATCCCCCCCTCCCCTCACACACACACAGACACAGAGAGAGGGAGAGAAAATTCTTCAGAAAATCCACATTCAAACCAAAATATCTCTCTTCCTGTTGGTCGGAGATGGTTCATGTAAATTAGAAAGTTGTCCGTCTTGATGAGAACAATACACATACCAAGTTTTGTGATTCTAGGAAAAACTAAGCCCCCATTTTTGACTAAAGGTGGCGCTACTGAGCCATTCCACCACGCCCGTTTCTGAAACTTTGCACATGTCTACGGGCTAATAAATGTGATGTGTCTGTTGAGTTTCATGCAATTTCAAGTATGTTAAGAGTCTCAAAAGCATCAAAAAATAATATTAAAGTTTGATGCGTTGCCACGGCAACAGTATCTAAGATATCAATAATCCTTTCACAGGTTTACATCTGCCGTGTGTCTACATTGTACGCATAAAGTTTGAAGCAAATCGGGTAAAAATAAGACACTGATTTCAAAGCATTTTGAAAGTGATGTACTTCCTGCTGCCTGTTGGTGGCGCTATAACTTTGACTCACAATAGTCACATCCATGTGATCGGCCTCTTACAACGAACACACTGCTGTTTCATCAAGATCAGTTAATGTATGCAGAAGTTATAACACACTTCCTGTTTCATTTTTTCGCCATAAATTTGTTTCCTCGCCACGGCCAAACCGTTCGAGATATCAAAAATCCGTCCGCAATTTAGCATCCTCAATGTCTTGACTTCATGCACACCGAGTTTGGAGGCGAATCGATGAATTCCCTAGGAGGAGTACATTAAATTCCACAGCATGCGTTTCCAAACAACGCTAAATAGCCAACTTCCTGTTTGGCTGGCGTAAAACTTAGAGCACGAAAGTTGTTCGGCCCAATGAGATCTATATGTGTACCGAGTTTCATATTATTACATGCAAGCGTGTTTGATTTATGGACACGTGTTTGGATCCCGTTCCAGGGGGCGCTGTCGAGCCCCCCTGCCACGCCCGGGTACCAGCTTCAGTCCGGCCCTGATGGCCGCGGGTTCTGACGTGTGTGCAAAATTTCAAGAGTTTTCGAGCATGTTAAGGGCCCCAAAAGTGCCCGAAAGGTTGACAAAATAATAATAATAATAATAATAATAATAATCCTACCGAAAACAATAGGGCCTTCGCCCTTTCAGGGCTTGGGCCCTAATAATAATAATAATAATCCTACCGAAAACAATAGGGCCTTCGCCCTTTCAGGGCTTGGGCCCTAATAATCCTACCGAAAACAATAGGGCCTTCGCCCTTTCAGGGCTTGGGCCCTAAATATATATATATATAAATATAGCTGCGAGCAGCGATTACGGGCCCAAGCCGGTGGCACCGCAACCCCGGTGCCTTTAGTTACCTAAAGGCACCGGGGTGGCGGTACCGCCGGCTTGGGCCCTCCATCGCTGCTTGCAGCTATATTTATATATATATATATATATATATATATATATACATACATACATACACACACATACATATATATGTATATATATATATATATATATATATATATATATATATATATATATATATTATTGTTCAAAAGTTTGGGGTCAGTAAGATTTTTAATGTTTTTAGGAGAAGTCTCTTCTGCTCACCAAGGCTGCATTTATTGATTAAAAATACAAACAAAAACAGTAATATTGTGAAATATTATTCCAATTTAAAACAGCTGTTTTCAATTTTTAAATATTTTACATAGTAATTCATTTCTGTGATCAAAGTTGAGTTTTCAGCATCATTACTCCAATCTTCAGTGTCACATGATCCTTCAGAAATCATACTAATATGATGATTGATGCTCAATAAATATTCATTATTATTTTCAATGTTGAAAACAGTTGTGTACAGATTTTTTTTTTCAAAATGCTTTGATGAATGTTAAGTTCAAAAGAACAGCATATATTTCAAATATATATATTTTTAACATTATAAATGTCTTTACTGTAACTGTTGATCAGTTTAACTCATCCTTCATAAATAAAAGTACTGATTTATTTTATTTATTTCCCCCAAAAATAAAATTGTAATTATTACTAACCCAAAACTTTTGAGCGGTAGTGTTTAACGTTACAAAAGCTTTAGATTTCAGATAAATGCTGTTCTTTTGAACTTTCTATTCATCAAAGACTGTACACAACTGTTTTCGACATTTAAAATAATAATGAATGTTTCTTGAGTATCAATCATCATATTAGAATAATTTCTGAAGGATCATGTGACAGTGACGACTGGAGTAATGATGCTGAAAACTCAGCTTTGATCACAGGAATAAATAACAGTTTAAAATATATTAAAATAGAAAGCAGCCGTTTTAAATTGGAATAATATTTTACAATATTACTGTTTTTGTTTGTATTTTTAATCAAATAAATGCAGCCTTGGTGAGCAGAAGAAACTTCTCTGTTATGTGCGCGCCACAGACTGCACGCACGTCCGCTTAGAGTTCCGCCTTTTGCCTTCCGTCAATATTACGTTATTAGAAAAATATTTTTTTAGAGAATCGATTTTTTGACATTTGTGAATCGATTCAGAATCGTCCACGTCCGCATCGCGATGCATCTAAGAATACATTTTTTCTCCCACCCCTAGATTTCATACAACAGGTTAATAAACAGTTACAATTAAGTCACTTACATTTTAGATTCAATGTTGACTGTTTTTGTTCTGTTTCAGCAGCGAAAATAGTTAAACAAAGATCACGGCAGAACCATCACGTGTTTTCTCATAACTGAACGATTCAGCATTTTTAACGAATCGGTTGACTCAAAGATTGAATGATCAATCCATAAACATCTGTCTTAATCATGATCGACTCATTCGAACGAATCGTTTGAACGAATGAATCAATGACTCGCTTATTAAGATGGATGCCTGGCGACACCTAATGGCGGTTTAGTGTTGTTTAAAAGCATCATTCTTTCCCACATGTGTGTGATTTGTGTGTGCAACATTATCATTATTTTTCTTTCACTATTATATTAGCGATTTAAAAGCACCCACTCGTGTCACACGTCGATTAACCGGTGGGAAAATATCCTCAGACACATACCTAATAAATGTATATTTAAATACAATATTGGCCTACCTGGTAAAAAGTTTTATATACTATTTTGATGTCCTTTTGGACACAAGAGGGCAGTATAGCCCTATGTTTGCTTTTTTGTTGAACCAAATAGCACTAAATAGCCTGTTTTAACTTTTTCATTCTTCTTGAATTGCAAAAACAGAATAAAATGGGTTTAGTTGTGATATTTGTATTCTTTTATATAGAAATAAATGGTATATAATTACATTTTTAGAAGATTTTTAGTGTTTCCTTTTTGGACATTACTTTAATCCCTCGCCATAGCAAAACCATTTGAGATATTTATTATCCATTCACAATTTAGCATATTTAATGTAGTTTCATCATGTTGAAAAAGTTTGGTACGAATAAAATAAATAGTTTAAGAGGAGTGGCTAAAAATTCAGAGGCTGATTTTGCAAAAAAATTCACATTCAGACCAAAATATCTGACTTCCTGATGGCCAGAGCTATTGAATGTAAATTAGAAAGTTGTCCGGCTTGATGAGAACAATATACAAACTGTTTTTTCTTTACTGTAGTTAAAACTAACCCCCCCACTTTTGTCAAAAGCATGTTGAAAGTGACACACTTCCTGCTGCCAGTTGGTGGCGCTATAACTTTGACTCACAATAGCTACATCCATCTGATCGGCCTCTTACCACGAACACACTGCTGAAGTTTCATCAAGATCAGTTAATGTATGCAGAAGTTATTCCACTTCCGTGTTTCTCTTTTCTCGCCATAAATTCGATTCCTCGCCACAGCCAAACCGTTCGAGATATCAAAAATCCGTCCGCAATTTAGCATCCTCAAAGTCTTGACTACATGCACACCGAGTTTGAAGGGGACACGGTGAATTTTCTAGGAGGAGTATTTCACATTCCACAGCAAGCGTTTTCCAAACAACCCATAATAGCCGACTTCCTGTTGGGCTGGCGTAAAACTTGACCGGGGTAAAGTTGTTCGGCCCGATGAGATCTATATGTGTACCGAGTTTCATATTAATTCATGCGAGCGTGTTTGATATATGGATCAAGTTTTAGAACCCCGTTCAAGGGGGCGCTGTTGAGCCCCCCAGCCACGCCCGGGTACCAGCTTCAGCCCGGCCCTGATGGCCGTGGGTTCTGACCTGTGTGCAAAGTTTCAAGAGTTTTTGAGCACGTTAAGGACCCCAAAAGCCCCTGAAACCTTGATTAACAATATAAAAGCAATAGTCAAATCCCCCCCTCCCCTCACACACACACAGACACAGAGAGAGGGAGAGAAAATTCTTCAGAAAATCCACATTCAAACCAAAATATCTCTCTTCCTGTTGGTCGGAGATGGTTCATGTAAATTAGAAAGTTGTCCGTCTTGATGAGAACAATACACATACCAAGTTTTGTGATTCTAGGAAAAACTAAGCCCCCATTTTTGACTAAAGGTGGCGCTACTGAGCCATTCCACCACGCCCGTTTCTGAAACTTTGCACATGTCTACGGGCTAATAAATGTGATGTGTCTGTTGAGTTTCATGCAATTTCAAGTATGTTAAGAGTCTCAAAAGCATCAAAAAATAATATTAAAGTTTGATGCGTTGCCACGGCAACAGTATCTAAGATATCAATAATCCTTTCACAGGTTTACATCTGCCGTGTGTCTACATTGTACGCATAAAGTTTGAAGCAAATCGGGTAAAAATAAGACACTGATTTCAAAGCATTTTGAAAGTGATGTACTTCCTGCTGCCTGTTGGTGGCGCTATAACTTTGACTCACAATAGTCACATCCATGTGATCGGCCTCTTACAACGAACACACTGCTGAAGTTTCATCAAGATCAGTTAATGTATGCAGAAGTTATAACACACTTCCTGTTTCATTTTTTCGCCATAAATTTGTTTCCTCGCCACGGCCAAACCGTTCGAGATATCAAAAATCCGTCCGCAATTTAGCATCCTCAATGTCTTGACTTCATGCACACCGAGTTTGGAGGCGAATCGATGAATTCCCTAGGAGGAGTACATTAAATTCCACAGCATGCGTTTCCAAACAACGCTAAATAGCCAACTTCCTGTTTGGCTGGCGTAAAACTTAGAGCACGAAAGTTGTTCGGCCCAATGAGATCTATATGTGTACCGAGTTTCATATTATTACATGCAAGCGTGTTTGATTTATGGACACGTGTTTGGATCCCGTTCCAGGGGGCGCTGTCGAGCCCCCCTGCCACGCCCGGGTACCAGCTTCAGTCCGGCCCTGATGGCCGCGGGTTCTGACGTGTGTGCAAAATTTCAAGAGTTTTCGAGCATGTTAAGGGCCCCAAAAGTGCCCGAAAGGTTGACAAAATAATAATAATAATAATAATAATAATAATCCTACCGAAAACAATAGGGCCTTCGCCCTTTCAGGGCTTGGGCCCTAATAAATAATCCTACCGAAAACAATAGGGCCTTCGCCCTTTCAGGGCTTGGGCCCTAATTAAAGCTGCAAGCAGCGATGAAAGGGCCCTCGCACCCGTGCCATCAACACTCGGTGGCTTTAGGAAGACAGAGCATGGTTGGGAAATGTACATTTAAGGAGGTATATATAGTAAGAGTATGTCAAAGTCAGTTACAAAATGTTTTGTATAATGGTGATAATAGCATGCTTCATGACTCAGCTAAGTGTTGCTAGCATGTTTAGTCTGTTTCTAGCATGCTTAGTACACAATAATTATGTGGTTAGTACTGCATTACTGTGTTAACCATGTCAGTTTCTGTTGCCAGTAGGTTGCTTTATGACTATAACTGAATATGAGCATGGATGTGTGTTCAGGACAGAACACTTATCAAACGTGTGAAGTTTGGTGCAAATTGGACATTGCCTTCTTGAGTAACAACAAAGTCATGTTTCACTGAATTAGTATTCTTTAGCACGTAGCTAAGCATTGTTAGCATGTTTTAACATGTTTCTAGCATGTTTAGAACTCAATGGCATTTTTAACATGTTGCTAGAACGGCATCAACGTGTTAAACATGTCACTTCCTGTTGCCAGTAGGTGGCGCTATTACTATAACTGAACATTCTCATGTAGATGTGTTCAGGCCATGACTCTTATCAAAAGTGTGAAGTTTGGGGCAGATTGGACATTCCATGCCTGAGTTACAGCAAATTCCTATTTAATTGCAATAATAGCATGCGTTAGCACTTAGCTAAGAGTTTGCTAGCATGTTTTAGCATGTTTCTAGTATGTTGTTAGCATGTTTAACACTTGCTGGCACTTTTTTATATGTTATTAGGAGTCCATAACAGTGTTAAACATGTCACTTCCTGTTGCCAGCAGGTGGCGCTATGACTGTAACTGAATATAAGCATGGTCATGTGTTCAGGACAGAACGCTTATCAAAAGTGTGAAGTTTGGGGCAGATTGGACATTCCATGCCTGAGTTACAGCAAATTCATATTTAATTGCAGTAATATCATTCTTTAGCACTTAGCTAAGTGTTTGCTAGTATGTTTCAGCATGTCTCTAGTATGTTGGTAGGATGTTTAGCACCTACTGGCATTTTTTTATATGTTATTAGGAGTCAAGAACAGTGTTAAACGTCACTTCCTGTTGCCAGCAGGTGGCGCTATGACTATAACTAAATATGAGCATGGACATGTGTTCAAGAGATAACTCTTATCAAACGTGTGAAGTTTGGGGTAGATTGTACATTGCCTTCTTGAGTAACAACAAAGTCCTGTTTCATTGAATTAGCATGCTTTAACATTTAGCTAAGTATTGCTAGCATGTTTTAACATGTTTCTAGCATGTTTAGAACTCAATGGCATTTTTAACATGTTGCTAGAACGGCATCAACGTGTTAAACATGTCACTTCCTGGTGCCAGTAGGTGGCGCTATTACTATAACTGAATTTGAGCATAGACATGTGTTCAGGCCATGATTCTTATCAAACATGTGAAGTTTGGGGCAGATTGGACATTCCATGCCTGAGTTACAGCAAATTCCTATTTAATTGCAGTAATAGCATGCTTTAACACTTAGCTAAGTGTTTGCTAGCATGTTTCTAGTATGTTGCTAACCTGTTTAGCACTTGCTGGCTCTTTTTTATGTTATTAGGAGACCCCAACACTGTTAAACATGTCACTTCCTGCTGACAGCAGGTGGCGCTATTACTATAACTGAACATTCTCATGTAGATGTGTTCAGGCCATGACTCTTATCAAAAGTGTGAAGTTTGGGGCAGATTGGACATTCCATGCCTGAGTTACAGCAAATTCCTATTTAATTGCAGCAATAGCATGCTTTAGCACTTAGCTAAGTGTTTGCTAGCATGTTTTAGCATGTTTCTAGTATGTTGTTAGCATGTTTAGCACTTGCTGGCACTTTTTTTATATGTTTTTATATGTCCACAACAGTGTTTAACATGTCACTTCCTGTTGCCAGCAGGTGGCGCTATGACTGTAACTGAATATGAGCATGGTCATGTGTTCAGGACAGAACGTTTATTAAAAGTGTGAAGTTTGGCGCAGATTGGACATTGCCTTCTTGAGTAACAACAACACTTAGCTAAGTATTGCTAGCATGTTTTAACATGTTTCTAGCATGTTTAGAAGTCAATGGCATTTTTAACATGTTGCTAGAACGGCATCAACGTGTTAAACATGACACTTCCTGTTACCAGTAGGTGGCGCTATTACTATAACTGAATATTATCATGTAGATGTGTTCAGGCCATGACTCTTATCAAACGTGTGAAGTTTGGGGCAGATTGGACATTCCGTGCCTGAGTTACAGCAAATTCCTATTTAATTGCAGTAATAGCATGCTTTAGTACTTAGTTAAGTGTTTGCTAGCATGTTTTAGCTTCTAGTATGTTGTTAGCATGTTTAGCACTTGCTGGCACTTTTTTATATGTTATCAGGAGTCCACAACAGTGTTTAACATGTCACTTCCTGTTGCCAGCAGGTGGCGCTATAAATGTAACTGAATATGAGCATGGTCATGTGTTCAGGACAGAACGCTTATCAAAAGTGTGAAGTTTGACGCAGATTGGAAACGTGTTAAACATGACACTTCCTGTTACCAGTAGGTGGCGCTATTACTATAACTGAATATTCTCATGTAGATGTGTTCAGGCCATGACTCTTATCAAACGTGTGAAGTTTGGGGCAGATTGGACATTCCGTGCCTGAGTTACAGCAAATTCCTATTTAATTGCAGTAATAGCATGCTTTAGCACTTAGTTAAGTGTTTGCTAGCATGTTTTAGCTCCTAGTATGTTGTTAGCATGTTTAGCACTTGCTGGCACTTTTATATATGTTATCAGGAGTCCACAACAGTGTTTAACATGTCACTTCCTGTTGCCAGCAGGTGGCGCTATAAATGTAACTGAATATGAGCATGGTCATGTGTTCAGGACAGAACGCTTATCAAAAGTGTGAAGTTTGACGCAGATTGGAAACGTGTTAAACATGACACTTCCTGTTACCAGTAGGTGGCACTATTACTATAACTGAATATTCTCATGTAGATGTGTTCAGGCCATGACTCTTATCAAACGTGTGAAGTTTGGGGCAGATTGGACATTGCCTTCTTGAGTAACAACAACATCCTGTTTCATTGAATTAGCATGCTTTAGCACTTAGCTAAGTATTGCTAGCATGTTTTAACATGTTTCTAGCATGTTTAGAACTCAATGGCATTTTTAACATGTTGCTAGAACAGCATCAACGTGTTAAACATGTCACTTCCTGTTGCCAGTAGGTGGCGCTATTACTATATTGAATTTGAGCATGGACATGTGTTCAGGCCATGATTCTTATCAAACGTGTGAAGTTTGGGGCAGATTGGACATTCCATGCCTGAGTTACAGCAAATTCCTATTCAATTGCAGTAATAGCATGCTTTAGCACTTAGCTAAGTGTTTGCTAGCATGTTTTAGCATGTTTATAGTATGTTGTTAGCATGTTTAGCACTTGCTGGCACTTTTTTATATGTTATTAGGAGTCCACAACAGTGTTAAACATGTCACTTCCTGTTGCCAGCAGGTGGCGCTATGACTGTAACTGAATATGAGCATGGTCATGTGTTCAGGACAGAATGCTTATCAAACGTGTGAAGTTTGGGGCAGATTGGACATTCCATGCCTGAGTTACAGCAACTTCCTGTTTCATGGCGAAACATCAAAATTTGTCAGGCCGCCGAGGACCCGCCCTTCGACGAAAACTCAAGATCTTCGCAATTTAACGTCGCAAAGGCCTTAAGATTACACTCACCAAATTTGAAGATGATCAGATTAAAACTGTAGGAGGAGTTCGTTAAAGTACGAGGCCTGAAAATGGCAAAAACTGCACAAAAATCTGAGAGGAAGTTCAAAATGGCTGACTTCCTGTTGGGTTTAGGGCTACGCTCCAAGAGACTTTTTTGTAGGTATTAGGTCATTACATATATGTACCGAATTTCGTACACGTACGTGGAACACAGCGGGAGGCGCACTCCGTTGAACTTTTATAGGTGGCGCTATCGAGCCATTTTGCCCCGCCCAATTCTGAAACCTATATCAGATGTAAATTTTCGCCAGTTCTGACACGTGTGCAAAGTTTCGTGAGTTTTCGAGCATGTTTAGGCCCTCAAAAATGCGATTAAATGCGGAGAAGAATAATAATAATAATAATAATAATAAACGGAGCAATTCCAAGAGGGTCCTCACACCATCGGTGCTCGGGCCCTAATAATTAAAGCTGCAAGCAGCGATGAAAGGGCCCTCGCACCCGTGTCATCAACACTCGGTGGCTTTAGGAAGACAGAGCATGGTTGGGAAATGTACATTTAAGGAGGTATATATAGTAAGAGTATGTCAAAGTCAGTTACAAAATGTTTTGTATAATGGTGATAATAGCATGCTTCATGACTCAGCTAAGTGTTGCTAGCATGTTTAGTCTGTTTCTAGCATGCTTAGTACACAATAATTATGTGGTTAGTACTGCATTACTGTGTTAACCATGTCAGTTTCTGTTGCCAGTAGGTTGCGTTATGACTATAACTGAATATGAGCATGGATGTGTGTTCAGGACAGAAATCTTATCAAACGTGTGAAGTTTGGTGCAAATTGGACATTGCCTTCTTGAGTAACAACAAAGTCATGTTTCATTGAATTAGCATTCTTTAGCACTTAGCTAAGCATTGTTAGCATGTTTTAACATGTTTCTAGCATGTTTAGAACTCAATGGCATTTTTAACATGTTGCTAGAACGGCATCAACGTGTTAAACATGTCACTTCCTGTTGCCAGTAGGTGGCGCTATTACTATAACTGAACATTCTCATGTAGATGTGTTCAGGCCATGACTCTTATCAAAAGTGTGAAGTTTGGGGCAGATTGGACATTCCATGCCTGAATTACAGCAAATTCCTATTTAATTGCAATAATAGCATGCTTTAGTCACTTAGCTAAGAGTTTGCTAGCATGTTTTAGCATGTTTCTAGTATGTTGTTAGCATGTTTAACACTTGCTGGCACTTTTTTATATGTTATTAGGAGTCCATAACAGTGTTAAACATGTCACTTCCTGTTGCCAGCAGGTGGCGCTATGACTGTAACTGAATATAAGCATGGTCATGTGTTCAGGACAGAACGCTTATCAAAAGTGTGAAGTTTGGGGCAGATTGGACATTCCATGCCTGAGTTACAGCAAATTCATATTTAATTGCAGTAATATCATTCTTTAGCACTTAGCTAAGTGTTTGCTAGTATGTTTTAGCATGTCTCTAGTATGTTGGTAGGATGTTTAGCACCTACTGGCATTTTTTTATATGTTATTAGGAGTCAAGAACAGTGTTAAACGTCACTTCCTGTTGCCAGCAGGTGGCGCTATGACTATAACTAAATATGAGCATGGACATGTGTTCAAGAGATAACTCTTATCAAACGTGTGAAGTTTGGGGTAGATTGTACATTGCCTTCTTGAGTAACAACAAAGTCCTGTTTCATTGAATTAGCATGCTTTAGCACTTAGCTAAGTATTGCTAGCATGTTTTAACATGTTTCTAGCATGTTTAGAACTCAATGGCATTTTTAACATGTTGCTAGAACGGCATCAACGTGTTAAACATGTCACTTCCTGTTGCCAGTAGGTGGCGCTATTACTATAACTGAATTTGAGCATAGACATGTGTTCAGGCCATAATTCTTATCAAACGTGTGAAGTTTGGGGCAGATTGGACATTCCATGCCTGAGTTACAGCAAATTCCTATTTAATTGTAGTAATAGCATGCTTTAGCACTTAGCTAAGTGTTTTCTTGCATGTTTTAGCTTCTAGTATGTTGTTAGCATGTTTAGCACTTGATGGCACTTTTTTATATGTTATCAGGAGTCCACAACAGTGTTTAACATGTCACTTCCTGTTGCCAGCAGGTGGCGCTATAAATGTAACTGAATATGAGCATGGTCATGTGTTCAGGACAGAACGTTTATTAAAAGTGTGAAGTTTGGCGCAGATTGGACATTGCCTTCTTGAGTAACAACAACATCCTGTTTCATTGAATTAGCATGCTTTAGCACTTAGCTAAGTATTGCTAGCATTTTTTAACATGTTTCTAGCATGTTTAGAAGTCAATGGCATTTTTAACATGTTGCTAGAATGGCATCAACGTGTTAAACATGACACTTCCTGTTACCAGTAGGTGGCGCTATTACTATAACTGAATATTCTCATGTAGATGTGTTCAGGACAGAACGCTTATCAAAAGTGTGAAGTTTGGGGCAGATTGGACATTCCATGCCTGAGTTACAGCAAATTCCTATTTAATTGCAATAATAGCATGCTTTAGCACTTAGCTAAGAGTTTGCTAGCATGTTTTAGTATGCTTCTAGTATGTTGTTAGCATGTTTAGCACTTGCTGGCACTTTTTTATATGTTATTAGGAGTCCATAACAGTGTTAAACATGTCACTTCCTGTTGCCAGCAGGTGGCGCTATGACTATAACTGAATATGAGCATGGTCATGTGTTCAGGACAGAACTCTTATCAAACGTGTGAAGTTTGGGGCAGATTGGACATTCCATGCCTGAGTTACAGCAACTTCCTGTTTCATGGCGAAACATCGAAATTTGTCAGGCCGCCGAGGACCCGTCCTTCGACGAAAACTCAAGATCTTCGCAATTTAACGTCGCAAAGGCCTTAAGATTACACTCACCAAATTTGAAGATGATCAGATTAAAACTGTAGGAGGAGTTCGTTAAAGTACGAGGCCTGAAAATGGCAAAAACTGCACAAAAATCTGAGAGGAAGTTCAAAATGGCTGACTTCCTGTTGTGTTTAGGGCTATGCTCCAAGAGACTTTTTTGTAGGTATTAGGTCATTACATGTATGTACCGAATTTCGTGCATGTACGTGGAACGTTGCGGGAGGCGCACTCCGTTGAACTTTTATAGGTGGCGCTATCGAGCCATTTTGCCCCGTCCAATTCTGAAACCTATATCAGATGTAAATTTTCGCCAGTTCTGACGCGTGTGCAAAGTTTTGTGAGTTTTCGAGCATGTTTAGGCCCTCAAAAATGCAATTAAATGCGGAGAAGAATAATAAATATAGCTGCGAGCAGCGATTACGGGCCCAAGCCGGTGGCACCGCAACCCCGGTGCCTTTAGTTACCTAAAGGCACCGGGGTGGCGGTACCGCCGGCTTTGGCCCTCCATCGCTGCTCGCAGCTATATTTATATATATATATATATATATATATATATATATATATATATATATATATATATATATATGTATTTATTATACAAACATATATATATATATATATATATATATATATATATATATATATATATATATATATATATATTTATGTATATATATATATATTTATATATGTATATATATATATATATATATATATATATATATATATATACCGTTCAAAAGTTTGGGGTCAGGAAGATTTTTAATGTTTTTAGGAGAAGTCTCTTCTGGGGCCTGTACCATGAAGGTAGCTTAACAAACTCGGGGTTACAGGATTAGTTTTGAGTTGACAAAACCAAACCGATGCAATCAGGCTTTATTGGTACCATGATGCAGCTCATCAACTTTCTCTGTCAACTCAGGCTTGATCCTTAAGCTATGATTACTCCACGCGCGCGTGCACATAAAAGAGTGACGTCGACACTGAACAACCAATCGCGGGTAGAGCGAGAGCGATATATTTTTCCGCGGAGGAGCAAGAGATAATCATTCATAATTACGATTAATTTAAATATGTATTTCAACCTCGAAACAATACGGTCTCTGCTGCCAAAGCAAGAGAAGACTGTTGGAGAACGATTGCTGATTGTTAATGTGTAAGTTAAACAAATACGTTCTATATTTATGTAAAATTATGTATGTATATATGTATGTGTAGCCTATACGTGTAATATAGCCAATAGCCTATTTTTATAATATATAAAAAATGTGCATGTATGTACTAAGAAAGATTAATATTCATTGATTTTTAAATGCAACCCCAACTCCAAATGTTCTTGGCAGCAGATAAAGACAAAATATAAAAATATAATTCAAAGTGGTTATTTCAAGGAGTTAATTCAAAGAGTATTTACCACAACCTTTTATTACTTTTGTGAACATTTTATCACACTTGTTTGCAGCAAACAGAAATAAAGAATTAAATTCAGAAAACCAGAATACACTGGCGGAGGAGTTGGCTCTGAGTAGGCAATAAGGGACGGCCGATTATGGATGGGATTACAGGTGCTGTACAATCTGACCCTGGTGCTGGCTCCTCTAAGCAAGTAACACTGGGTACGTGTGCAATACATTACTACTTTTTTTTAAGTTTTAAATATGGCTGACTGTATGTTCTGCAGGGAAATACAGTGTCCCTGTTGAAGCTAACACACACACACACACACACACACACACACACACACACACACACACACACACATGTCTGGTTTACTATCTTTGTGGGGACTCTCCATAGACTTAATGGTTTTTATACTGTACAAACGGTATATTCTATCTCCTTACACTAACCCTACCCCTAAACCTACCCATCACAGGAAACTTTCTGCATTTTTACATTTCCAAAAAAACTCATTCTGTATGATTTATAAGCTTGTTTACCCATGGGGACCTCTATTTAGGTCCCCACTGTGACACGAGTCCCCATGAGTCTGTGTGCATTCAGGTTGAAGTCCCCACCGGGATAGAAAAACAGGTACACACACACACACACACACACACACACACACACACACAGTCTCCCACACAGAGGTCAGTATGCAGCAGACAGAACACCAAACATAACCTGCTTTACAACAGTTATGCTTTACATTGGCCTACTTTTATTTATTAGGGTGAAGCAAATAATGAAGACATTCTGTCTGTGTGTTCAGTTGCTGATGTGAATGCACTGGGCTTTTTATTATGGCAAACATTTGAATGTGTGGCATAAAAAAGGGACTGGCCCTTACACATCTCTTTTGTAGGATTTTTCACAACCTGACCCAGAAACTGAGGCCTCTACCTCAATGGGCTTCAGAAGAAATGTGTAAGGATTTAAAACCCTTGACATAATACAGTCAGTCCTGTGTTTGTAGGAAGTCAAGGAACTTTTTGTGATTTTGATGAGCCTCCAGAAAACTTGTAATGATCATGTTTGTGGTGGAATTATGTTTCAGGTGGAAACAGACTCAGTCAGGGCCCTGTACAAAAGGAGTCTTGAACTAAACTGCACACTAAAGGAGTCTTGAACTAAACTGCACACTAAAGGAGTCTTGAACTAAACTGCACACTAAAGGAGACTTGAACTAGACTGCACACTAAAGGAGCTGACTGTGAGCTGAGGAGGCTCCAAACAAAATCAAACAGCTGGATAAAACTGATCTCAGTATATATATATATATATATATATATATATATATATATATATATATATATATATATATATATATATTAGTATAACTTATTTAACCAAGTAACACTTTAGTATGAATATTTATTAATGCAACTTTCTCTTGCTCTCTTTCTCCCTCCCATCCCACAAAACCAATAAAACAGTTTGAGACATATCTGCAGTTTCAATGTGCTTTTATTAAGTGTAATATTGTATGGTGATTGCATCTACATCTGCACCAGCTGGGTGGTCAAGTGTGATCGGGTCAGTTTCTTCGGGGAGAAGCTGGTTTTGTGGTGTTTCTCACTCCTTTCTACTGGTGGCTATATTGTGCAGAATGGCACATGCAGCCACTATCTGTGATGCCCGCTCTGGTGACTCTGAAGCGCCGAACACAGTTGAAATGTGCCTTTAGGATGCCAAAGGTCATCTCTATCTTCACTCTGGTTTTACTGAGGGCCACATTGAAGCAGTGCTGTGGCCCTATCTGAGGGTCATGATAGGGGGTTATTGTGTAGGTTTTTCTATCTCAGTTTAAATGAACAGTGTTTTGTACTGTACCAAATTTAACTTGCTTTCCTCAAAGCGCTGACACAACACAGACTCATGGAAAATTTGTAAGACAAGCACTGGAGCCAGGCCATTTGGCATCCAAACTTGATCATATGTTCATGACCACAAGTCGTCTGCAGATGAAATGTTTAGTAGATCATTGTTATATCTGTTAAAGTTACTATTAATTTAAAAATTCATCTCACAGAAAATAATCATCTCACATATTCACATCATCTCTACCTGAACATTAAGGCTGTGATAGGACTTCCTATTAACATAATCTGCCTCATGTTCCCTAGAGCAGTGGAGATTGGAGCAATAGACTGCATACATGTTGCAATGACTTGGGAATCCTATCATTAGATTATCAGAAGAATAATAAAAAAGATTCAAAATAATTCTTAACATGTATTATATTGTATAGTACATTTGTGAAATTTGCTTTTTGAGAAAAAAAAAAGTGTTCATGTGATGTCACCCTATCAATATATCTTACCGGCAATTTTATAAAAGCCCTCTTTTATGGACATGGTCGATAAATGTCCGGGGAACATTATTAATTAAACTTTTCATGTACTCCTGCAGAGCGAGGACCACCTTGCGAATGGTTCGACAAAGGGCAATTCCGCGCAAAAATGTCACATCCATAACGCCAACTAAATACAATGGCATTGTGTTGGCGTTATGGATGTGACTGTTTTGCGTGGAATTGCCCCAAACATATGTTTTCCCCTAGCTTCTGTGCGTCACCCACCGTGCAAGAATGTACCACTTGCAAAAAAAAAAAAAAAAAATGCAACGTAATACAATTTGCGGTACAGTAAGTTCATGAATTCGACGTGTTAAATTCTTTATGTGCGGCTCAAGAAGTTCGCAAAGATAAGACATTCCTTCCGCGGAAAATCTGTATCTTTCATACAAGTAACTATCAGGAAAGGCAAGGGGATTTTGTCTGGCTAAAAACTCTTTCTCTACGAAGTGCTCGTCAAACAATTTGCGCTGAGATGTCCACCGGATTTGGAAGAAAAGGTGAAGTCATTGCAACAGACACTTGGAATAAGTTACGTCACCTATATGTTTCTTTGCTCTCAGCTGATTGGTCAAACTTCGGTCTGAGATCTTGAATCCAGAACATAACCTGCCCCGGAGCAGGTTAGCCGTGCAGCGTAAGATACCATGGCAACGAACACCGATTAAGGCCGAGCTACTTTCATAGTACCTAAAACCCAGGGTTGGCGGAAACTAAACTGAAACATAGCTGGCTAGCCACCTAATCCGGCTTCATGGTACAGGCCCCTGCTCACCAAGGCTGGATTTATTTGATTAAAAATACAAACAAAAACAGTAATATTGTGAAATATTATTCCAATTTAAAACAGCTGTTTTCTATTTTAAAATATTTTACACTGTAATTAATTTATGTGATCAAAGCTGAGTTTTCAGCATCATTACTCCCGTCTTCAGTGTCACATGATCCTTCAGAAACCATTCTAATATGATGATTGATGGTCAATAAATATTAATTATTATTTTCAATGTTGAAAACAGTTGTGTACAGATTTTTTTTCAAAATGCGTTGATGAATGTAAAGTTCAAAAGAACAGCATTTATTTCAAATATAATTTTTTTTAACATTATAAATGTCTGTACTGTAACTTTTGATCAGTTTAACTCATTCTCGATGAATAAAAGTATTGATTTATTTTATTTCTTTCCCCCAAAATTAAAATTTAAATTATTACTGACCCCAAACTTCTGAACGGTAGTGTTTAATGTTACAAAAGCTTTAGATTTCAGATAAATGCTGTTCTTTTGAACTTTCTATTCATCAAAGACTGTACACAACTGTTTTCGACATTTAAAATAATAATGAATGTTTCTTGAGCATCAATCATCATATTAGAATAATTTCTGAAGGATCATGTGACAGTGACGACTGGAGTAATGATGCTGAAAACTCAGCTTTGATCACAGAAATAAATAACAGTTTAAAATATATTAAAATAGAAAGCAGCTGTTTTAAATTGGAATACTATTTTACAATATTACTGTTTTTGTTTGTATTTTTAATCAAATAAATGCAGCCTTGGTGAGCAGAAGAAACTTCGCTTAAAAATCTTACTGACCCCAAATTTTTGAACAGTAGTGTATATATATTATATACAAATGTATGGGATAAGACACAGATAATTTTACTTGCCTGACCTGATTAGAACAATGAAAAAACTTAAATGAAAAAATAACTTGGGAATCACTAAAACGAGGGCGCGATTGAACAGTGGACACATAAAAACATACTCTGTCATTTTGTTCAGAACATCATTCAAACTGCAAAGTGTTAACTTATATTTTTGTACAGTAGCAATAAAACACAACATTGTGCTTTTTTAAAATACATTCAAGCAATCCGCCCCGAAAATGAAACTAAAATGCTCACGGCTGCACAGGCATTCATAATGGTGCGCGTCCTCAGCGAGGAACGAGCAGAACAGAGTCAACGTTTTTTAGGTCATTGCTCCTTCCATAGGAATTTATTGAAAAAGCTCGCTCTGCTCCGCACCATTATCAATGTCCATGCGGACGAACATATTTTACTTTCGTTTTTAAGTTAGCGATTAAAAAGCCCCCAGCGGTGTCACACGTCAGTTAACCGGTGGTAAAATATTCTCACCGTCACATACCTAGTATATTTTTATATAGATATAATAGGCCTACCTGATTTTGAACACAAGAGGGCAGTATAGCACTATGTTTGACTTTATTTATTTATTGTTTAGACTAAACAACCATTCTGGCAGTTTTTAAACTTAAACTTCATTCTTAAATTGAAAAAAAAGAATAAAATGAGTTAAGTTCTGATATTTGTATACTTTTATATAGTAATAAATGGTGTATAATTACATTTTTAGAATATATGAGCCTTTTACTGTTTACTTTTTAGACAATACTTTAATCCCTCGCCATAGCAAAACCGTTTGAGATATTTATTATCCGTTCACAATTTAGCATCATTAATATATTTTTATCATGTTGAAAAAGTTTGGTGGGAATAAAATAAACCACTTAGATAAAGGTGGCTAAAAATTCAGAGGCTGATTTTGCAAAAAAATCCACATTCAGACCAAAATATCTGACTTCCTGATGGTCAGAGCTAATGACTTTAAATTAGAAAGTTGTCCGGGTCGATGAGATCAATATATGAACTGAGTTTTTTTTACTGTAGTTAAAACTAACCCCCCCACTTTTGTCAAAAGCATGTTGAAAGTGACACACTTCCTGCTGCCAGTTGGTGGCGCTATAACTTTGAATCACAATAGCCACATCCATCTGATCGGCCTCTTACCACGAACACACTGGTGAAGTTTCATCAAGATCAGTTAATGTATGCAGCAGTTATTCCACTTCGTGTTTCTCTTTTCTCGCCATAAATTCGATTCCTCGCCACGGCCAAACCGTTCGAGATATCAAAAATCCGTCCGCAATTTAGCATCCTCAAAGTCTTGACTACATGCACACCGAGTTTGGAGGGGACACGGTGAATTTTCTAGGAGGAGTATTTCACATTCCACAGCAAGCGTTTTCCAAACAACCCATAATAGCCGACTTCCTGTTGGGCTGGCGTAAAACTTGACCAGGGGAAAGTTGTTCGGCACGATGAGATCTATATGTGTACCGAGTTTCATATTAATTCATGCAAGCGTGTTTGATATATGGACCAAGTTTTAGAACCCCGTTCAAGGGGGCGCTGTTGAGCCCCCCAGCCACGCCCGGGTACCAGCTTCAGCCCGGCCCTGATGGCCGTGGGTTCTGACCTGTGTGCAAAGTTTCAAGAGTTTTTGAGCACGTTAAGGACCCCAAAAGCCCCTGAAACCTTGATTAACAATATAAAAGCAATAGTCAAATCCCCCCTCCCCTCACACACACACACAGACACAGAGAGAGGGAGAGAAAATTCTTCAGAAAATCCACATTCAAACCAAAATATCTCTCTTCCTGTTGGTCGGAGATGGTTAATGTCAATTAGAAAGTTGTCCGTCTTGATGAGAACAATACACATACCAAGTTTTGTTGCTGTTGATAAAACTGACCGCCCCATTTATGACTAAAGGTGGCGCTACTGAGCCCCTCACCACGCCCGTTTCTGAAACTTTGCACATGTCTACGGGCTAATAAATGTGATGTGTCTGTCGAGTTTCATCCAATTTCAAGTATGTTAAGAGTCTCAAAAGCATCAAAAAAGAATATTAAAGTTTGAAGCGTTGCCATGGCAACAGTATTAAAGATATCAAAAATCCTTTGACAGGTCTACATCTGCCGTGTGTTTACATTATACACATAAAGTTTGAAGCAAATCGGGTAAAAATAAGAGGGTGATTTCAAAGCATTTTGAAAGGGACACACTTCCTGCTGCCAGTTGGTGGCGCTATAACTTTGACTCACAATAGTCACATCAATGTGATCGGCCTCTGACCACGAACACACTGCTGAAGTTTTATCAAGATCAGTCAATGTATGCAGAAGTTATAATACACTTCCTGTGTCCCATTATTCGCCATAAATTCGTTTCCTCGCCTTGGCCAAACCGTTCGAGATATCAAAAATCCGTCCGCAATTTATCATCCTCAATGTCTTGACTTCATGCACACCGAGTTTTGAGGCGAATGGATGAATTTCCTAGGAGGAGTACATCAAATTCCACAGCATGCGTTTTCCAAACAACCCATAATAGCCGACTTCCTGTTGGGCTGGCGTAAAACTTAGAGCACGAAAGTTGTTCAGCCCAATAAGATCTATATGTGTACCGAGTTTCATACTAATACGTTCTTGTATGTGTCCAAGATTTAAGATTGTGTTCTAGGGGGCGCTGTCGAGCCCCCCTGCCACGCCCGGGTACCAGCTTCAGCCCGGCCCTAATGGCCGCGGGTTCTGACCTGTGTGCAAAGTTTCATGAGTTTTTGAGTCTGTTAAGGGTCCCAAAAGCCCCCGAACCCTTGAACAACAATAATAATAATAATAATCCTAACGAAAACAATAGGGCCTTCGCCCTTTCAGGGCTTGGGCCCTAAATATAGCTGCGAGCAGCGATTACGGGCCCAAGCCGGTGGCACCGCAACCCCGGAGCCTTTACCTAAAGGCACCGGGGTGGCGGTACCGCCGGCTTTGGCCCTTCATCGCTGCTCGCAGCTATATTTATATATATATATATATATATATGTATATATATATATATATATATATATATATATATATATATATATATATATGGCTATAATGAACAGGCTGCGATGTCAAGATTGCAATGCTGGAATGTGTGTGTGTGTGTGTGTGTGCATGTGTGTTCATGTTTTTATATCCCGGTGGGGACTTCAACCTGAATGCACACAGACTCATGGGGACTCGTGTCACAGTGGGGACCTAAATAGAGGTCCCCATGGGTAAACAAGCTTAGAAATCATACAGAATGAGTCTTTTTGGAAATGTAAAAATGCAGAAAGTTTTCTGTAATGGGTAGGTTTAGGGGTAGTGTTAGTGTGAGGAGATAGAATATACAGTTTGTAAAGTATAAAAACCATTAAGTCTATGGAGAGTCCCCACAAAGATAGTAAACCGTGTGTGTGTGTGTGTGTGTGTGTGTGTGTGTGTGTGTGTGTGTGTGTGTGTGTGTGTGGCGTGGGCGCGATGGAACAGTGGACACATAAAAACATATGTCATTATACAGGACCACATTCAAACTGCAAAGTGTAAACTTATATTTGTGTACTGTCGCAATAAGACACAACATTGTGCTTTTGTAAAATAATTTCAAGCAATCCACCCCCTGAAAGGCGCTAATTTTAAAATTAAACTAAAATGCTCATGGCTGCACGGGCATTCATGGTGCGCATCCACGACAAGGAACGAGCAGAACAGAGTGAACGTTTTTCAGTTTATTCCTACTTCCATAGGAATTCATTTGAAACGCCCGCTCAACCGCTCACCCTGTGGTCTGTGTGAGTCCTAATGCCCCAGTCTAGTGACGGGGACACTATACTGCCAAAAGAGCACCGTCCTTCGGATGAGACGTTAAACCGAGGTCCTGACTCTCTGTGGTCATTAAAAATCCCAGGATGTCCTTCGAAAAAGAGTAGGGGTGTAACCCCGGCATCCTGGCCAAATTTGCCCCTTGGCCTCTATCCATCATGGCCTCCTAATCATCCCCATGTACTGATATACTGATTGGCTTCATCACTGTCTCCTCTCCACCAGTAAGCTGGTGTGTGGTGGGCGTTCTGGCGCAATATGGCTGCCGTCGCATCATCCAAGTGGATGCTGCACATTGGTGGTGGTTGAGGAGATTCCCCCCATCTATGTAAAGCGCTTTGAGGTCTCAGAAAAAGCGCTATATAAATGTAACAAATTATTATTATTATTATCAACCACTATCAATGTCAGTGCGGACGAAAATATTTTACTTTCATTTTTAATTTTGCGATTCAAAAGCCCCCAGTGGTGTCACACGTCGATTAACCGGTGGTAAAATATTCTCACCGTCACATACCTAGTATATTTTTATGTAAATACAATAGGCCTACCTGATTTTGAACACAAGAGGGCAGTATAGCCCTATGTATAACTTGACTTTTATGAGACTAAATAGTACAATTACTATTTTTAAACTTATAAATAATTATTAAATAAAAAAAAAAGAATAAAATGAGTTTGGTTGTGATATTTGTATACTTTTATAGAAATAAATGGTGTATAATTACATTTTTAGAAGATGAGGCTTTTAGTGTTTAATTTTTGTACATTACTTCAGTCCCTCACTATAGCAAAACCATTTGAGATGTTTAATATCCATTCACAATTTAGCATCTTTAATGTATTTTCATCATTTTGAAAAAGTTTGGTGTGAATAAAATAAGCCAGTTTGGAAGAGTAGCTAAAAACTCAGAGTCTGAAATATCCAAAAAATCCACATTCAAACCTAAATATCTGACTTTCTTTTGCTCTGAGCTAATGACTGTTAATTAGAAAGTTGTCCGGCTCGGTGAGACCAATATATATACTCATGTTTGTAACTGTTGGTAAAACTAACCCCCCCACTTTTGTCAAAAGCATGTTGAAAGTGACACACTTCCTGCTGCCAGTTGGTGGCGCTATAACTTTGACTCACAATAGTTACATCCATCTGATCGGCCTCTTACCACAAACACACTGCTGAAGTTTCATCAAGATCAGTTAATGTATGCAGAAGTTATAACACTTCGTGTCTCTCTTTTCTCGCCATAAATTAATTTCCTCGCCACGGCCAAACCGTTCAAGATATAAAAAATCCGTCCGCAATTTAGCATCCTCAATGCCTTGACTTCACGCTGACCGAGTTTGGAGGCGAATCAATGTATTTCCTAGGAGGAGTACATCAAATTCCACAGCAGGCGTTTTCCAAACAACCCTAAATAGCCGACTTCCTGTTGGGCTGGCGTAAAACTTAGAGCACGAAAGTTGTTCGGCCCGATGAGATCTATATGTGTACCAAGTTTCAAATTAATTCATGCAAGCGTGTTTGATATATGGACCAAGTTTTAGAACCCCGTTCAAGGGGGCGCTGTTGAGCCCCCCTGCCACGCCCGGCTACCAGATTCAGCCCCGTCCTGATGGCCGCGGGTTCTGACCTGTGTGCAAAGTGTCAAGAGTTTTCGAGCACGTTTAGGGACCCAAAAGCCCCAGAAACCTTGAAAAACAAATGAAAAAGTAAAATCTCACTCAACTGACAAATCACCCCCACCCCTCACACACACAGAGACAGAGAGAGAGAGAAAATTCTCCAAAAAAATCACATTCAAACCAAAATATCTGACTTTCTGTTGCTTTGAGCTATTAAGTGTAAATTAGAAAGTTGTCCGGCTCGATGAGAACAATATACATACCGATTTTTGTGATTCTAGGAAAAACTAAGCCCCCATTTTTGACTAAAGGTGGCGCTACTGAGCCATTCCACCACGCCCGTTTTTGAAACTTTGCACATGTCTACTGTCTAATAAGTGTGATGTGTCTGTCGAGTTTCATGCAATTTCAAGTATATTAAGAGTCTCAAAAGCATCAAAAAAGAATAATAAAGTTTGATGCGTTGCCACGGCAACAGTATCTAAGATATCAATAATCCTTTCACAGGTCTACATCTGCCGTGTGTCTACATTATACACATAAAGTTTGAAGCAAATCGGATAAAAATAAGAGGGTGATTTCAAAGCATTTTGAAAGTGACACACTTCCTGCTGCCAGTTGGTGGCGCTATAACTTTGACTCAAAATAGTCACATCCATGTGATCGGCCTCTTACAACGAACACACTGCTGAAGTTTCATCAAGATCAGTTAATGTATGCAGAAGTTATAACACACTTCCTGTTTCCATTATTCGCCATAAATTCGTTTCCTCGCCACGGCCAAACCGTTCGAGATATCAAAAATCCCCTGGCAATTTTTCATCCTCAATGCCTTGACTTCATGCACACCGAGTTTGGTGGCGATCGGGTGAATTCCCTAGGAGAAGTGTTTAAAATACCAGACCATGCGTTTCCAAACAACCTTTAATAGCTGACTTCCTGTTGGGTTGGCGTAAAAAGTAAAAGTACGAAAGTTGTTCGGCCCGATGAGATCTATATATGAACCGAGTTTCATATTATTACATGCAAGCGTGTCTGATTTATGGACCAAGTTTTCGGACCCCGTTCAAGGGGGCGCTGTTGAGCCCCCCTGCCACGCCCGGGTACCAGCTTCAGCCCGGCCCTGATGGCCGCGGGTTCTGACCTGTGTGCAAAGTTTCAAGAGTTTTCGAGCACGTTAAGGGTCTCAAAAGTGCCCGAAAGGTTGACAGAAAAATAATAATAATAATAAATATAGCTGCAAGCAGCAATACGGGGCCAAGCCCTGCAAGGCAGAGCAAGCAACAGCCGCTGTAGCGCAATGCGGAGCCAGAAGAGCAAAACATCAGAAATTTAATGTACATCAAGCACAGTAAGCACATCAATTACAGCAGCACAGCTAGCATTTAAGCACCAACAGCAGTGCAGAGCCGGAAGGAATTTAAATTATTATTTTATACACAATTTCAAAGTCGCCCCACACTGGTCTCGAACCCACGACCACAATGGTTCGGGATTCATGACGCATGGTTGAACCACTTGCGCCACCCAGAGGACATGTTTTACAAAGCTGCAGAGGAGAGGCTTCAGTGTGTGAATGAGCACACAAAATCATGTTAACGAGATTAGCATGCTAAGCTAACTTAATGCTAATATAGCTTATGATGTGGTACATCCAATGCTGGCAAAATAGATATCCTCAGATTCGACATGACGCAAGGAATCGATAGACACCAATTTTATGATTTTGTGACAAACTGTTCACAAGTTACAGCCTCTGAACCAATTATGGGTTGACCTCATTAAGTTTGCGACATCATAACTTTTTTTTTCCAGTATAGCAAAAAAATCGGGGACAGTACTTTTATGCGGCTCAGTCCGAAGATCATTTGAGTACATGTTTGGACAAAATTAGACCAATTTTGAAGGAGGAGTAGCGAAAAAACTGTTTTACATTCACTCCAATATGGCGGCCAGTCACATTGTTGATAAATAACATATGAGATATCGTTGAAATCGGCATAAGCCAAGGAATATATTGACATAAAGAAATCAAATTTCAAGCAATGTTAGCAAAAGTTATAAGCGTTTTTTCAAAAAACAATGATATCTCTGGAACACTAGGTGGCGCTGTGATCAAATTTCTCAGGTACCTTCGGGCCATGCTAATGATGATCCATACCAAATTTGGTGAAGAAATTTCAAATAGTTTAAAAGATATTGCAAATTATGACATCATTCAAAATGGCGGACACGTGGTACATCCCATCATGGCAAAATCGATATCCACGGATTTGTCATGACCCAAGGAATCGATAGACACCAAGTTTATAATTTTCTGACAAACTGTTCATAAGTTATTGGCCAAAATATGCATTTTCCATATCTCATGACCCGTAGGTGGCGCTGTTCCCAACTTTGGCATGGAACCTCAGATCATGCTTCCGATGAAGTGTACCAATTTTCGTTTCGATTGATCAAAGTTTGGCCGAGCTATAGCTTCTGAACCAATTTTGGGTCGACCTCGTTAAGTTTGCGACGTCATAACTTTTGATCAGAGAAGAATAAAAAAAATCGGGGACAGTACTTTTATGCGGCTCAGTCCGAAGATCATTTGAGTACATGTTTGGACAAAATTAGACCAATTTTGAAGGAGGAGTAGCAAAAAAACTGCATACTGTACTTTTCAAAATGGCCACTACTGTAATGGGCGGAGTCTTAATGTAAGATATTGGTTCTAATCAGCATGATGAGATGAATCAGGTGTACTAAGTTTCATTTTTCTAGATCAAAGGGTTCAAAAGTTATAACCATTTCAATGTTGAATTTTTGAACTGCTGGTGGCGCTATAGAGTTGGACCTAGAGACTCAAAAATTGCTACAATTACTTTTCATTACCATCACTACAAGTGTGCCAAATTTCATCATTTTCCTATGTATGGTTCATAGGGCTGCCATAGACTTCAAGAGGAGGAAGAAGAATAATAATAATAATAATAATAAGAAAACTAACAGATACAATAGGTGCCATAGCCCCTTCGGGGCTTGGCCCCTAATAATAATAATAAGAAAACTAACAGATACAATAGGTGCCATAGCCCCTTCGGGGCTTGGCCCCTAATAAGAAAACTAACAGATACAATAGGTGCCATAGCCCCTTCGGGGCTTGGCCCCTAATAATAATAAGAAAACTAACAGATACAATAGGTGCCATAGCCCCTTCGGGGCTTGGCCCCTAATAATAATAATAATAAGAAAACTAACAGATACAATAGGTGCCATAGCCCCTTCGGGGCTTGGCCCCTAATAATAATAATAATAAGAAAACTAACAGATACAATAGGTGCCATAGCCCCTTCGGGGCTTGGCCCCTAATAAGAAAACTAACAGATACAATAGGTGCCATAGCCCCTTCGGGGCTTGGCCCCTAAATAGCTGCAAGCAGCAATACGGGGCCAAGCCCTGCAAGGCAGAGCAAGCAACAGCCGCTGTAGCGCAATGCGGAGCCAGAAGAGCAAAACATCAGAAATTTAATGTACATCAAGCACAGTAAGCACATCAATTACAGCAGCACAGCTAGCATTTAAGCACCAACAGCAGTGCAGAGCCGGAAGGAATTTAAATTATTATTTTATACACAATTTCAAAGTCGCCCCACACTGGTCTCGAACCCACGACCACAATGGTTCGGGATTCATGACGCATGGTTGAACCACTTGCGCCACCCAGAGGACATGTTTTACAAAGCTGCAGAGGAGAGGCTTCAGTGTGTGAATGAGCACACAAAATCATGTTAACGAGATTAGCATGCTAAGCTAACTTAATGCTAATATAGCTTATGATGTGGTACATCCAATGCTGGCAAAATAGATATCCTCAGATTCGACATGACGCAAGGAATCGATAGACACCAATTTTATGATTTTGTGACAAACTGTTCACAAGTTACAGCCTCTGAACCAATTATGGGTTGACCTCATTAAGTTTGCGACATCATAACTTTTTTTTTCCAGTAGAGCAAAAAAATCGGGGACAGTACTTTTATGCGGCTCAGTCCGAAGATCATTTGAGTACATATTTGGACAAAATTAGACCAATTTTGAAGGAGGAGTAGCGAAAAAACTGTTTTACATTCGCTCCAATATGGCGGCCAGTCACATTGTTGAAAAATAACATATGAGATATCGTTGAAATCGGCATAAGCCAAGGAATATATTGACATAAAGAAATCAAATTTCAAGCAATGTTGGCAAAAGTTATAAGTGTTTTTTCAAAAAACAATGATATCTCTGGAACACTAGGTGGCGCTGTGATCAAACTTCTCATGTACCTTCGGGCCATGCTAATGATGATCCATACCAAATTTGGTGAAGAAATTTCAAATAGTTTAAAAGATATTGCAAATTATGACATCATTCAAAATGGCGGACACGTGGTACATCCCATTATGGCAAAATCGATATCCACGGATTTGTCATGACCCAAGGAATCGATAGACACCAAGTTTATAATTTTCTGACAAACTGTTCATAAGTTATTGGCCAAAATATGCATTTTCCATATCTCATGACCCGTAGGTGGCGCTGTTCCCAACTTTGGCATGGAACCTCAGATCATGCTTCCGATGAAGTGTACCAATTTTCGTTTCGATTGATCAAAGTTTGGCCGAGCTATAGCTTCTGAACCAATTTTGGGTCGACCTCGTTAAGTTTGCGACGTCATAACTTTTGATCAGAGAAGAATAAAAAAAATCGGGGACAGTACTTTTATGCGGCTCAGTCCGAAGATCATTTGAGTACATGTTTGGACAAAATTAGACCAATTTTGAAGGAGGAGTAGCAAAAAAACTGCATACTGTACTTTTCAAAATGGCCACTACTGTAATGGGCGGAGTCTTAATGTAAGATATTGGTTCTAATCAGCATGATGAGATGAATCAGGTGTACTAAGTTTCATTTTTCTAGATCAAAGGGTTCAAAAGTTATAACCATTTCAATGTTGAATTTTTGAACTGCTGGTGGCGCTATAGAGTTGGACCTAGAGACTCAAAAATTGCTACAATTACTTTTCATTACCATCACTACAAGTGTGCCAAATTTCATCATTTTCCTATGTATGGTTCATAGGGCTGCCATAGACTTCAAGAGGAGGAAGAAGAATAATAATAATAAATATAGCTGCAAGCAGCAATACGGGGCCAAGCCCTGCAAGGCAGAGCAAGCAACAGCCGCTGTAGCGCAATGCGGAGCCAGAAGAGCAAAACATCAGAAATTTAATGTACATCAAGCACAGTAAGCACATCAATTACAGCAGCACAGCTAGCATTTAAGCACCAACAGCAGTGCAGAGCCGGAAGGAATTTAAATTATTATTTTATACACAATTTCAAAGTCGCCCCACACTGGTCTCGAACCCACGACCACAATGGTTCGGGATTCATGACGCATGGTTGAACCACTTGCGCCACCCAGAGGACATGTTTTACAAAGCTGCAGAGGAGAGGCTTCAGTGTGTGAATGAGCACACAAAATCATGTTAACGAGATTAGCATGCTAAGCTAACTTAATGCTAATATAGCTTATGATGTGGTACATCCAATGCTGGCAAAATAGATATCCTCAGATTCGACATGACGCAAGGAATCGATAGACACCAATTTTATGATTTTGTGACAAACTGTTCACAAGTTACAGCCTCTGAACCAATTATGGGTCGACCTCGTTAAGTTTGCGACATCATAACTTTTTTTTTCCAGTAGAGCAAAAAAATCGGGGACAGTACTTTTATGTGGCTCAGTCCGAAGATCATTTGAGTACATATTTGGACAAAATTAGACCAATTTTGAAGGAGGAGTAGCGAAAAAACTGTTTTACATTCGCTCCAATATGGCGGCCAGTCACATTGTTGAAAAATAACATATGAGATATCGTTGAAATCGGCATAAGCCAAGGAATATATTGACATAAAGAAATCAAATTTCAAGCAATGTTGGCAAAAGTTATAAGTGTTTTTTCAAAAAACAATGATATCTCTGGAACACTAGGTGGCGCTGTGATCAAACTTCTCATGTACCTTCGGGCCATGCTAATGATGATCCATACCAAATTTGGTGAAGAAATTTCAAATAGTTTAAAAGATATTGCAAATTATGACATCATTCAAAATGGCGGACACGTGGTACATCCCATCATGGCAAAATCGATATCCACGGATTTGTCATGACCCAAGGAATCGATAGACACCAAGTTTATAATTTTCTGACAAACTGTTCATAAGTTATTGGCCAAAATATGCATTTTCCATATCTCATGACCCGTAGGTGGCGCTGTTCCCAACTTTGGCATGGAACCTCAGATCATGCTTCCGATGAAGTGTACCAATTTTCGTTTCGATTGATCAAAGTTTGGCCGAGCTATAGCTTCTGAACCAATTTTGGGTCGACCTCGTTAAGTTTGCGACGTCATAACTTTTGATCAGAGAAGAATAAAAAAAATCGGGGACAGTACTTTTATGCGGCTCAGTCCGAAGATCATTTGAGTACATGTTTGGACAAAATTAGACCAATTTTGAAGGAGGAGTAGCAAAAAAACTGCATACTGTACTTTTCAAAATGGCCACTACTGTAATGGGCGGAGTCTTAATGTAAGATATTGGTTCTAATCAGCATGATGAGATGAATCAGGTGTACTAAGTTTCATTTTTCTAGATCAAAGGGTTCAAAAGTTATAACCATTTCAATGTTGAATTTTTGAACTGCTGGTGGCGCTATAGAGTTGGACCTAGAGACTCAAAAATTGCTACAATTACTTTTCATTACCATCACTACAAGTGTGCCAAATTTCATCATTTTCCTATGTATGGTTCATAGGGCTGCCATAGACTTCAAGAGGAGGAAGAAGAATAATAATAATAATAATAATAAGAAAACTAACAGATACAATAGGTGCCATAGCCCCTTCGGGGCTTGGCCCCTAATAATAATAATAATAAATATAGCTGCGAGCAGCAATTACGGGCCCAAGCCGGTGGCACCGCAACCCCGGCGCCTTTAGTTATCTAAAGGCACCGGGGTGGCGGTGGTGCCGGCTTTGGCCCTTCATCGCTGCTCGCAGCTATATTTATATATAAATATATATATATATATATATATATATATATATATATATATATATATATATATATATTTAAATAATATATAATATATATAATATATTATATATAAAATATTTATATAATATAAATTCAAAGCATTTAGAAAGTGACACACTTCCTGCTGCCAGTTGATGGCGCTATAACTTTGTCTCACAATAGTCACATCCATGTGATCGGCCTCTTACAACGAACACACTGCTGAAGTTTCATCAAGATCAGTTAATGTATGCTGAAGTTATAACACACTTCCGGTTTCCATTATTCGCCATAAATTCGTTGGGCTGGTGTATGTATATATATATATATATATATATATGTATATATATATATATATATATGTATATATATATATATATATATGTATATATATATATATATATATATATATATATATATATATACATAAAAGACAGAAAATATTACTTGTCTTACCTTATTCTGAATTTATGATACACTCAAAATATTCCACAACATTGATTAACCCGTTTATTAACCCGTTGATTAACCGGTGGTAAAATATTCTCACCGTCACATACCTAGTATATTTTTATATAGAGACAATAGGCCTACCTGATTTTGAACTCAAGAGGGCAGTATAGCACTATGTATGACATGATTTATTTATTTTTTGGACTAAAAAAAAACATTCTGGCTGTTTTTAAACTTAAAAAATTATTAAATAAAAAAAAATAATAAAATGGGTTTAGTTCTGATATTTGTATAATTTTATATAGAAATAAATGGTGTATAATTAAATTTTTAGAAGATACGAGGGTTTTAGTGTTTCCATTTTTTGACATTACTTTAATCCCTCGCCATAGCAAAAAATTTTGTTAGATATATCTATTATCCGTTCACAATTTAGCATCTTTAATGTATTTTCATCATGTTGAAAAAGTTTGGTGTGAATAAAATAAACCACCTAGCAGGAGTGGGTAAAAATTCAGAGGCTGATTTTGCAAAGAAATCCACATTCAAACCAAAATATCTGACTTCCTGTTGCTCGGAGCTAATGACTGTAAATTAGAAAATTGTCCTGCTCGATGAGACCAATATGCGTACTGATTTTTGTAACTGTGGGTAAAAGTAACCCCCCCACACTTTTGTCAAAAGCATTTTGAAAGTGACACACTTCCTGCTACCAGTTGGTGGCGCTATAACTTTGACTCACAATAGTTATATCCATCTGATTGGCCTCTTACCACGAACACACTGCTGAAGTTTCATCAAGATCAGTTAATGTGTGCAGAAGTTATAACACTTCGTGTTTCTCTTTTCTCGCCATAAATTCGTGTCCTCGCCACGGCCAAACCGTTCGAGATATCAAAAATCCGTCCGCAATTTAGCATCCTCAATGTCTTGACTTCACGCTGACCGAGTTTGGAGGCGATTGGATGAATTCTCTAGGATGAGTACATCAAATTCCACAGCATGCGTTTTTCAAACAACCCACAATAGTCGACTTCCTGTTGGGCGGAGCTAATAACTTAGAGTGCGGAAGTTGTTCGGCCCGATGAGATCTATATGTGTACCGAGTTTCATATTAATTCATGCAAGCGTGTTTGATATATGGACCAAGTTTTCAGACCGTGTTCAAGGGGGCGCTGTTGAGCCCCCCTGCCACACCCGGGTACCAGCTTCAGCCTGTCCCTGATGACCGTGGGTTCTGACCTGTGTGAAAAGTTTCAAGAGTTTTTGAGCACGTTAAGGGCCCCAAAAGCCCCTGAAACCTTGAAAAACAAAGATTAAATGGAATAGACAAATCCCCCCCACCCCCTCCACACACACACACACACACAGAGAGAGAGAGAAAATTCTCCAGAAAATCCACATTCAAACCAAAATATCTGACTTCCTGTTGGTCTGAGCTAATGACAATAAATTACAAAGTTGTCCGGCCTGATGAGAACAATATACGTACCAAGTTTTGCGATTCTAGGAAAAACTAAGCCCCCATTTTTGGCTAAAGGTGGCGCTACTGAGCCATTCCACCACGCCCATTTCTGAAACTTTGCACATGTCTACTGGATAATAAATGTGATGTGTCTGTCGAGTTTCATGCAATTTCAAGTATGTTAAGAGTCTCAAAAGCTTAAAAAAAGAATATTAAAGTTTGAAGCATTGCCACGGCAACAGTATCTAAGATATCAATAATCCTTTCACAGGTCTACATCTGCCGTGTGTCTACATTATACACATAAAGTTTGAAGCAAATCGGGTAAAAATAAGAGAGTGATTTCAAAGCATTTTGAAAGTGACAAACTTCCTGCTGCCAGTTGGTGGCGCTATAACTTTGACTCACAATAGTCACATCCATGTGATCGGCCTCTTACAACGAACACACTGCTGAAGTTTCATCAAGATCAGTTAATGTATGCAGAAGTTATAACACACTTCCTGTTTCCATTATTCGCCATAAATTCGTTTCCTCGCCACGGCCAAACCGTTCGAGATATCAAAAATCCGTTCGCAATTTAGCATCCTCAATGTCTTGACTTCATGCTGACCGCGTTTGGAGGTGAATGGATGAATTTCCTAGAAGGAGTACATCAAAATCCACAGCATGCGTTTCCAAACAACCCATAATAGCCGACTTCCTGTTGGGCTGGCGTAAAAAGTAAAAGTACGAAAGTTGTTCCGCCCGATGAGATCTATATGTGTACTGAGTTTCATATTATTACATGCAAGCGTGTCTGATTCATGGACCAAGTTTTCGGACTTCGTTCAAGGGGGCGCTGTTGAGCCCCCCTGCCACGCCCGGGTACCAGCTTCAGCCCGGCCCTGATGGCCGCGGGTTCTGACCCGTGTGCAAAGTTTCAAGAGTTTTCGAGCATGTTAAGGGCCCCAAAAGTGCCCGAAAGGTTGACAAAAAAAGAATAATAATAAATAATCCTACCGAAAACAATAGGGCCTTCGCCCTTTCAGGGCTTGGGCCCTAATAATAATAATAAACAGAGCAATTCCAAGAGGGTCCTCACACCATCGGTGCTCGGGCCCTAATAATAATAAACAGAGCAATTCCAAGAGGGTCCTCACACCATCGGTGCTCGGGCCCTAATAAATATAGCTGCGAGCAGCGATTACGGGCCCAAGCCGGTGGCACCGCAACCCCGGTGCCTTTACCTAAAGGCACCAGGGTGGCGGTACCGCCGGCTTTGGCCCTTCATCGCTGCTCGCAGCTATATTTATATATATATATATATATATATATATATATATATATGGCTATAATGAACAGGCTGCGATGTCAAGATTGCAATGCTGGAATGTGTGTTTGTGTGTGTGTGTGTGTGTGTGTGTGTGTGTGTGTGTGTGTGTGTGTGTGCATGTGTGTTCATGTTTTTCTATCCCAGTGGGGACTTCAACCTGAATGCACACAGACTCATGGGGACTCGTGTCACAGTGGCGACCTAAATAGAGGTCCCCATGGGTAAACAAGCTTAGAAATCATACAGAATGAATCTTTTTGGAAATGTAAAAATGCAGAAAGTTTTCTGTAATGGGTAGGTTTAGGGGTAGGGTTAGTGTGAGGAGATAGAATATACAGTTTGTAAAGTATAAAAACCATTAAGTCTATGGAGAGTCCCCACAAAGATAGTAAACCGTGTGTGTGTGTGTGTGTGTGTGTGTGTGTGTGTGTGTGTGTGTGTGGCGTGGGCGCGATGGAACAGTGGACACATAAAAACATACGTCATTATACAGGACCACATTCAAACTGCAAAGTGTTAACTTATATTTGTGTACTGTCGCAATAAGACACAACATTGTGCTTTTGTAAAATAATTTCAAGCAATCCACCCCCCGAAAGGCGCTAATTTTAAAATTAAACTAAAATGCTCATGGCTGCACGGGCATTCATGGTGCGCATCCACGACAAGGAACGAGCAGAACAGAGTGAACGTTTTTCAGTTTATTCCTACTTCCATAGGAATTCATTTGAAACGCCCGCTCAACCGCTCACCCTGTGGTCTGTGTGAGTCCTAATGCCCCAGTCTAGTGACGGGGACACTATACTGCCAAAAGAGCACCGTCCTTCGGATGAGACGTTAAACCGAGGTCCTGACTCTCTGTGGTCATTAAAAATCCCAGGATGTCCTTCGAAAAAGAGTAGGGGTGTAACCCCGGCATCCTGGCCAAATTTGCCCCTTGGCCTCTATCCATCATGGCCTCCTAATCATCCCCATGTACTGATATACTGATTGGCTTCATCACTGTCTCCTCTCCACCAGTAAGCTGGTGTGTGGTGGGCGTTCTGGCGCAATATGGCTGCCGTCGCATCATCCAAGTGGATGCTGCACATTGGTGGTGGTTGAGGAGATTCCCCCCATCTATGTAAAGCGCTTTGAGGTCTCAGAAAAAGCGCTATATAAATGTAACAAATTATTATTATTATTATCAACCACTATCAATGTCAGTGCGGACGAAAATATTTTACTTTCATTTTTAATTTTGCGATTCAAAAGCCCCCAGCGGTGTCACACGTCGATTAACCGGTGGTAAAATATTCTCACCGTCACATACCTAGTATATTTTTATGTAGATACAATAGGCCTACCTGATTTTGAACACAAGAGGGCAGTATAGCCCTATGTATGACTTGACTTTTATGAGACTAAATAGTACAATTACTATTTTTAAACTTATAAATAATTATTAAATTAAAAAAAAAAAGAATAAAATGAGTTTGGTTGTGATATTTGTATACTTTTATAGAAATAAATGGTGTATAATTACATTTTTAGAAGATGAGGCTTTTAGTGTTTAATTTTTGTACATTACTTCAGTCCCTCACTATAGCAAAACCATTTGAGATGTTTAATATCCATTCACAATTTAGCATCTTTAATGTATTTTCATCATTTTGAAAAAGTTTGGTGTGAATAAAATAAGCCAGTTTGCAAGAGTAGCTAAAAACTCAGAGTCTGAAATATCCAAAAAATCCACATTCAAACCAAAATATCTGACTTTCTTTTGCTCTGAGCTAATGACTGTTAATTAGAAAGTTGTCCGGCTCGGTGAGACCAATATATATACTCATGTTTGTAACTGTTGGTAAAACTAACCCCCCCACTTTTGTCAAAAGCATGTTGAAAGTGACACACTTCCTGCTGCCAGTTGGTGGCGCTATAACTTTGACTCACAATAGTTACATCCATCTGATCGGCCTCTTACCACAAACACACTGCTGAAGTTTCATCAAGATCAGTTAATGTATGCAGAAGTTATAACACTTCGTGTCTCTCTTTTCTCGCCATAAATTCATTTCTTCGCCACGGCCAAACCGTTCAAGATATCAAAAATTCGTCCGCAATTTAGCATCCTCAATGCCTTGACTTCACGCTGACCGAGTTTGGAGGCGAATCGATGTATTTCCTAGGAGGAGTACATTAAATTCCACAGCAAGCGTTTCCAAACAACCCTAAATAGCCGACTTCCTGTTGGGCTGGCGTAAAACTTAGAGCACGAAAGTTGTTCGGCCCGATGAGATCTATATGTGTACAGAGTTTCAAATTAATTCATGCAAGCGTGTTTGATATATGGACCAAGTTTTAGAACCCCGTTCAAGGGGGCGCTGTTGAGCCCCCCTGCCACGCCCGGCTACCAGATTCAGCCCCGCCCTGATGGCCGCGGGTTCTGACCTGTGTGCAAAGTGTCAAGAGTTTTCGAGCACGTTTAGGGACCCAAAAGCCCCAGAAACCTTGAAAAACAAATGAAAAAGTAAAATCTCACTCAACTGACAAATCACCCCCACCCCTCACACACTCCGAGACAGAGAGAGAGAGAAAATTCTCCAAAAAAATCACATTCAAACCAAAATATCTGACTTTCTGTTGCTTTGAGCTATTAAGTGTAAATTAGAAAGTTGTCCGGCTCGATGAGAACAATATACATACCGATTTTTGTGATTCTAGGAAAAACTAAGCCCCCATTTTTGACTAAAGGTGGCGCTACTGAGCCATTCCACCACGCCCATTTTTGAAACTTTGCACATGTCTACTGGCTAATAAGTGTGATGTGTCTGTCGAGTTTCATGCAATTTCAAGTATGTTAAGAGTCTCAAAAGCATCAAAAAACAATAATAAAGTTTGATGCGTTGCCACGGCAACAGTATCTAAGATATCAATAATCCTTTCACAGGTCTACATCTGCCGTGTGTCTACATTATACACATAAAGTTTGAAGCAAATCGGATAAAAATAAGAGGGTGATTTCAAAGCATTTTGAAAGTGACACACTTCCTGCTGCCAGTTGGTGGCGCTATAACTTTGACTCACAATAGTCACATCCATGTGATCGGCCTCTTACAACGAACACACTGCTGAAGTTTCATCAAGATCAGTTAATGTAAGCAGAAGTTATAACACACTTCCTGTTTCCATTATTCGCCATAAATTCGTTTCCTCGCCACGGCCAAACCGTTCGAGATATCAAAAATCCCCTGGCAATTTTTCATCCTCAATGCCTTGACTTCATGCACACCGAGTTTGGTGGCGATCGGGTGAATTCCCTAGGAGAAGTGTTTCAAATACCAGACCATGCGTTTCCAAACAACCTTTAATAGCTGACTTCCTGTTGGGCTGGCGTAAAAAGTAAAAATCCGTTCGCAATTTAGCATCCTCAATGTCTTGACTTCATGCTGACCGCGTTTGGAGGTGAATGGATGAATTTCCTAGAAGGAGTACATCAAAATCCACAGCATGCGTTTCCAAACAACCCATAATAGCCGACTTCCTGTTGGGCTGGCGTAAAAAGTAAAAGTACGAAAGTTGTTCCGCCCGATGAGATCTATATGTGTACTGAGTTTCATATTATTACATGCAAGCGTGTCTGATTCATGGACCAAGTTTTCGGACTTCGTTCAAGGGGGCGCTGTTGAGCCCCCCTGCCACGCCCGGGTACCAGCTTCAGCCCGGCCCTGATGGCCGCGGGTTCTGACCTGTGTGCAAAGTTTCAAGAGTTTTCGAGCACGTTAAGGGTCTCAAAAGTGCCCGAAAGGTTGACAGAAAAATAATAATAATAATAATAATAATAATAATAATAATTAAAGCTGCAAGCAGCGATGAAAGGGCCCTCGCACTCGTGCCATCGTCACTCGGTGGCTTTAGGAAGACAGAGCATGGTTGGGCAATGTGCATTTAAGGAGGTATATATAGTAGTTGCTAGCATGATTAGTATGTTTCTAGCATGCTTAGTACACAATAGTTATGTGGTTAGTATTGCATTACTGTGTTAACCATGTCAGTTTCTGTTGCCAGTAGGTGGGGCTATGTCTATATCTGAATATCGCTATGTAGATGTGTTCAGTGCAGGACTTTTATCAAACATGTGAAGTTTGGGGCAGATTGGACATTGTATGCTTGAGTTACAACAACTTCCTTTAGCATTTCTGGCATGTTTTATGATGTTTCTATCATATTACATATTAATTTTGGGGTAGATTGGACATTGCATGCCTGAGTTACAGAAAATTCCTATTTAATTGCAGTAATAGCATGCTTTAACACTTAGCTAAGTATTTGATAGCATGTTTCTAGTATGTTGCTAACATGTTTAACAGTTGGTGGCACTTTTTTATGTTATTAGGAGTCCAGAACAGTGTTAAACGTCACTTCCTGTTGCCAGCAGGCGGCGCTATGACTATATCTGAATATGAGCATGGACTTGTGTTTAGGAGATAACTCTTATCAAACGTGTGAAGTTTGGGGTAGATTGGACATTGTGTGCTTAAGTTACAACAACTTCCTTTGGCATTTCTAACATGCTTTAGAACTTAGCTATGTGTTGCTAGCATGTTTCTTGCATGTTACATATTAAGTTTGGGGCAGATTGGACATTCCATGCCTGTGTTACAGGAAATTCCTATTTAATTGCAGCAATAGCATGCTTTAGCACTTAACTAAGTGTTTGCTAGCATGTTTTAGCATGTTTCTAGTATGTTGTTAGCATGTTGTTAACATGTTTAGCACTTGCTGGCACTTTTTTTATATGTTATCAGGAGTCCACAACAGTGTTTCACATGTCACTTCCTGTTGCCAGCAGGTGGCATTATGACTGTAACTGAATATGAGCATGGTCATGTGTTCAGGACAGAACGCTTATCAAAAGTGTGAAGTTTGGCGCAGATTGGACATTGCTTTCTTGAGTAACAACAACATCCTGTTTCATTGAATTAGCATGTTTTAGCACTTAGCTAAGTATTGCTAGCATGTTTTAACATGTTTCTAGCATGTTTAGAAGTCAATGGCATTTTTAACCTGTTGCTAGAACGGCATCACCGTGTTAAACATGATACTTCCTGTTACCAGTAGGTGGCGCTATTACTATAACTGAATATTCTCATGTAGATGTGTTCAGGCCATGACTCTTATCAAACGTGTGAAGTTTGGGGCAGATTGGACATTCCGTGCCTGAGTTACAGCAAATTCCTATTTAATTGCAGTAATAGCATGCTTTAGCACTTAGCTAAGTGTTTGCTAGCATGTTTTAGCATGTTTCTAGTATGTTGTTAGCATGTTTAGCACTTGCTGGCACTTTTTTATATGTTATCAGGAGTCTACAACAGTGTTTAACATGTCACTTCCTGTTGCCAGCAGGTGGCGCTATGACTGTAACTGAATATGAGCATGGTCATGTGTTCAGGACAGAACGCTTATCAAAAGTGTGAAGTTTGGCGCAGATTGGACATTGCCTTCTTGAGTAACAACAACATCCTGTTTCATTGAATTAGCATGCTTTAACACTTAGCTAAGTATTGCTAGCATGTTTTAACATGTTTCTAGCATGTTTAGAAGTCAATGGCATTTCTAACCTGTTGCTAGAACGGCATCAACGTGTTAAACATGACACTTCCTGTTACCAGTAGGTGGCGCTATTACTATAACTGAATATTCTCATGTAGATGTGTTCAGGCCATGACTCTTATCAAACGTGTGAAGTTTGGGGCAGATTGGACATTCCGTGCCTGAGTTACAGCAAATTCCTATTTAATTGCAGTAATAGCATGCTTTAGCACTTAGCTAAGTGTTTGCTAGCATGTTTTAGCATGTTTCTAGTATGTTGTTAGCATGTTTAGCACTTGCTGGCACTTTTTTATATGTTATCAGGAGTTCACAACAGTGTTAAACATGCCACTTCCTGTTGCCAGCAGGCGGCACTATGACTGTAACTGAATATGAGCATGGTCATGTGTTTAGGACAGAACGTTTATCAAAAGTGTGAAGTTTGGCGCAGATTAGACATTGCCTTCTTGAGTAACAACAACATCCTGTTTCATTGAATTAGCATGCTTTAGCACTTAGCTAAGTATTGCTAGCATGTTTTAACATGTTTCTAGCATGTTTAGAAGTCAATGGCATTTTTAACATGTTGCTAGAACAGCATCAACGTGTTAAACATGTCACTTCCTGTTGCCAGTAGGTGGCGCTATTACTATAACTGAATTTGAGCATGGACATGTGTTCAGGCCATGATTTTTATCAAATGTGTGAAGTTTGGGGCAGATTGGACATTCCATGCCTGAGTTACAGCAAATTCCTATTTAATTGCAGTAATAGCATGCTTTAGCACTTAGCTAAGTGTTTGCTAGCATGTTTTAGCATGTTTCTAGTATGTTGTTAGCATGTTTAACACTTGCTGGCACTTTTTTATATGTTATTAGGAGTCCACAACAGTGTTAAACATGTCACTTCCTGTTGCCAGCAGGTGGCGCTATGACTATAAATGAATATGAGCATGGTCATGTGTTCAGGACAGAATGCTTATCAAACATGTGAAGTTTGGGGCAGATTGGACATTCCATGCCTGAGTTATAGCAACTTCCTGTTTCATGGCGAAACATCAAAATTGTCAGGCCGCCGAGGACCCGCCCTTCGACGAAAACTCAAGATCTTCGCAATTTAACGTTGCAAAGGCCTTAACATTACACTCACCAAATTTGAAGATGATCAGATTAAAACTGTAGGAGGAGTTTGTTAAAGTACAAGGCCTGAAAATGGCAAAAACTGCACAAAAATCTGAGAGGAAGTTCAAAATGGCTGACTTCCTGTTGGGTTTAGGGCTACGCTCCAAGAGACTTTTTTGTAGGTATTAGGTCAATACATATATGTACCGAATTTCGTACACGTACGTGGAACACAGCGGGAGGCGCACTCCGTTGAACTTTTATAGGTGGCGCTATCAAGCCATTTTGCCCCGCCCAATTCTGAAACCTATATCAGATGTAAATTTTCGCCAGTTCTGACACGTGTGCAAAGTTTCGTGAGTTTTCGAGCATGTTTAGGCCCTCAAAAATGCGATTAAATACGGAGAAGAATAATAATAATAATTAAAGCTGCAAGCAGCGATGAAAGGGCCCTCGCACCCGTGCCATCAACACTCGGTGGCTTTAGGAAGACAGAGCATGGTTGGGAAATGTACATTTAAGGAGGTATATATAGTAAGAGTATGTCAAAGTCAGTTACAAAATGTTTTGTATAATGGTGATAATAGCATGCTTCATGACTCAGCTAAGTGTTGCTAGCATGTTTAGTCTGTTTCTAGCATGCTTAGTACACAATAATTATGTGGTTAGTACTGCATTACTGTGTTAACCATGTCAGTTTCTGTTGCCAGTAGGTGGCATTATGACTATAACTGAATATGAGCATGGATGTGTGTTCAGGACAGAACTCTTATCAAACGTGTGAAGTTTGGTGCAAATTGGACATTGCCTTCTTGAGTAACAACAAAGTCATGTTTCATTGAATTAGCATTCTTTAGCACTTAGCTAAGCATTGTTAGCATGTTTTAACATGTTTCTAGCATGTTTAGAACTCAATGGCATTTTTAACATGTTGCTAGAACGGCATCAACGTGTTAAACATGTCACTTCCTGTTGCCAGTAGGTGGCGCTATTACTATAACTGAACATTCTCATGTAGATGTGTTCAGGCCATGATTCTTATCAAAAGTGTGAAGTTTGGGGCAGATTGGACATTCCATGCCTGAGTTACAGCAAATTCATATTTAATTGCAGTAATATCATTCTTTAGCACTTAGCTAAGTGTTTGCTAGTATGTTTTAGCATGTCTCTAGTATGTTGGTAGGATGTTTAGCACCTACTGGCATTTTTTTATATGTTATTAGGAGTCAAGAACAGTGTTAAACGTCACTTCCTGTTGCCAGCAGGTGGCGCTATGACTATAACTAAATATGAGCATGGACATGTGTTCAAGAGATAACTCTTATCAAACGTGTGAAGTTTGGGGTAGATTGTACATTGCCTTCTTGAGTAACAACAAAGTCCTGTTTCATTGAATTAGCATGCTTTAGCACTTAGCTAAGTATTGCTAGCATGTTTTAACATGTTTCTAGCATGTTTAGAACTCAATGGCATTTTTAACATGTTGCTAGAACGGCATCAACGTGTTAAACATGTCACTTCCTGTTGCCAGTAGGTGGCGCTATTACTGTAACTGAATTTGAGCATAGACATGTGTTCAGGCCATGATTCTTATCAAACGTGTGAAGTTTGGGGCAGATTGGACATTCCGTGCCTGAGTTACAGCAAATTCCTATTTAATTGCAGTAATAACATGCTTTAGCACTTAGCTAAGTGTTTGCTAGCATGTTTCTAGTATGTTGATAACCTGTTTAGCACTTGCTGGCTCTTTTTTATATGTTATTAGGAGACCACAACACTGTTAAACATGTCACTTCCTGTTGACAGCAGGTGGCGCTATTACTATAACTGAATATTCTCATGTAGATGTGTTCAGGCCATGACTCTTATCAAACGTGTGAAGTTTGGGGCAGATTGGACATTCCATGCCTGTGTTACAGCAAATTCCTATTAAATTGCAGCAATAGCATGCTTTAGCACTTAGCTAAGTGTTTGCTAGCATGTTTTAGCATGTTTCTAGTATGTTGTTAGCATGTTTAGCACTTGCTGGCACTTTTTTATATGTTTTTATATGTCCACAACAGTGTTTAACATGTCACTTCCTGTTGCCAGCAGGTGGCACTATGACTGTAATTGAATATGAGCATGGTCATGTGTTCAGGACAGAATGTTTATTAAAAGCGTGAAGTTTGGCGCAGATTGGACATTGCCTTCTTGAGTAACAACAACATCCTGTTTCATTGAATTAGCATGCTTTAGCACTTAGCTAAGTATTGCTAGCATGTTTTAACATGTTTCTAGCATGTTTAGAAGTCAATGGCATTTTTAACATGTTGCTAGAATGGCATCAACGTGTTAAACATGACACTTCCTGTTACCAGTAGGTGGCGCTATTACTATAACTGAATATTCTCATGTAGATGTGTTCAGGACAGAACGCTTATCAAAAGTGTGAAGTTTGGGGCAGATTGGACATTCCATGCCTGAGTTACAGCAAATTCCTATTTAATTGCAATAATAGCATGCTTTAGCACTTAGCTAAGAGTTTGCTAGCATGTTTTAGCATGCTTCTAGTATGTTGTTAGCATGTTTAACACTTGCTGGCACTTTTTTATATGTTATTAGGAGTCCATAACAGTGTTAAACATGTCACTTCCTGTTGCCAGCAGGTGGCGCTATGACTATAACTGAATATGAGCATGGTCATGTGTTCAGGACAGAACTCTTATCAAACGTGTGAAGTTTGGGGCAGATTGGACATTCCATGCCTGAGTTACAGGAACTTCCTGTTTCATGGCGAAACATCGAAATTTGTCAGGCCGCCGAGGACCCGCCCTTCGACGAAAACTCAAGATCTTCGCAATTTAACGTCGCAAAGGCCTTAAGATTACACTCACCAAATTTGAAGATGATCAGATTAAAACTGTAGGAGGAGTTCGTTAAAGTATGAGGCCTGAAAATGGCAAAAACTGCACAAAAATCTGAGAGGAAGTTCAAAATGGCTGACTTCCTGTTGTGTTTAGGGCTACGCTCCAAGAGACTTTTTGGTAGGTATTAGGTCATTACATGTATGTACCGAATTTCGTGCACATACGTGGAACGTTGCGGGAGGCGCACTCCGTTGAACTTTTATAGGTGGCGCTATCGAGCCATTTTGCCCTGTCCAATTCTGAAACCTATATCAGATGTAAATTTTCGCCAGTTCTGACGCGTGTGCAAAGTTTCGTGAGTTTTCGAGCATGTTTAGGCCCTCAAAAATGCAATTTAATGCGGAGAAGAATAATAATAATAATAATAATAATAATAATAATAATAAACAGAGCAATTCCAAGAGGGTCCTCACACCATCGGTGCTCGGGCCCTAATTAAAGCTGCAAGCAGCGATGAAAGGGCCCTCGCACCCGTGCCATCAACACTCGGTGGCTTTAGGAAGACAGAGCATGGTTGGGAAATGTACATTTAAGGAGGTATATATAGTAAGAGTATGTCAAAGTCAGTTACAAAATGTTTTGTATAATGGTGATAATAGCATGCTTCATGACTCAGCTAAGTGTTGCTAGCATGTTTAGTCTGTTTCTAGCATGCTTAGTACACAATAATTATGTGGTTAGTACTGCATTACTGTGTTAACCATGTCAGTTTCTGTTGCCAGTAGGTGGCGTTATGACTATAACTGAATATGAGCATGGATGTGTGTTCAGGACAGAACTCTTATCAAACGTGTGAAGTTTGGTGCAAATTGGACATTGCCTTCTTGAGTAACAACAAAGTCATGTTTCATTGAATTAGCATTCTTTAGCACTTAGCTAAGCATTGTTAGCATGTTTTAACATGTTTCTAGCATGTTTAGAACTCAATGGCATTTTTAACATGTTGCTAGAACGGCATCAACGTGTTAAACATGTCACTTCCTGTTGCCAGTAGGTGGCGCTATTACTATAACTGAACATTCTCATGTAGATGTGTTCAGGCCATGATTCTTATCAAAAGTGTGAAGTTTGGGGCAGATTGGACATTCCATGCCTGAGTTACAGCAAATTCATATTTAATTGCAGTAATATCATTCTTTAGCACTTAGCTAAGTGTTTGCTAGTATGTTTTAGCATGTCTCTAGTATGTTGGTAGGATGTTTAGCACCTACTGGCATTTTTTTATATGTTATTAGGAGTCAAGAACAGTGTTAAACGTCACTTCCTGTTGCCAGCAGGTGGCGCTATGACTATAACTAAATATGAGCATGGACATGTGTTCAAGAGATAACTCTTATCAAACGTGTGAAGTTTGGGGTAGATTGTACATTGCCTTCTTGAGTAACAACAAAGTCCTGTTTCATTGAATTAGCATGCTTTAGCACTTAGCTAAGTATTGCTAGCATGTTTTAACATGTTTCTAGCATGTTTAGAACTCAATGGCATTTTTAACATGTTGCTAGAACGGCATCAACGTGTTAAACATGTCACTTCCTGTTGCCAGTAGGTGGCGCTATTACTGTAACTGAATTTGAGCATAGACATGTGTTCAGGCCATGATTCTTATCAAACGTGTGAAGTTTGGGGCAGATTGGACATTCCGTGCCTGAGTTACAGCAAATTCCTATTTAATTGCAGTAATAGCATGCTTTAGCACTTAGCTAAGTGTTTGCTAGCATGTTTTAGCATGTTTCTAGTATGTTGTTAGCATGTTTAGCACTTGCTGGCACTTTTTTATATGTTTTTATATGTCCACAACAGTGTTTAACATGTCACTTCCTGTTGCCAGCAGGTGGCACTATGACTGTAACTGAATATGAGCATGGTCATGTGTTCAGGACAGAATGTTTATTAAAAGTGTGAAGTTTGGCGCAGATTGGACATTGCCTTCTTGAGTAACAACAACATCCTGTTTCATTGAATTAGCATGCTTTAGCACTTAGCTAAGTATTGCTAGCATGTTTTAACATGTTTCTAGCATGTTTAGAAGTCAATGGCATTTTTAACATGTTGCTAGAATGGCATCAACGTGTTAAACATGACACTTCCTGTTACCAGTAGGTGGCGCTATTACTATAACTGAATATTCTCATGTAGATGTGTTCAGGACAGAACGCTTATCAAAAGTGTGAAGTTTGGGGCAGATTGGACATTCCATGCCTGAGTTACAGCAAATTCCTATTTAATTGCAATAATAGCATGCTTTAGCACTTAGCTAAGAGTTTGCTAGCATGTTTTAGCATGCTTCTAGTATGTTGTTAGCATGTTTAGCACTTGCTGGCACTTTTTTATATGTTATTAGGAGTCCATAACAGTGTTAAACATGTCACTTCCTGTTGCCAGCAGGTGGCGCTATGACTATAACTGAATATGAGCATGGTCATGTGTTCAGGACAGAACTCTTATCAAACATGTGAAGTTTGGGGCAGATTGGACATTCCATGCCTGAGTTACAGCAACTTCCTGTTTCATGGCGAAACATCGAAATTTGTCAGGCCGCCGAGGACCCGCCCTTCGACGAAAACTCAAGATCTTCGCAATTTAACGTCGCAAAGGCCTTAAGATTACACTCACCAAATTTGAAGATGATCAGATTAAAACTGTAGGAGGAGTTCGTTAAAGTATGAGGCCTGAAAATGGCAAAAACTGCACAAAAATCTGAGAGGAAGTTCAAAATGGCTGACTTCCTGTTGTGTTTAGGGCTACGCTCCAAGAGACTTTTTGGTAGGTATTAGGTCATTACATGTATGTACCGAATTTCGTGCACATACGTGGAACGTTGCGGGAGGCGCACTCCGTTGAACTTTTATAGGTGGCGCTATCGAGCCATTTTGCCCTGTCCAATTCTGAAACCTATATCAGATGTAAATTTTCGCCAGTTCTGACGCGTGTGCAAAGTTTCGTGAGTTTTCGAGCATGTTTAGGCCCTCAAAAATGCAATTTAATGCGGAGAATAATAATAATAATAATAATAATAATAATAATAATAATAAACAGAGCAATTCCAAGAGGGTCCTCACACCATCGGTGCTCGGGCCCTAATTAAAGCTGCAAGCAGCGATGAAAGGGCCCTCGCACCCGTGCCATCAACACTCGGTGGCTTTAGGAAGACAGAGCATGGTTGGGAAATGTACATTTAAGGAGGTATATATAGTAAGAGTATGTCAAAGTCAGTTACAAAATGTTTTGTATAATGGTGATAATAGCATGCTTCATGACTCAGCTAAGTGTTGCTAGCATGTTTAGTCTGTTTCTAGCATGCTTAGTACACAATAATTATGTGGTTAGTACTGCATTACTGTGTTAACCATGTCAGTTTCTGTTGCCAGTAGGTGGCGTTATGACTATAACTGAATATGAGCATGGATGTGTGTTCAGGACAGAACTCTTATCAAACGTGTGAAGTTTGGTGCAAATTGGACATTGCCTTCTTGAGTAACAACAAAGTCATGTTTCATTGAATTAGCATTCTTTAGCACTTAGCTAAGCATTGTTAGCATGTTTTAACATGTTTCTAGCATGTTTAGAACTCAATGGCATTTTTAACATGTTGCTAGAACGGCATCAACGTGTTAAACATGTCACTTCCTGTTGCCAGTAGGTGGCGCTATTACTATAACTGAACATTCTCATGTAGATGTGTTCAGGCCATGATTCTTATCAAAAGTGTGAAGTTTGGGGCAGATTGGACATTCCATGCCTGAGTTACAGCAAATTCATATTTAATTGCAGTAATATCATTCTTTAGCACTTAGCTAAGTGTTTGCTAGTATGTTTTAGCATGTTTCTAGTATGTTGTTAGCATGTTTAACACTTGCTGGCACTTTTTTATATGTTATTAGGAGTCCATAACAGTGTTAAACATGTCACTTCCTATTGCCAGCAGGTGGCGCTATGACTGTAACTGAATATAAGCATGGTCATGTGTTCAGGACAGAACACTTATCAAAAGTGTGAAGTTTGGGGCAGATTGGACATTCCATGCCTGAGTTACAGCAAATTCATATTTAATTGCAGTAATATCATTCTTTAGCACTTAGCTAAGTGTTTGCTAGTATGTTTCAGCATGTCTCTAGTATGTTGGTAGGATGTTTAGCACCTACTGGCATTTTTTTATATGTTATTAGGAGTCAAGAACAGTGTTAAACGTCACTTCCTGTTGCCAGCAGGTGGCGCTATGACTATAACTAAATATGAGCATGGACATGTGTTCAAGAGATAACTCTTATCAAACGTGTGAAGTTTGGGGTAGATTGTACATTGCCTTCTTGAGTAACAACAAAGTCCTGTTTCATTGAATTAGCATGCTTTAGCATTTAGCTAAGTATTGCTAGCATGTTTTAACATGTTTCTAGCATGTTTAGAACTCAATGGCATTTTTAACATGTTGCTAGAACGGCATCAACGTGTTAAACATGTCACTTCCTGGTGCCAGTAGGTGGCGCTATTACTATAACTGAATTTGAGCATAGACATGTGTTCAGGCCATGATTCTTATCAAACATGTGAAGTTTGGGGCAGATTGGACATTCCATGCCTGAGTTACAGCAAATTCCTATTTAATTGCAGTAATAGCATGCTTTAACACTTAGCTAAGTGTTTGCTAGCATGTTTTAGCATGTTTCTAGTATGTTGTTAGCATGTTTAGCACTTGCTGGCACTTTTTTATGTTATTAGGAGACCACAACACTGTTAAACATGTCACTTCCTGCTGACAGCAGGTGGCGCTATTATTATAACTGAACATTCTCATGTAGATGTGTTCAGGCCATGACTCTTATCAAAAGTGTGAAGTTTGGGGCAGATTGGACATTCCATGCCTGAGTTACAGCAAATTCCTATTTAATTGCAGCAATAGCATGCTTTAGCACTTAGCTAAGTGTTTGCTAGCATGTTTTAGCATGTTTCTAGTATGTTGTTAGCATGTTTAGCACTTGCTGGCACTTTTTTTATATGTTTTTATATGTCCACAACAGTGTTTAACATGTCACTTCCTGTTGCCAGCAGGTGGCGCTATGACTGTAACTGAATATGAGCATGGTCATGTGTTCAGGACAGAACGTTTATTAAAAGTGTGAAGTTTGGCGCAGATTGGACATTGCCTTCTTGAGTAACAACAACACTTAGCTAAGTATTGCTAGCATGTTTTAACATGTTTCTAGCATGTTTAGAAGTCAATGGCATTTTTAACATGTTGCTAGAACGGCATCAACGTGTTAAACATGACACTTCCTGTTACCAGTAGGTGGCGCTATTACTATAACTGAATATTATCATGTAGATGTGTTCAGGCCATGACTCTTATCAAACGTGTGAAGTTTGGGGCAGATTGGACATTCCGTGCCTGAGTTACAGCAAATTCCTATTTAATTGCAGTAATAGCATGCTTTAGCACTTAGTTAAGTGTTTGCTAGCATGTTTTAGCTTCTAGTATGTTGTTAGCATGTTTAGCACTTGCTGGCACTTTTTTATATGTTATCAGGAGTCCACAACAGTGTTTAACATGTCACTTCCTGTTGCCAGCAGATGGCGCTATAAATGTAACTGAATATGAGCATGGTCATGTGTTCAGGACAGAACGCTTATCAAAAGTGTGAAGTTTGACGCAGATTGGAAACGTGTTAAACATGACACTTCCTGTTACCAGTAGGTGGCGCTATTACTATAACTGAATATTCTCATGTAGATGTGTTCAGGCCATGACTCTTATCAAACGTGTGAAGTTTGGGGCAGATTGGACATTCCGTGCCTGAGTTACAGCAAATTCCTATTTAATTGCAGTAATAGCATGCTTTAGCACTTAGTTAAGTGTTTGCTAGCATGTTTTAGCTCCTAGTATGTTGTTAGCATGTTTAGCACTTGCTGGCACTTTTATATATGTTATCAGGAGTCCACAACAGTGTTTAACATGTCACTTCCTGTTGCCAGCAGGTGGCGCTATAAATGTAACTGAATATGAGCATGGTCATGTGTTCAGGACAGAACGCTTATCAAAAGTGTGAAGTTTGACGCAGATTGGAAACGTGTTAAACATGACACTTCCTGTTACCAGTAGGTGGCACTATTACTATAACTGAATATTCTCATGTAGATGTGTTCAGGCCATGACTCTTATCAAACGTGTGAAGTTTGGGGCAGATTGGACATTGCCTTCTTGAGTAACAACAACATCCTGTTTCATTGAATTAGCATGCTTTAGCACTTAGCTAAGTATTGCTAGCATGTTTTAACATGTTTCTAGCATGTTTAGAACTCAATGGCATTTTTAACATGTTGCTAGAACAGCATCAACGTGTTAAACATGTCACTTCCTGTTGCCAGTAGGTGGCGCTATTACTATAACTGAATTTGAGCATGGACATGTGTTCAGGCCATGATTCTTATCAAACGTGTGAAGTTTGGGGCAGATTGGACATTCCATGCCTGAGTTACAGCAAATTCCTATTCAATTGCAGTAATAGCATGCTTTAGCACTTAGCTAAGTGTTTGCTAGCATGTTTTAGCATGTTTATAGTATGTTGTTAGCATGTTTAGCACTTGCTGGCACTTTTTTATATGTTATTAGGAGTCCACAACAGTGTTAAACATGTCACTTCCTGTTGCCAGCAGGTGGCGCTATGACTGTAACTGAATATGAGCATGGTCATGTGTTCAGGACAGAATGCTTATCAAACGTGTGAAGTTTGGGGCAGATTGGACATTCCATGCCTGAGTTACAGCAACTTCCTGTTTCATGGCGAAACATCAAAATTTGTCAGGCCGCCGAGGACCCGCCCTTCGACGAAAACTCAAGATCTTCGCAATTTAACGTCGCAAAGGCCTTAAGATTACACTCACCAAATTTGAAGATGATCAGATTAAAACTGTAGGAGGAGTTCGTTAAAGTACGAGGCCTGAAAATGGCAAAAACTGCACAAAAATCTGAGAGGAAGTTCAAAATGGCTGACTTCCTGTTGGGTTTAGGGCTACGCTCCAAGAGACTTTTTTGTAGGTATTAGGTCATTACATATATGTACCGAATTTCGTACACGTACGTGGAACACAGCGGGAGGCGCACTCCGTTGAACTTTTATAGGTGGCGCTATCGAGCCATTTTGCCCCGCCCAATTCTGAAACCTATATCAGATGTAAATTTTCGCCAGTTCTGACACGTGTGCAAAGTTTCGTGAGTTTTCGAGCATGTTTAGGCCCTCAAAAATGCGATTAAATGCGGAGAAGAATAATAATAATAATTAAAGCTGCAAGCAGCGATGAAAGGGCCCTCGCACCCGTGCCATCAACACTCGGTGGCTTTAGGAAGACAGAGCATGGTTGGGAAATGTACATTTAAGGAGGTATATATAGTAAGAGTATGTCAAAGTCAGTTACAAAATGTTTTGTATAATGGTGATAATAGCATGCTTCATGACTCAGCTAAGTGTTGCTAGCATGTTTAGTCTGTTTCTAGCATGCTTAGTACACAATAATTATGTGGTTAGTACTGCATTACTGTGTTAACCATGTCAGTTTCTGTTGCCAGTAGGTGGCGTTATGACTATAACTGAATATGAGCATGGATGTGTGTTCAGGACAGAACTCTTATCAAACGTGTGAAGTTTGGTGCAAATTGGACATTGCCTTCTTGAGTAACAACAAAGTCATGTTTCATTGAATTAGCATTCTTTAGCACTTAGCTAAGCATTGTTAGCATGTTTTAACATGTTTCTAGCATGTTTAGAACTCAATGGCATTTTTAACATGTTGCTAGAACGGCATCAACGTGTTAAACATGTCACTTCCTGTTGCCAGTAGGTTGCGCTATTACTATAACTGAACATTCTCATGTAGATGTGTTCAGGCCATGATTCTTATCAAAAGTGTGAAGTTTGGGGCAGATTGGACATTCCATGCCTGAGTTACAGCAAATTCATATTTAATTGCAGTAATATCATTCTTTAGCACTTAGCTAAGTGTTTGCTAGTATGTTTTAGCATGTCTCTAGTATGTTGGTAGGATGTTTAGCACCTACTGGCATTTTTTTATATGTTATTAGGAGTCAAGAACAGTGTTAAACGTCACTTCCTGTTGCCAGCAGGTGGCGCTATGACTATAACTAAATATGAGCATGGACATGTGTTCAAGAGATAACTCTTATCAAACGTGTGAAGTTTGGGGTAGATTGTACATTGCCTTCTTGAGTAACAACAAAGTCCTGTTTCATTGAATTAGCATGCTTTAGCACTTAGCTAAGTATTGCTAGCATGTTTTAACATGTTTCTAGCATGTTTAGAACTCAATGGCATTTTTAACATGTTGCTAGAACGGCATCAACGTGTTAAACATGTCACTTCCTGTTGCCAGTAGGTGGCGCTATTACTGTAACTGAATTTGAGCATAGACATGTGTTCAGGCCATGATTCTTATCAAACGTGTGAAGTTTGGGGCAGATTGGACATTCCGTGCCTGAGTTACAGCAAATTCCTATTTAATTGCAGTAATAGCATGCTTTAGCACTTAGCTAAGTGTTTGCTAGCATGTTTCTAGTATGTTGATAACCTGTTTAGCACTTGCTGGCTCTTTTTTATATGTTATTAGGAGACCACAACACTGTTAAACATGTCACTTCCTGTTGACAGCAGGTGGCGCTATTACTATAACTGAATATTCTCATGTAGATGTGTTCAGGCCATGACTCTTATCAAACGTGTGAAGTTTGGGGCAGATTGGACATTCCATGCCTGTGTTACAGCAAATTCCTATTAAATTGCAGCAATAGCATGCTTTAGCACTTAGCTAAGTGTTTGCTAGCATGTTTTAGCATGTTTCTAGTATGTTGTTAGCATGTTTAGCACTTGCTGGCACTTTTTTATATGTTTTTATATGTCCACAACAGTGTTTAACATGTCACTTCCTGTTGCCAGCAGGTGGCACTATGACTGTAACTGAATATGAGCATGGTCATGTGTTCAGGACAGAATGTTTATTAAAAGCGTGAAGTTTGGCGCAGATTGGACATTGCCTTCTTGAGTAACAACAACATCCTGTTTCATTGAATTAGCATGCTTTAGCACTTAGCTAAGTATTGCTAGCATGTTTTAACATGTTTCTAGCATGTTTAGAAGTCAATGGCATTTTTAACATGTTGCTAGAATGGCATCAACGTGTTAAACATGACACTTCCTGTTACCAGTAGGTGGCGCTATTACTATAACTGAATATTCTCATGTAGATGTGTTCAGGACAGAACGCTTATCAAAAGTGTGAAGTTTGGGGCAGATTGGACATTCCATGCCTGAGTTACAGCAAATTCCTATTTAATTGCAATAATAGCATGCTTTAGCACTTAGCTAAGAGTTTGCTAGCATGTTTTAGCATGCTTCTAGTATGTTGTTAGCATGTTTAGCACTTGCTGGCACTTTTTTATATGTTATTAGGAGTCCATAACAGTGTTAAACATGTCACTTCCTGTTGCCAGCAGGTGGCGCTATGACTATAACTGAATATGAGCATGGTCATGTGTTCAGGACAGAACTCTTATCAAACGTGTGAAGTTTGGGGCAGATTGGACATTCCATGCCTGAGTTACAGCAACTTCCTGTTTCATGGCGAAACATCGAAATTTGTCAGGCCGCCGAGGACCCGCCCTTCGACGAAAACTCAAGATCTTCGCAATTTAACGTCGCAAAGGCCTTAAGATTACACTCACCAAATTTGAAGATGATCAGATTAAAACTGTAGGAGGAGTTCGTTAAAGTATGAGGCCTGAAAATGGCAAAAACTGCACAAAAGTCTGAGAGGAAGTTCAAAATGGCTGACTTCCTATTGTGTTTAGGGCTACGCTCCAAGAGACTTTTATGTAGGTATTAGGTCATTACATGTATGTACCGAATTTCGTGCACATACGTGGAACGTTGCGGGAGGCGCACTCCGTTGAACTTTTATAGGTGGCGCTATCGAGCCATTTTGCCCTGTCCAATTCTGAAACCTATATCAGATGTAAATTTTCGCCAGTTCTGACGCGTGTGCAAAGTTTCGTGAGTTTTCGAGCATGTTTAGGCCCTCAAAAATGCAATTTAATGCGGAGAAGAATAATAATAATAATAATAATTAAAGCTGCAAGCAGCGATGAAAGGGCCCTCGCACCCGTGCCATCAACACTCGGTGGCTTTAGGAAGACAGAGCATGGTTGGGAAATGTACATTTAAGGAGGTATATATAGTAAGAGTATGTCAAAGTCAGTTACAAAATGTTTTGTATAATGGTGATAATAGCATGCTTCATGACTCAGCTAAGTGTTGCTAGCATGTTTAGTCTGTTTCTAGCATGCTTAGTACACAATAAGTATGTGGTTAGTACTGCATTACTGTGTTAACCATGTCAGTTTCTGTTGCCAGTAGGTTGCGTTATGACTATAACTGAATATGAGCATGGATGTGTGTTCAGGACAGAACTCTTATCAAACGTGTGAAGTTTGGTGCAAATTGGACATTGCCTTCTTGAGTAACAACAAAGTCATGTTTCATTGAATTAGCATTCTTTAGCACTTAGCTAAGCATTGTTAGCATGTTTTAACATGTTTCTAGCATGTTTAGAACTCAATGGCATTTTTAACATGTTGCTAGAACGGCATCAACGTGTTAAACATGTCACTTCCTGTTGCCAGTAGGTGGCGCTATTACTATAACTGAACATTCTCATGTAGATGTGTTCAGGCCATGACTCTTATCAAAAGTGTGAAGTTTGGGGCAGATTGGACATTCCATGCCTGAGTTACAGCAAATTCCTATTTAATTGCAATAATAGCATGCTTTAGCACTTAGCTAAGAGTTTGCTAGCATGTTTTAGCATGTTTCTAGTATGTAGTTAGCATGTTTAACACTTGCTGGCACTTTTTTTATATGTTATTAGGAGTCCATAACAGTGTTAAACATGTCACTTCCTGTTGCCAGCAGGTGGCGCTATGACTGTAACTGAATATAAGCATGGTCATGTGTTCAGGACAGAACGCTTATCAAAAGTTTGAAGTTTGGGGCAGATTGGACATTCCATGCCTGAGTTACAGCAAATTCATATTTAATTGCAGTAATATCATTCTTTAGCACTTAGCTAAGTGTTTGCTAGTATGTTTTAGCATGTCTCTAGTATGTTGGTAGGATGTTTAGCACCTACTGGCATTTTTTATATGTTATTAGGAGTCAAGAACAGTGTTAAACGTCACTTCCTGTTGCCAGCAGGTGGTGCTATGACTATAACTAAATATGAGCATGGACATGTGTTCAAGAGATAACTCTTATCAAACGTGTGAAGTTTGGGGTAGATTGTACATTGCCTTCTTGAGTAACAACAAAGTCCTGTTTCATTGAATTAGCATGCTTTAGCACTTAGCTAAGTATTGCTAGCATGTTTTAACATGTTTCTAGCATGTTTAGAACTCAATGGCATTTTTAACATGTTGCTAGAACGGCATCAGCGTGTTAAACATGTCACTTCCTGTTGCCAGTAGGTGGCGCTATTACTATAACTGAATTTGAGCATAGACATGTGTTCAGGCCATGATTCTTATCAAACGTGTGATGTTTGGGGCAGAATGGACATTCCATGCCTGAGTTACAGCAAATTCCTATTTAATTGCAGTAATAGCATGCTTTAGCACTTAGCTAAGTGTTTGCTAGCATGTTTTAGCATGTTTCTAGTATGTTGTTAGCATGTTTAGCACTTGCTGGCACTTTTTTTATATGTTTTTATATGTCCACAACAGTGTTTAACATGTCACTTCCTGTTGCCAGCAGGTGGCACTATTACTATAACTGAATATTCTCATGTAGATGTGTTCAGGACAGAACGCTTATCAAAAGTGTGAAGTTTGGGGCAGATTGGACATTCCATGCCTGAGTTACAGCAAATTCCTATTTAATTGCAATAATAGCATGCTTTAACACTTAGCTAAGAGTTTGCTAGCATGTTTTAGCATGCTTCTAGTATGTTGTTAGCATGTTTAGCACTTGCTGGCACTTTTATATATGTTATCAGGAGTCCACAACAGTGTTTAACATGTCACTTCCTGTTGCCAGCAGGTGGCGCTATAAATGTAACTGAATATGAGCATGGTCATGTGTTCAGGACAGAACGCTTATCAAAAGTGTGAAGTTTGATGCAGATTGGAAACGTGTTAAACATGACACTTCCTGTTACCAGTAGGTGGCGCTATTACTATAACTGAATATTCTCATGTAGATGTGTTCAGGCCATGACTCTTATCAAACGTGTGAAGTTTGGGGCAGATTGGACATTGCCTTCTTGAGTAACAACAACATCCTGTTTCATTGAATTAGCATGCTTTAGCACTTAGCTAAGTATTGCTAGCATGTTTTAACATGTTTCTAGCATGTTTAGAACTCAATGGCATTTTTAACATGTTGCTAGAACAGCATCAACGTGTTAAACATGTCACTTCCTGTTGCCAGTAGGTGGCGCTATTACTATAACTGAATTTGAGCATGGACATGTGTTCAGGCCATGATTCTTATCAAACGTGTGAAGTTTGGGGCAGATTGGACATTCCATGCCTGAGTTACAGCAAATTCCTATTCAATTGCAGTAATAGCATGCTTTAGCACTTAGCTAAGTGTTTGCTAGCATGTTTTAGCATGTTTATAGTATGTTGTTAGCATGTTTAGCACTTGCTGGCACTTTTTTATATGTTATTAGGAGTCCACAACAGTGTTAAACATGTCACTTCCTGTTGCCAGCAGGTGGCGCTATGACTGTAACTGAATATGAGCATGGTCATGTGTTCAGGACAGAATGCTTATCAAACGTGTGAAGTTTGGGGCAGATTGGACATTCCATGCCTGAGTTACAGCAACTTCCTGTTTCATGGCGAAACATCGAAATTTGTCAGGCCGCCGAGGACCCGCCCTTCGACGAAAACTCAAGATCTTCGCAATTTAACGTCGCAAAGGCCTTAAGATTACACTCGCCAAATTTGAAGATGATCAGATTAAAACTGTAGGAGGAGTTCGTTAAAGTACGAGGCCTGAAAATGGCAAAAACTGCACAAAAATCTGAGAGGAAGTTCAAAATGGCTGACTTCCTGTTGGGTTTAGGGCTACGCTCCAAGAGACTTTTATGTAGGTATTAGGTCATTACATATATGTACCGAATTTCGTACACGTACGTGGAACACAGCGGGAGGCGCACTCCGTTGAACTTTTATAGGTGGCGCTATCGAGCCATTTTGCCCCGCCCAATTCTAAAACCTATATCAGATGTAAATTTTCGCCAGTTCTGACACGTGTGCAAAGTTTCGTGAGTTTTCGAGCATGTTTAGGCCCTCAAAAATGCGATTAAATGCGGAGAAGAATAATAATAATAATAATAATAATAATAATAATAATAATAATAAACGGAGCAATTCCAAGAGGGTCCTCACACCATCGGTGCTCGGGCCCTAATAATAAACAGAGCAATTCCAAGAGGGTCCTCACACCATCGGTGCTCGGGCCCTAATAATAATAATAATAATCCTACCGAAAACAATAGGGCCTTCGCCCTTTCAGGGCTTGGGCCCTAATAAACAGAGCAATTCCAAGAGGGTCCTCACACCATCGGTGCTCGGGCCCTAATAATAATTAAAGCTGCAAGCAGCGATGAAAGGGCCCTCGCACCCGTGCCATCAATACTCGGTGGCTTTAGGAAGACAGAGCATGGTTGGGAAATGTACATTTAAGGAGGTATATATAGTAAGAGTATGTCAAAGTCAGTTACAAAATGTTTTGTATAATGGTGATAATAGCATGCTTCATGACTCAGCTAAGTGTTGCTAGCATGTTTAGTCTGTTTCTAGCATGCTTAGTACACAATAATTATGTGGTTAGTACTGCATTACTGTGTTAACCATGTCAGTTTCTGTTGCCAGTAGGTGGCGTTATGACTATAACTGAATATGAGCATGGATGTGTGTTCAGGACAGAACTCTTATCAAACGTGTGAAGTTTGGTGCAAATTGGACATTGCCTTCTTGAGCAACAACAAAGTCATGTTTCATTGAATTAGCATTCTTTAGCACTTAGGTAAGCATTGTTAGCATGTTTTAACATGTTTCTAGCATGTTTAGAACTCAATGGCATTTTTAACATGTTGCTAGAACGGCATAAACGTGTTAAACATGTCACTTCCTGTTGCCAGTAGGTGGCGCTATTACTATAACTGAACATTCTCATGTAGATGTGTTCAGGCCATGACTCTTATCAAAAGTGTGAAGTTTGGGGCAGACTGGACATTCCATGCCTGAGTTACAGCAAATTCCTATTTAATTGCAATAATAGCATGATTTAGCACTTAGCTAAGAGTTTGCTAGCATGTTTTAGCATGTTTCTAGTATGTTGTTAGCATGTTTAACACTTGCTGGCACTTTTTTATATGTTATTAGGAGTCCATAACAGTGTTAAACATGTCACTTCCTGTTGCCAGCAGGTGGCGCTATGACTGTAACTGAATATAAGCATGGTCATGTGTCCAGGACAGAACGCTTATCAAAAGTGTGAAGTTTGGGGCAGATTGGACATTCCATGCCTGAGTTACAGCAAATTCATATTTAATTGCAGTAATATCATTCTTTAGCACTTAGCTAAGTGTTTGCTAGTATGTTTTAGCATGTCTCTAGTATGTTGGTAGGATGTTTAGCACCTACTGGCATTTTTTTATATTATTAGGAGTCAAGAACAGTGTTAAACGTCACTTCCTGTTGCCAGCAGGTGGCGCTATGACTATAACTAAATATTAGCATGGACATGTGTTCAAGAGATAACTCTTATCAAACGTGTGAAGTTTGGGGTAGATTGTACATTGCCTTCTTGAGTAACAACAAAGTCCTGTTTCATTGAATTAGCATGCTTTAGCAGTTAGCTAAGTATTGCTAGCATGTTTTAACATGTTTCTAGCATGTTTAGAACTCAATGGCATTTTTAACATGTTGCTAGAACGGCATCAACGTGTTAAACATGTCACTTCCTGTTGCCAGTAGGTGGCGCTATTACTATAACTGAATTTGAGCATAGACATGTGTTCAGGCCATGATTCTTATCAAACGTGTGAAGTTTGGGGCAGATTGGACATTCCATGCCTGAGTTACAGCAAATTCCTATTTAATTGCTGTAATAGCATGCTTTAGCACTTAGCTAAGTGTTTGCTAGCATGTTTCTAGTATGTTGCTAACCTGCTTAGCACTTGCTGGCTCTTTTTTATATGTTATTAGGAGACCACAACACTGTTAAACATGTCACTTCCTGTTGACAGCAGGTGGCGCTATTACTATAACTGAATATTCTCATGTAGATGTGTTCAGGCCATGACTCTTATCAAACGTGTGAAGTTTGGGGCAGATTGGACATTCCATGCCTGTGTTACAGCAAATTCCTATTTAATTGCAGCAATAGCATGCTTTAGCACTTAGCTAAGTGTTTGCTAGCATGTTTTAGCATGTTTCTAGTATGTTGTTAGCATGTTTAGCACTTGCTGGCACTTTTTTTATATGTTTTTATATGTCCACAACAGTGTTTAACATGTCACTTCCTGTTCCCAGCAGGTGGCACTATGACTGTAACTGAATATGAGCATGGTCATGTGTTCAGGACAGAACGTTTATTAAAAGTGTGAAGTTTGGCGCAGATTGGACATTGCCTTCTTGAGTAACAACAACATTGTTCATTGAATTAGCATGCTTTAGCACTTAGCTAAGTATTGCTAGCATGTTTTAACATGTTTCTAGCATGTTTAGAAGTCAATGGCATTTTTAACATGTTGCTAGAATGGCATCAACGTGTTAAACATGACACTTCCTGTTACCAGTAGGTGGCGCTATTACTATAACTGAATATTCTCATGTAGATGTGTTCAGGACAGAACGCTTATCAAAAGTGTGAAGTTTGGGGCAGATTGGACATTCCATGCCTGAGTTACAGCAAATTCCTATTTAATTGCAATAATAGCATGCTTTAGCACTTAGCTAAGAGTTTGCTAGCATGTTTTAGCATGCTTCTAGTATGTTGTTAGCATGTTTAGCACTTGCTGGCACTTTTTTATATGTTATTAGGAGTCCATAACAGTGTTAAACATGTCACTTCCTGTTGCCAGTAGGTGGCGCTATGGCTATAACTGAATATGAGCATGGTCATGTGTTCAGGACAGAACTCTTATCAAACGTGTGAAGTTTGGGGCAGATTGGACATTCCATGCCTGAGTTACAGCAACTTCCTGTTTCATGGCGAAACATCAAAATTTGTCAGGCCGCCGAGGACCCGCCCTTCGACGAAAACTCAAGATCTTCGCAATTTAACGTCGCAAAGGCCTTAAGATTACACTCACCAAATTTGAAGATGATCAGATTAAAACTGTAGGAGGAGTTCGTTAAAGTACGAGGCCTGAAAATGGCAAAAACTGCACAAAAATCTGAGAGGAAGTTCAAAATGGCTGACTTCCTGTTGGGTTTAGGGCTATGCTCCAAGAGACTTTTTTGTAGGTATTAGGTGATTACATGTATGTACCGAATTTCGTGCACGTACGTGGAACGTTGCGGGAGGCGCACTCCGTTGAACTTTTATAGGTGGCGCTATCGGGCCATTTTGCCCCGTCCAATTCTGAAACCTATATCAGATGTAAATTTTCGCCAGTTCTGACGCGTGTGCAAAGTTTTGTGAGTTTTCGAGCATGTTTAGGCCCTCAAAAATGCAATTAAATGCGGAGAAGAATAATAATAATAATAATAATAATAATAATTAAAGCAGCAAGCAGCATTTATCGGGGTTCAAGCATTTAAGGCCTTTAAGCACATAAGCATTTAAGACATTAAGATTTATTTAGAAAGCTTTTAACCACTGAAATAATAGATTGAAAAGTCCATTTACAGCCAATACAGGCAATTTACCATAGGAAATATGTGGTTTTAAAGCTTTTTAACAGTTATAGTGCCACCTTTGGTCCGATGTCCATAAAATTTGGCATGCTTGTTAATGAGGTTATGTGACATATGCTCACCAATTTTTGTGAAGTTTTGAGTTTTCATTTAGGATTTATAGGCTTTTTAGTGTATTTTGCCACGCCCATTTTATAAATGACCCTATTACAGCCATCCAAATGCAAAAGTTCAACTTTTTTTTGATAATTATTGATCTAGAGATTCCAGAGAATTGTCCTAGACTGGTTTGGTTCCGATTGGGCAAAAAACCTAGGACTAGTTCGCAAAAGTAGGTTTTTAACATGTTTGCAAATATTAAATGAACGGTTTGATTGACAGCAATGGTTCTTGAGGCAAAGTTGTTCAGTATGAGGAGATCTATCAACTGATATGCATATTGTGTGGATGTATACAACACCACGTGATTACAGAGCCGAAAAAACTTGTTAGCGCCAACTAGTGGCCGATTTCTTTCAAAATTCTTACAGACCTCTTGGGCCATGAGTCGAACATGCCCATCGAGTTTCGTTCCGATCAGCCTCCGTTAACCTTGTCTAATAGGTGCTCAAACTTCATTGGCCGATGGCGGCCATGTTTTTTGAGATACGTCAATGTCCTCATAGGCATACATGGCACCTTGGACCAAGACACTGCATACCAATTTTCAAGTCAATCGGACAAACGGTCAGGTGGTTATAGCCCTTTTCATGTTTTTTTCAAGTTATAGCGCCACCTACTGTTAAATCGTCGCGATTTTTTTACTGTGACCTCAAATTGAACTATTACACATGTGTACCGAGTTTGGTGAAGATACCTCATTTATTTCTCGAGTTATAGCCGTTTTAGTAAAATAGGCTCCTCCCACAACGTACGTTTTGGCACCCCCTAGCGACCGTGAATCGAAATTTCAACTTTTTTTCGATAATTATTGATATTCAGACTCCAGAGAACATTTCTGCACTGGTTTGGTTCCAATCGGACGAAAAACCTAGGACTAGTTCGCAAAAGTAGGTTTTTGAGAAAATTCAAAATGGCGGAAAATTTTCCCAGGCGGAAATGAAATCGGAGATATACGTTTTGACCGTCTTGAGCCAAGGATTACAGTGATATAAGACACTTGATTCTATGGCAAATCGTCTAGGAGTTATGGCTGATTTCATACTTTTGCTTGCTATAGCGCCACCTATTGACCAATCGGGGTCATACTTTGATAGGTTCTCCCCAAATTGAGGACTACCATTTGGCTGAGTTTCAAGTCTCCAGCATTTACGGTTTGGGCTGCACGATGCGTTTTAGGGGAAAATAATAATAATTAAAGCTGCAAGCAGCATTTATCGGGGTTCAAGCAGTTAAGGCCTTTAAGGCATTTAAGCACAAAAGCATCAAAAGTCATTAAGATTTATTTAGCAAGCATGTAACCACTGACATAATAGATGGAAAAGACCATTTACAGCCAATACAGGCAAATTGCCATGGGATATATATGGTTTTAAAGCTTTTTAACAGTTATAGCGCCACCTATGGTCCGATCTCCATAAAATTGTTTATTGTGACCTCAAATTGAACCCATACACATGTGTACTGATTTTGGTGAAGATATCTCATTTACTTCTTGAGTTATAGCCATTTGAGTAAAATAGGCTCCTCCCACAACGATTTGCCACATTCAAGAATTATTTAATATGATTCTAGCATGATTTACTATCATATACCATGTTCCAGAATGATTTATTAGGATTCTAGCATGATTTACCTTGATACACCTCATTTCAGTATTATTTACTATGATTTACAATGTTTCTAGCATGATTAACCACATTACTAGCAATTATGTGAAGTGTCAGTGCAAATGAGGTGATGAACACTGACAAAATATTATTGTGTTATAATAGTTAGTTATATACGTGATTTTTAGTGTGTGTCCAAGTATGAATGCAAAAGCACATGTAAAATATTTCATTATTAAGTAGAATGGCCAGCAGAGGGCACTAGAAGACCACTTATTGGCTCACTTTCACTTTAAACCAGTTTTCTGCACTAAAGCAAACCAGTTTTTCCATGTTAACTCAATGCATGCTTACACACACACACACACACACACACACACACACACACACACACACACACACACCATCATTTATCATGATTTACCATGGCTGATACCAATACCAATATGAGAAAATGACTATTTTAAACAGCAGGGGGCAGTAAAATACCACTTATTGGCTTAACATGCCATTAATTCATATCATTTTCACCTTTTTAACTGTTATAGAGGCAAATTTTGTCCGATCTGTCTGAAAATTTTCATGCTTGTTCAGGGTGATATTTCACACGTTCTGACTTGTTTTTAAGAAGGTCTGAGCATTGATTAAAGAGATATAGGCTTTCGGGGACACTTGGTAAAGGCCAGATTTTGAAGTGAACCTATTATAGCTATCCAAATGAAGTAGTTCAACTTTTTCTGACAATTATTGATCTAGTGAGTCCAGAGAATTGTATTGCACTAGTTTTGAACATTATGATATGAAAATTATATGATCAGAGATGGAAAAGACCATTTACAGCCAATACAGGCAGTTTACCATAGGAAATATATGATTTTAAAGCTTTTTAACAGTTATAGCGCCACCTATCGTCCGATCTCCATAGAATTTTTCATGCTTGTTAATGATGTTATGTCACATATGCTGACCAATTTTTGTGAAGTTCTGAGTTTTTATTTAGGATTTATAGGCTTTTTAATGTATTTTGACACACCCATTTTATAAATTACCCTATTACAGCCATCCAAATGCAAAAGTTCAACTTTTTTTTGATAATTATTGATCTAGAGAGTCCAGAGAATTGTCCTAGACTGGTCTGGTTCCGATCGGGCAAAAAACCTAGGACTAGTTCGCAAAAGTAGGTTTTTAACATATTAATGAATAATTAATGAACAGTTTGATTGACAGCAATGGTTCTTGAGGCAAAGTTGTTCAGGATGAGGAGATCTATCAAATGATATGCATATTGTGTGGATATTTGTAACACCACGTGATTACAGAGCCGTAAAACTCGTTAGCGCCAACTAGTGGCCGATTTCTTTCAAAATTCTTACAGACCTTTAGGGCCATGAGCCGAACATGCGCATTGAGTTTCGTTCCGATCGGCCTCCGTTAACCTTGTCTAATAGGTGCTCAAACTTCGTTGGCCGATGGCGGCCATGTTTTTTGAGATACGCCAATGTCCTCATACACATACATGGCACCTTGGACCAAGACACTGCATACCAATTTTCAAGTCAATCGGACTAACGGTCAGGTGGTTATAGCCTGTTTTATGTTTTTTTCATTTTATAGCGCCACCATGAGGCCAATCGTCGCGATTTTTTTACTGTGACCCCAGAGTAAGCTCATACACATGTGTACCAAGTTTGGTGAAGATACCTCATTTACATCGGGAGTTATAGCCATTTTAGTAAAATAGGCCCCTCCCACAACGTACGTTTTGGCGCCCCTTAGCGACCGTGAATCGAAATTTCCACTTTTTTTCGATAATTATTGATATTCAGTCTCCAGAGAACATTTCTGCACTAGTTTGGTTCCAATCGGGCAAAAAACCAGGGACTAGTTCGCAAAAGTAGATTTTTGACAAAATTCAAAATGGCGGAAAATCTATCATGGCGGAAATGAAATCGGAGATATACGTTTTGTTCGTCAGGCGTCCAGCTTTCCAATGATATAAGACACTTGAGTCTACGACATACGGTCTAGGAGTTATGAGCAGTTTCGCGCTTTTGGTTGTTATAGCGCCACCTATGGGCCAATCGGGGTCATAATCTCTGAACCTTTCCTCGATATTTGTACTACCATCTGTCAAAGTTTCAAAGTTCCAGCTCTTACGGTTTGGGCTGCACGATGCGTTTTACGGCGGAATAATAATAATAATTAAAGCTGCAAGCAGCATTTATCGGGGTTCAAGCAATTAAAGCCTTTTAGGCATTTAAGCACAAAAGCATGAAAAGTTATTAAGATTTATTTAGCAAGCATGTAACCACGGACATAATAGATGGAAAAGACCATTTACAGCCAATACAGGCAGTTTACCATGGGATATATATGGTTTTAAAGCTTTTTAACAGTTATAGCACCACCTATGGTCCGATCTCCATAAAAATGTTTACTGTGACCTCAAATTGAACCCATACACATGTGTACTGAGTTTGGTGAAGATATCTAATTTACTTCTTGAGTTATAGCCATTTTAGTAAAATAGGCTCATCCCACAACAATTTACCACATTCTAGTATTATTTACTATGATTCTAGCCTGATTTGCCATATTCTAGCATGATTTACCATGATATACTACATCCTAGTATGATTTACCATTGTTTACTGTGATTGTAGCATGGTTTACCATAGTTTATCATGATTTATCATAGTTTACCATGATTTATCATAGTTTACCATGATTTACCCTGTTCTAGCATAGTTTACCATGATTTACCATGTTATAGCATGATTTACCATGATATAGCACATTCTAACATGATTTACCATAGTTTATCATGATTTATCATGGCTTACCATGATTTACCCTGTTCTAGCATAGTTTACCATTATTTACCATGTTCTAGCATGATGTACCATGATATACCATGTTCTAGAATGATGTACCAGGATTCTAGTATGATTTACCTTGATACACAACATTTTAGTATTATTTATTATGATTTACCATGTTTTTAGCGTGATTTACCATGATTTACCACATTGCTAGCAATTATGTGAAGTATCAGTACAAATGAAGTGATAAACTCTGACAAAATATGATTGTGCTACAATAGTAATTGTTATATAAGTTATTTTTTAGTGTCTTATTGTTATATAAGTGATTTTTTGTGTATAATGAATGCAAAAGCATATGTGAGTAGACTTCATTAATAAGTAGAATGGCCAGCAGAGGGCAGTAGAAGACCACTTATTGGCTCACTTTCACTTTAAACTTCATGATTTTCACCATTTTTCTGTACTAAAGCAAACCAGTTTTTCCATTTTAACTCCATAATGCATGTTTACACACACACACACACACAAAGACAAATGTTGTTGTTTTTTCAATGCTATTGGGATATGTCATTATGAAAATATATTTCAATGGTCTATAAACATTTCACAAAGTCTTTGTAAGCTATTAATCAGATGATTCAGAATTTATTCAGAAACCTAAGACTACACACATTATGTTGTAGATACAGACATTTGAAATATATGATGTGATCAAACTGTCAATACTAATACTTTAACAGATGGATTTTGACTAAATGTAATTGTAAATGTTAAAATAGTGATTTTATAAAGTCTAAATATGAATTATAGAACAATATGACAACATGACTATTTTAAACAGCAGGGGGCAGTAAAATACCACTTATTGGCTTAATATGCCATTATATCCATATCATTTTCACCTTTTTAACTGTTATAGAGGCAAATTTTGTCCGATCTGTCTGAAAATTTTCATGCATGTTCAGAGTGATATTTCACATGTTCTGACTTGTTTTTAAGAAGGTTTGAACATTCATTAAAGAGATATAGGCTTTCAGGGACACTTGGTAAAGAGCACATTTTGAAGTGAACCTATTATAGCTATCCAAATGAAGTAGTTCAACTTTTTCTGACAATTATTGTTCTAGTGAGTCCAGAGAATTGTATTGCACTAGTTTTTAACATTATGATATGAAAATTATATGATCAGAGATGGAAAAGACCATTTATAGCCAATATAGGCAGTTTACCATAGGAAATATATGGTTTTAAAGCCTTTTAACAGTTATAGCGCCAACTATTGTCCGATCTCCATAAAATTTTGCATGCTTGTTAATGATGGTATGTCACATATGCTCACCAATTTTTGTGAAGTTCTGAGTTTTTGTTTAGGATTTATAGGCTTTTGATTGCATTTTGCCACGCCCCTTTTCTAAATGACCCTATTACAGCCATCCAAATGCTAAAGTTCAACTTTTTTTTGATAATTATTGATCTAGAGAGTCCAGAGAATTGTCCTAGACTTGTCTGGTTCCGATCGGGCGAAAAACCTAGGACTAGTTCGCAAAAGTAGGTTTTGAACATATTCGCGAATATTTAATGAACAGTTTGATTGACAGCAATGGTTCTTGAGGCAAAGTTGTTCAGGATGAGGAGATCTATCAAATGATATGCATATTGTGTGGATATTTGTAACACCACGTGATTACAGAGCCATAAAACTCATTAGCGCCAACTAGTGGCTGATTTCTTTCAAAATTCTTACAGACCTCTAGGGCCATGAGCCGAACATGCCCATTGAGTTTCGTTCCGATCGGCCTCCGTTAACCTTGTCTAATAGGTGCTCAAACTTCATTGGCCGATGGCGGCCATGTTTTTTGAGATACGCCAATGTCCTCATACACATACATGGCACCTTGGACCAAGACACTGCATACCAATTTTCAAGTCAATCGGACTAACGGTCAGGTGGTTATAGCCTGTTTTATGTTTTTTTCATTTTATAGCGCCACCATGAGGCCAATCGTCGCGATTTTTTTACTGTGACCCCAGATTGAACTCATACACATGTGTACCAAGTTTGGTGAAGATACCTTATTTACATCGGGAGTTATAGCCATTTTAGTAAAATTGGCCCCTCCCACAACGTACGTTTTGGCGCCCCTTAGCGACCGTGAATCGAAATTTCAACTTTTTTTCGATAATTATTGATATTCAGACTCCAGAGAACATTTCTGCACTGGTTTGGTTCCAATCGGGCAAAAAACCAGGGACTAGTTCGCAAAAGTAGGTTTTTGACAAAATTCAAAATGGCGGAAAATCTATCATGGCGGAAATGAAATCGGAGATATACGTTTTGTTCGTCAGGCATCCAGCTTTCCAATGATATAAGACACTTGAGTCTACGACATACGGTCTAGGAGTTATAAACAGTTTCGCGCTTTTGGTTGCTATAGCGCCACCTATGGGCCAATCGGGGTCATAATCTCTGAACCTTTCCTATATTTTTGTACTACCATCTGTCAAAGTTTCAAAGTTCCAGCTCTTACGGTTTGGGCTGCACGATGCGTTTTACGGCGGAATAATAATAATAATAATTAAAGCTGCAAGCAGCATTTATCGGGGTTCAAGCATTTAAGGCCTTTAAGCAAATAAGCATTTAAGACATTACGTTTTATTTAACAAGCTTTTAACCACTGAAATTATAGATGGAAAAATCCATTTACAGCCAATATAGGCAATTTACCATAGGAAATATGTAGTTTTAAAACTTTTTGCCAGTTATAGCGCCACCTATGGTCCGATCTACATGAAATTTTGCATGCTTGTTTAGAATGTTATGGCACATATGCTCACCCATTTTCGTGAAGTTCTGAGTTTTCGTTTAGGATTTATAGGCTTCTGAGTGCATTTTGCCACGCCCATTTTCTTTATGACCCAATTATACCCATGCGAAAAATGCAAAAGTTCAACTTTTTTTCGATAATTATTGATCTAGAGAGTCCAGAGAATTGTCCTAGACTGGTCTGGTTCTGATCGGGCGAAAAACCAGGGACTAGTTCGCAAAAGTAGGTTTTTAACATATTCATGAATATTTAATGAACAGTTTGATTGACAGTGATGGTTCTTGAGGCAAAGTTGTTCAGCATGAGCAGATCTATCAGATGATATGCATTTTGTGATGATAAGTGTAACACCACGTGATTACAGAGCCTTAAAACTCGTTAGCGCCAACTAGTGGCCGATTTCTTTCAAAATTCTTACAGACCTCTAGGGGCTTGAGCCGAACATGCCCATCGAGTTTCGCTCCGATCGGACGTCGTTAACGGTGCTCAAACCTCATTGGCCAATGGCGGCCATGTTTTTTGAGATACGCCAATATCCTTTTAGACATACATGGCCCCTTGGGCCAAGACACTGCATACCAAATTTCAAGTCATTCGGAAAAACGGTCAGTTGTCTATATGTTTTTATTTGTTTTATAGCGCCACCATGTGGCCAATCGACGCAATTTTTTTACTGTGACCTCAGATTGACCTCTTACACATGTGTACCAAGTTTGGTGAAGTTTACTTAATTACTTCTTGAGTTATAGCCATTTTAGTAAAATAGGCTCCTCCCACAACGTTAATTTTGCACCCCCTAGCGACCATTAATCGAAATTTCAACTTTTTTTCGATAATTATTGATCTTCAGACTCCAGAGAACAATTCCGCACTGGTTTGGTTCCGATCGGGCGAAAAACCAGGGACTAGTTCGCAAAAGTAGGTTTTTGACAAAATTCAAAATGGCGAAAAATCTATCATGGCGGAAATGAAATCGGAGATATACGTTTTTTTCTTCAGAAGCTCTGGATTTCAATGATATAAGACACTTGAAGCTACGCCTTACGGTCTGGGAGTTCTGAGCAGTTTTGCGCTTTTGATTGCTATAGCGCCACCTATGGGCCGATTGGGCTGAGTCCGTGTATCTGAGTAGCGAGCAATAGTACTACCATCTGGCAAAGTTTCAAGTCTCTAGGTCTTACGGTTTGGGCTGCACGATGCGTTTTATGGCGGAAAAATAATAATAATAAAAATCAGGACGATTACAATAGGGTTTCAGCACTTCGTGCTTGAACCCCTAATAATTAAAGCTGCAAGCAGCATTTATCGGGGTTCAAGCTATTAAGGCCTTTAAGGGTTTTTAAGCACAAAAGCATCAAAAGTTATCAGGTTTTATTTAGCAAGCATGTAACCACTGACATAATAGATGGAAAAGACCATTTACAGCCAATACAGGCAATGTACCATAGGAAATATATGGTTTTAAAGCTTTTTAACAGTTATAGCGCCACCTATAGTCCGATCTCCATAAAATTTGGCATGCTTGTTAATGATGTTATGTCACATATGCTCACCAATTTTTGTGAGGTTCTGAGTTTTCATTTAGGATTTATAGGCTTTTTAGTGTATTTTGCTACGCCCATTTTATAAATGACCCTATTACAGCCATCCAAATGCAAAAGTTCAACTTTTTTTTGATAGTTTTTGATCTAGAGAGTCCAGAGAATTGTCCTAGACTGGTCTGGTTCCAATCGTGCGAAAAACCTAGGACTAGTTCGCAAAAGTAGGTTTTTAACATGTTTGCGAATATTTAATGAACGGTTTGATTGACAGCAATGGTCCTTGAGGCAAAGTTGTTCAGGATGAGGAGATCTATCAAATGATATGCATATTGTGTGGATATTTGTAACACCACGTGATTACAGAGCTGTAAAACTCGTTAGCGCCAACTAGTGGCCGATTTCTTTCAAAATTGTTACAGACCTCTATGGCCTTGAGTCGAACATGCCCATCGAGTTTCGTTCCGATCGGCCTCCGTTAACCTTGTCTAATAGGTGCTCAAAATTCATTGGCCGATGGCGGCCATGTTTTTCGAGATACGCCAATGTCCTCATACACATACATGGCACCTTGGACCAAGACACTGCATGCCAATTTTCAAGTCAATCGGACTAATGGTCAGGTGGTTATAGCCTGTTTTATGTTTTTTTCATGTTATAGCGCCACCATGTGGCCAATTGCCGCGGTTTTTTTACTGTGACCTCAGATTGACCTCTTACACATGTGTACCAAGTTTGGTGAAGATACCTCATTTACTTCTGGAGTTATAGCCATTTTAGTAAAATAGGCCCCTCCCACAACGTACGTTTTGGCGCCCCTTACCGTCCGTGAGTCGAAATTTCAACTTTTTTTCGATAGTTTTTGATAATCAGACTCTAGAGAACATTTCTGCACTGGTTTGGTTCCGATCGGGCGAAAAACCTAGGACTAGTTCGCAAAAGTATGTTTTTGACAAAATTCAAAATGGCGGAAAATCTATCATGGCGGAAATGAAATCGGAGATATACGTTTTGTTCGTCAGGCGTCCAGCTTTCCAATGATATAAGACACTTGAGTCTACGTCATACGGTCTAGTAGTTATGAGCAGTTTCGCGCTTTTGGTTGCTATAGCGCCACCTATGGGCCAATCGGGGTCATACTTTGATAGGTTCTCCCCAAATTGAGGACTACCATTTGGTCAAGTTTCAAGGTTCCAGCTCTTACGGTTTGGTCTGCACGATGCGTTTTAGGGGAAAATAATAATAATAATAATAATAATAATAATAAAAATTAAAGCTGCAAGCAGCATTTAGCGGGGTTCAAGCATTTAGGGTCTTTAAGCACATAAGGCAGTTTAGTGAGTTGTCTGAGTTTTTGTTTAGGATTTACAGGCTTTTGAGTGTTTTTTGCCATAACCATTTTCTAAATGATCCTGTTATGGCTACCCAATGGGTAAAGTTTAAGTTTTTTATATAATTATTGATCTAGAGCTTCCAGAAAATTGTACTGCACTGGTATATTTCCGATCGGGCTAAAAACCGATGGCGGCATAGACATACATGGCACCTTGGACCAAGACACTGCATGCCAATTTTAAAGTCAATCGAACTAATGGTCAGGTGGTTATAGCCCTTTTCCTGTTTTTGTGATTATATGGCCTGATCTCCATTTTAAATAATTATTTTAAAGGTGCTGTAGAATGCATTGATATATTTTAAATTGTTCTCTGATATCTCTGAAACAGAAATGTCTTCAACAGTCAAGTAGTGGATAAAATCACTAATGTTACTTTCTGCTTGCGGTAGGGGTTGTAATGGAAATATAACATTAGTTGGAACTGCCCCCTTCTTCAGTATCAAACAATGAGCGAAACCTGCTTGATATTGTCCCACTCCCAGGTTAGAAAAACTGTCTGTGGTAAAATGGGCAGAGCAAACTAACAGCTTTGAATTAAAATGGTGAGGTATCCTGTTGTAAACATCAACCATGCCTGTTGACAGTTTTGTGGGAAGGGAATGAAAAGTTCTCAAATCTGCAGCACAGCCTCGAACATAACATTTATATCCATGATCTGCCATTTTCACTATTGTCCTTGCTTACTTCTTCACAATACCTGCAGATCTTCTGATGATTCAGCTGTGCAGGTCCACGTTAACACTGCCTGGCCTAGAACATGGGCTGGTATATGCAAATTTGGGGGGTATAAATATTAATGATCCTGACTCCAACGTCACAGTCAGTGTTATGCTGGGATTCACTCATTTTTCAGCGGTCTTTTGCAAACAGGAGATTTACACATGAAGGAGGAAACAATGGTGTTTGAGGCTCACGGTATGTCAGTTCCATGTCCAGAACTCTTATCATTCAACTATGCCAAGATAAATACAGTTTTCAATTGTATGGCACCTTTAAAATAGATGATTAGTAATATAATGCTTACTTGTAGTCTGAAATGGCTTTAACAAAAGAAGAAAAATAGTCTTAGATTTCTGTTCACTCTAATCATGTACAAATAAAGTAGCACATTAAGATTACATTTATTTGAATGCATTATCAATACTAAAAGTGAAGGTGTAGTTGATATCTTTGGTGATAATATCTGTAGTAATCATAAAAAAATCAATTAAGAAATAAAGAATTAAAATTACAAATAATATTCTATTAAGATATGAGTTACAATAACATGATTTGCAATAGTAATAATATCAATAATATATGCACAATACACACAGATTAGACTATCAGGTCTGTGACTTACAAAAACATTAGTATTGCAGCCAATGTGAGTCTGTGGGATTTATAAACAGACAAAATATGATTTGAAATGTTATTTTAATGATTTTATTAAGTTTAAACAATATTTCAAATGGAAAAAAAATGAAAAATAATATTTTAGTGAGCAGAATGAACCAATGAGTGGTCTTCATCTGGTGGTTAAAATGTAAATGAAAACAATAATACTTAAACAATAATACTTAATACACTAACCATGCTTGAACACACACATGCACACACATTTTGTTGTAGATGTAGATATTTAAAATAAAAGATAGGTAACAAAATGATAATTGCAAATCTCCTCTGTATAACACCATTTTCAGATTGAGGGGCAGAATTGTTCAAACTGAGAGCTCAGTACAAATGAAGTGATAAACTTTGACAAAACATGATTGTGTTATAATAGGTGATTTTCATGCAAGTAATTATATACTTTATACAAAAATTAATGCAAAAGCACAGGTGAAAATATTTTATTAAGTAGAATGTCCTGCAGAGGGCAGTAGAAGACCACTAATTGACTCACTTTCATTTGAAAGACTTTTTTATCCACCAGTAAAACAAAGCAGTTTCTCCATGTTCTTTCCATTAAGCATGCTTACACACACAGACACACACAAACACAAACACATCCACACACACATCCACACACACACACACACACACACACACACACACACACACACACACACACACACACACACACACACAAAGATAAATATGTTTTCCATGTTTTTAGGATGTGATATTGTGAAAATATCTTTTAATGGTCTAACCATTTCACATATTTCTTTGTGATCTGTATTACCAGTCCGTAATAATAATAATAATAATAATATTTAATTGTCTATAGGAATTTGTTTATCTAATAATATAAAACTTCATAATAATCATAATAAAAAATTTAAAAATAAAATATATACAAATATCATAATAAAATAAAAAACATCATAATAAAAAAGATTGCTTTTTAAAGCATTTGTTTGTTTCCCAATACTGAAAGCGAATAAAAAGATCATGTGTAATCCTGCTGCTCCCTCCAGTGGACAACAATGGTGTGTTTCTAGTGGTGCAACAGTTGAAGTGATTGATTGAATTAATGAATGAATGAATGGGAATTTGGTTTATCACTTATATCTCCGGAACCAAAAGGCGAAAAATTCTGAAACTCAGAGCATAGATAGTGCTTGAGGAGTCTTGTTGAATGAGACCATCGCGGTGTTTTTGGGCGATTGGGACCGGGAGTTCTGATCGTTCAAAGGCATATATTTCAGGGCTTTTATCTCTGGAAGGCCCGAGGCCCGCGACGATACGTTTCGATCAAGAGAGGTCCTTACCATCAAAATTTGAGCGTGCAGCGTCTTTCCGTTTTCGAGTTATGAGTGAATTTGTACTGGGGGGGCGTGGCCTAAATGGCGGCCTCCGTTTTTACTTTCGTTTCAGGATTCCATTCCTTAATTTGACAGAATTGTCAATAGTAATACTTCAATAGATGAGTTTTGACAAAATGTGATTGTAAATGTTAAAATAATGATTTTATAAAGTCTAAATATGAATTATATAACAATATTAGGGAGTAGTATGATGAAATGACAGCAGGGGGCAGTACAATACCACTTACTGACTTAATATGCCATGTTATATCATTTTTACCTTTTTAACTGTTATAGAGGCAAATTTTGTCCGATCTGTCTGAAATTTTTCATGCTTCTTAAGAGCAGAACTTCTTAAGTTCTGACTTGTTTTTATTAAAGAGATATAGGCTTTCGGGGACACTTGGTAAAGGCCACATTTTGAAGTGAACCTATTATAGCTAACCAAATGAAGTAGTTCAACTTTTTCTGACAATTATTGATCTAGTGAGTACAGAGAATTGTATTGCACTAGTTTTGAACATTATGATATGAAAATTATATGATCAGAGATTTACAGACCATTTTACAGATCAGACCATTTACAGCCAATACAGGCAGTTTACCATAGGAAACATATGGTTTTAAAGCCTTTTAACTGTTATAGCGCCACATTTGGTCCGATCTCCAAAAATTTTTGCATGCTTGTTAATGATGATATGTCACATATGCTCACCAATTTTTGTGAAGTTCTGAGTTTTCATTTAGGATTTATAGGCTTTTGAGTGTATTTTGCAACGCCCATTTTATAAATGACCCTATTACAGCCACTCAAATGCAAAAGTTCAACTTTTTTTTGATAATTATTGATCTAGAGAGTCCAGAGAATTGTCCTAGACTGGTCTGGTTCAGATCGGGCGAAAAACCTAGGACTAGTTCGCAAAAGTAGGTTTTTAACATGTTTGCGAATATTTAATGAACGGTTTGATTGACAGCAATGGTTATAGAGGCAAAGTTGTTCAGCATGAGCAGATCTATCAAATGATATGCATTTTGTGACAATAAGTGTAACACCATGTGATTACAGAGCCATAAAACTCGTTAGCGCCAACTAGTGGCCGATTTCTTTCAAAATTTTTACAGACCTCTAGGGCCATGAGTCGAACATGCCCATCGAGTTTCGTTCCGATCGGCCTCCGTTAACCTTGTCTAATAGGTGCTCGACTTCATTGGCCAATGGCGGCCATGTTTTTTGAGATACGTCAATGTCCTCATAGACATACATGGCACCTTGGACCAAGACACTGCATACCAATTTTCAAGTCAATCAGACTAACGGTCAGGTGGTTATAGCCCTTTTCATGTTTTTTTCATGTTATAGCGCCACCTAGTGTTCAATCGTCGCTATTTTGTTACTGTGACCCCAGATTGAAATCCTACATATGTGTACCCAGTTTGGTGAAGATATCTCATTTACTTTTTGAGTTATAGCCATTTTAGTAAAATAGGCTCCTCCCACAACGTTCATTTTGAGCCCCCTAGCGAATTTGAATCGAAATATCGACGTTATTTCGATAATTATTGATCTTCAGACTCCAGAGAACATTTCTGCACTGGTTTGGTTCCGATCGGACGAAAAACCACGGACTAGTTTGCAAAAGTAGATTTTTGACAAAATTCAAAATGGCGGAAAATCTATCATGACGGAAATGAAATCGGAGATATACGTTTTGTTCGTCAGGCGTCCAGCTTTCCAATGATATAAGACACTTGAGTCTACGACATACGGTCTAGGAGTTATGAGCAGTTTCGCGCTTTTGGTTGCTATAGCGCCACCTATAGGCCAATCGGGGTCATACTCTCTGAACCTTTCCTCGATTTTTGTACTACCATCTGACAAAGTTTCAAGTCTCCAGCACTTACGGTTTGGGCTGCACGATGCGTTTTAGCGGAGAAGAATAATAATAATAATAATAATAAAAATCAGTACAATTACAATAGGTGTTCAGCACTTCGTGCTTGAACCCCTAATCAGAGCAATTACAATAGGGTTTCAGCACTTCGTGCTTGAACCCCTAAAAATCAGCACAATTACAATAGGGTTTCAGCATTTCATGCTTGAACCCCTAAAAATCAGAGCAATTACAATAGGGTTTCAGCACTTCGTGCTTGAACCCCTAATAATAAAAATCAGTACAATTACAATAGGGTTTCAGCACTTCGTGCTTGAACCCCTAATAAGAAGAGACATTTTGGACAGTTATAGCGCCACCTATTGTCCGATCTTCACGAAACTTGGCATGCTTCTTCACCATGGTCTGACACATCTGCTCATCGATTTTCGTGAAGTTTGGGGTTTTCCCTTAGGTTGTATAGGCTTTTGAGTGTTTTTTTGTCCCTCCCCTTTCCTAAATGACCCTGTTACAGCCAGGCAAATGCAAAAGTTCAACTTTTTTTCAATAATTATTGATCTAGAGAGTCCAGAGAACTGTGCTAGACTGGTCTGGTTCCGATTGGGCCAAAAACCAGGGACTAGTTCGCAAAAGTAGGTTTTTGACAAAATTGGCCATAACAATTTTAGTAAAATAGGCTCCTCCCACAACATTAATTTATCACCCCCTAGCGACCAGCAATCGAAATTTCGACTTTTTTTCGATAATTATTGATATTCAAACTCCAGAGAACATTTCTGCACTGGTTTGGATCCGATCGGGCAAAAAACCAGGGACTAGTTCGCAAAAGTAGGTTTTTGACAAAATAAGGAAATATATGATTTTAAAGCTTTTTAACAGTTATAGCGCCACCTATCGTCCGATCTCCATAGAATTTTTCATGCTTGTTAATGATGTTATGTCACATATGCTGACCAATTTTTGTGAAGTTCTGAGTTTTTATTTAGGATTTATAGGCTTTTTAATGTATTTTGACACGCCCATTTTATAAATTACCCTATTACAGCCATCCAAATGCAAAAGTTCAACTTTTTTTTGATAATTATTGATCTAGAGAGTCCAGAGAATTGTCCTAGACTGGTCTGGTTCCGATCGGGCAAAAAACCTAGGACTAGTTCGCAAAAGTAGGTTTTTAACATATTCATGAATATTTAATGAACTGTTTGATTGACAGCAATGGTTCTAGAGGCAAAGTTGTTCAGCATGAGCAGATCTATCATATGATATGCATTTTGTGACGATAAGTGTAACACCACGTGATTACAGAGCCATAAAACTCGTTAGCGCCAACTAGTGGCCGATTTCTTTCAAAATTCTTACAGACCTCTAGGGGCTTGAGCCGAACATGCCCACTGAGTTTTGTTCCGATCGGCCTCCGTTAACCTTGTCTAATAGGTGCTCAAACTTCATTGGCCGATAGCGGCCATGTTTTTTGAGATACACCAATGTCCTCATAGACATACATGGCACCTTGGACCAAGACACTGCATACCAATTTTCAAGTCAATCGGACTAACGGTCAGGTGGTTATAGCCTGTTTTATGTTTTTTTCATATTATAGCGCCACCATGAGGCCAATCACCGCGATTTTTTTACTGTGACCTCAACTTGAGCTCATACATATGTGTACCGAGTTTGGTGAAAATATCTCATTTCGTTCACGAGTTATAGCCATTTTTGTATAATTAGCTCCGCCTCCTGCGAACGTTTTGATGCCCCTTAGCAACCGTGGATCGAAATTTTAACTTTTTTTCGATAATTATTGATATTCAGACTCCTGTGAATATTTCTGCACTGGTTTGGTTCCGATCGGGCGAAAAACCAGGGACTAGTTCGCAAAAGTAGGTTTTGGACAAAATCCAAAATGGCGGAAAAATTTGCATACCGGAAATGAAATCCTTGAGGCCTTTTTTGTTCGGCTTGACCCAAGGATTCCAAAGATATAAGACACTTGAGTCTGTGACAAAGGGTTGATGAGATTTAAGCAAAAATATGCAATTTTTTTGTTTTTTGCACTGTAGCGCCACCTATTGGCCAATCTAGCTCATATTCTCTGAACCTCTCCTCGATTTTTGTACTACCTTCTGGCCAAGTTTCAAGTCTCTAGCACTTACGGTTTAGGCTGCACGATGCGTTTTACGGCGGAATAATAATAATAATTAAAGCTGCAAGCAGCATTTATCGGGGTTCAAGCAGTTAAGGCCTTTAAGGCCTTTAAGCACAAAAGCATCAAAAGTTATTAGTTTTATTTAGCAAGCATCTAACCACTGACATAATAGATGAAAAAGACCATTTACAGCCAATACAGGCAATGTACCATAGGAAATATATGGTTTTAAAGCTTTTTAACAGTTATAGCGCCACCTATGGTCCGATCTCCATAAAATTGTTTACTGTGACCTCAAATTGAACCCATACACATGTGTACTGAGTTTGGTGAAGATATCTCATTTACTTCTTGACTTATAGCCATTTTAGTAAAATAGGCTCCTCCCACAACAATTTACCACATTCTAGTATTATTTATTATGATTCTAGCATGATTGTGCTACAATAGTAATTGTTATATAAGTGATTTTTTAGTGTCTTATTGTTATATAAGTGATTTTTAGTGTCTAATGAATGTAAAAGCATGTGAGTAGACTTCATTAATAAGTAGAATGGCCAGCAGAGAGCAGTAGAAGACCACATATTGGCACACTTTCACTTTAAACTTCTTGATTTTCACCATTTTTCTGCACTAAAACAAACCAGTTTTTCCATTTTAACTCCATAATGCATTTTACACACACACACACACACACACACACACACACACACACACACACACACACACACACACACACAAATGTTTCAGTGATATTAGTGTCACATTCACCTTCATCATATTCACCTTCTGTCTTCATCACATTCACCATCTGTCGTCATCACCTGCACCTGCTCCTCATCACCCTCATCATCATCATCACCTGCTCCTCATCATCATAACCGTCACCTGTTGTCCTTGTCTTGATCTGTGTATTTAAGTTCCCCTCTCACCCATTATCATTGTAGGTTATTGTTTGTGCACTAGCACTCTGTTATGTTTGTTTTCATGTTGGAAAATAAAATCTGTTATATTTGTACCACACACACACAGGCAAATGTTGTTGTTGTTGTTGTTTTTTCAATCATTGACATCATAGATGGGAAAGACCATGTTCTAGCATGATTTAACATGATATAACACATTCTAGCATGATTTACCATAGTTTATCATGATTTACTATGGCTGATACCAATACCAATATGACAAAATTACTATTTTAAACAGCAGGAGGAAATAAAATACCACTTATTGGCTTAACATGCCATTAATTCATATCATTTTCACCTTTTTAACTGTTATAGAGGCAAATTTTGTCCGATCTGTCTGAAATTTTTCATCCTTGTTCAGGGTGATATTTCACACGTTCTGACTTGTTTTTAAGAAGGTCTGAGCATTGATTAAAGAGATATAGGCTTTCGGGGACACTTGGTAAAGGCCAGATTTTGAAGTGAACCTATTATAGCTATCCAAATGAAGTAGTTCAACTTTTTCTGACAATTATTGATCTAGTGAGTCCAGAGAATTGTATTGCACTAGTTTTGAACATTATGATATGAAAATTATATGATCAGAGATGGAAAAGACCATTTACAGCCAATACAGGCAGTTTACCATAGGAAATATATGATTTTAAAGCTTTTTAACAGTTATAGCGCCACCTATCGTCCGATCTCCATAGAATTTTTCATGCTTGTTAATGATGTTATGTCACATATGCTGACCAATTTTTGTGAAGTTCTGAGTTTTTGTTTAGGATTTATAGGCTTTTTAATGTATTTTGCCACGCCCATTTTATAAATGACCCTATTACAGCAATCCAAATGCAAAAGTTCAACTTTTTTTTGATAATTATTGATCTAGAGAGTCCAGAGAATTGTCCTAGACTGGTCTGGTTCCGATCGGGCGAAAAACCTAGGACTAGTTCGCAAAAGTAGGTTTTTAACATATTCATGAATATTTAATGAACTGTTTGATTGACAGCAATGGTTCTAGAGGCAAAGTTGTTCAGCATGAGCAGATCTATCATATGATATGCATTTTGTGACGATAAGTGTAACACCACGTGATTACAGAGCCACAAAACTCGTTAGCGCCAACTAGTGGCCGATTTCTTTCAAAATTCTTACAGACCTCTAGGGGCTTGAGCCGAACATGCCCACTGAGTTTTGTTCCAATCGGCCTCCGTTAACCTTGTCTAATAGGTGCTCAAACTTCATTGGCCGATAGCGGCCATGTTTTTCGAGATACACCAATGTCCTCATAGATATACATGGCACCTTGGACCAAGACACTGCATACCAATTTTCAAGTCAATCGGACTAACGGTCAGGTGGTTATAGCCTGTTTTATGTTTTTTTCATATTATAGCGCCACCATGAGGCCAATCACCGCGATTTTTTTACTGTGACCTCAACTTGAGCTCATACATATGTGTACCGAGTTTGGTGAAAATATCTCATTTCGTTCACGAGTTATAGCCATTTTCGCATAATTAGCTCCGCCTCCTGCAAACATTTTGATGCCCCTTAGCAACCGTGGATCGAAATTTAAACTTTTTTTCGATAATTATTGATATTCAGACGCCTGTGAATATTTCTGCACTGGTTTGGTTCCGATCGGGCGAAAAACCAGGGACTAGTTCGCAAAAGTAGGTTTTGGACAAAATCCAAAATGGCGGAAAAATTTGCATACCGGAAATGAAATCCTTGAGGCCTTTTTTGTTCGGCTTGACCCAAGGATTCCAAAGATATAAGACACTTGAGTCTCTGACAAAGGGTTGATGAGATTTAAGCAAAAATATGCAATTTTTTTGTTTTTTGCACTGTAGCGCCACCTATTGGCTAATCTAGCTCATATTCTCTGAACCTCTCCTCGATTTTTGTACTACCTTCTGGCCAAGTTTCAAGTCTCTAGCACTTACGGTTTAGGCTGCACGATGCGTTTTACGGCGGAATAATAATAATAATAATAAAAATCAGCACAATTACAATAGGGTTTCAGCATTTCATGCTTGAACCCCTAATTAAAGCTGCAAGCAGCATTTATCGGGGTTCAAGCATTTAAGGCCTTTAAGCACATAAGCATTTAAGACATTAAGATTTGTTTAGAAAGCTTTTAACCACTGAAATAATAGATGGAAAAGTCCATTTACAGCCAATACAGGCAAGCTTTTTAACAGTTATAGCGCCACCTATAGTCCGATCTCCATGATATTTTGCATGCTTGTTAATGATGTTGTGGCACATATGCTCACCAATTTTCGTGAAGTTCTGAGTTTTCGTTTAGGATTTATAGGCTTTTGAGTGCATTTTGCCACGCCCATTTTCTTTATGACCCAATTATACCCATGCGAAAAATGCAAAAGTTCAACTTTTTTTCGATAATTATTGATCTAGAGAGTCCAGAGAATTGTCCTAGACTGGTCTGGTTCTGATCGGGCAAAAAACCAGGGACTAGTTCGCAAAAGTAGGTTTTTAACATATTCATGAATATTTAATGAACAGTTTGATTGACAGTGATGGTTCTTGAGGCAAAGTTGTTCAGCATGAGCAGATCTATCAAATGATATGCATTTTGTGATGATAAGTGTAACACCACGTGATTACAGAGCCTTAAAACTCGTTAGCGCCAACTAGTGGCCGATTTCTTTCAAAATTCTTACAGACCTCTAGGGGCTTGAGCCGAACATGCCCATCGAGTTTCGCTCCGATCGGACTTCGTTAACGATGCTCAAACCTCATTGGCCAATGGCAGCCATGTTTTTCGAGATACGCCAATATCCTTTTAGACATACATGGCCCCTTGGGCCAAGACACTGCATACCAAATTTCAAGTCATTCGGAAAAACGGTCAGTTGTCTATATGTTTTTATTTGTTTTATAGCGCCACCATGTGGCCAATCGACGCAATTTTTTTACTGTGACCTCAGATTGACCTCTTACACATGTGTTCCAAGTTTGGTGAAGTTTACTTAATTACTTCTTGAGTTATAGCCATTTTAGTAAAATAGGCTCCTCCCACAACGTTAATTTTGCACCCCCTAGCGACCATTAATCGAAATTTCAACTTTTTTTCGATAATTATTGATCTTCAGACTCCAGAGAACAATTCCGCACTGGTTTGGTTCCGATCGGGCGAAAAACCAGGGACTAGTTCGCAAAAGTAGGTTTTTGACAAAATTCAAAATGGCGAAAAATCTATCATGGCGGAAATGAAATCGGAGATATACGTTTTTTTCTTCAGGAGCTCTGGATTTCAATGATATAAGACACTTGAAGCTACGCCTTACGGTCTGGGAGTTCTGAGCAGTTTTGCGCTTTTGATTGCTATAGCGCCACCTATGGGCCGATTGGGCTGAGTCCGTGTATCTGAGTAGCGAGCAATAGTACTACCATCTGGCAAAGTTTCAAGTCTCTAGGTCTTACGGTTTGGGCTGCACGATGCGTTTTATGGCGGAAAAATAATAATAATAAAAATCAGGACGATTACAATAGGGTTTCAGCACTTCGTGCTTGAACCCCTAATTAAAGCTGCAAGCAGCATTTATCGGGGTTCAAGCATTTAAGGCCTTTAAGCACATAAGCATTTAAGACATTACGTTTTATTTAACAAGCTTTTAACCACTGAAATTATAGATGGAAAAATCCATTTACAGCCAATATAGGCAATTTACCATAGGAAATATGTAGTTTTAAAACTTTTTGCCAGTTATAGCGCCACCTATGGTCCGATCTACATGAAATTTTGCATGCTTGTTTAGAATGTTATGGCACATATGCTCACCCATTTTCGTGAAGTTCTGAGTTTTCGTTTAGGATTTATAGGCTTCTGAGTGCATTTTGCCACGCCCATTTTCTTTATGACCCAATTATACCCATCAGAAAAATGCAAAAGTTCAACTTTTTTTCGATAATTATTGATCTAGAGAGTCCAGAGAATTGTCCTAGACTGGTCTGGTTCTGATCGGGCGAAAAACCAGGGACTAGTTCGCAAAAGTAGGTTTTTAACATATTCATGAATATTTAATGAACAGTTTGATTGACAGTGATGGTTCTTGAGGCAAAGTTGTTCAGCATGAGCAGATCTATCAGATGATATGCATTTTGTGATGATAAGTGTAACACCACGTGATTACAGAGCCTTAAAACTCGTTAGCGCCAACTAGTGGCCGATTTCTTTCAAAATTCTTACAGACCTCTAGGGGCTTGAGCCGAACATGCCCATCGAGTTTCGCTCCGATCGGACGTCGTTAACGGTGCTCAAACCTCATTGGCCAATGGCGGCCATGTTTTTTGAGATACGCCAATATCCTTTTAGACATACATGGCCCCTTGGGCCAAGACACTGCATACCAAATTTCAAGTCATTCGGAAAAACGGTCAGTTGTCTATATGTTTTTATTTGTTTTATAGCGCCACCATGTGGCCAATCGACGCAATTTTTTTACTGTGACCTCAGATTGACCTCTTACACATGTGTACCAAGTTTGGTGAAGTTTACTTAATTACTTCTTGAGTTATAGCCATTTTAGTAAAATAGGCTCCTCCCACAACGTTAATTTTGCACCCCCTAGCGACCATTAATCGAAATTTCAACTTTTTTTCGATAATTATTGATCTTCAGACTCCAGAGAACAATTCCGCACTGGTTTGGTTCCGATCGGGCGAAAAACCAGGGACTAGTTCGCAAAAGTAGGTTTTTGACAAAATTCAAAATGGCGAAAAATCTATCATGGCGGAAATGAAATCGGAGATATACGTTTTTTTCTTCAGAAGCTCTGGATTTCAATGATATAAGACACTTGAAGCTACGCCTTACGGTCTGGGAGTTCTGAGCAGTTTTGCGCTTTTGATTGCTATAGCGCCACCTATGGGCCGATTGGGCTGAGTCCGTGTATCTGAGTAGCGAGCAATAGTACTACCATCTGGCAAAGTTTCAAGTCTCTAGGTCTTACGGTTTGGGCTGCACGATGCGTTTTATGGCGGAAAAATAATAATAATAATTAAAGCTGCAAGCAGCATTTAGCGGGGTTCAAGCATTTAAGGCCTTTAAGCACATAAGCATTTAAGACATTAAGATTTATTTAGAAAGCTTTTATCCACTGAAATAATAGATGGAAAAGTCCATTTACAAGCCAATACAGGCAATTTACCATAGGAAATAAATGGTTTTCAAAGCTTTTTAACAGTTATAGCGCCACCTATGTTCCGATCTCCATAAAAATTTCCATGCTTCTTTAGCATGTTATGTCACATATGCTCATCAATTTTTGTGAAGTTCTGAGTTTTTATTTAGGATTTATAGGCTTTTGAGTGTATTTTGACCCGCCCATTTTCTTTATGACCCAATATACCCATACGGAAAATGCAAAAGTTCAACTTTTTTTTGATAATTATTTATCTAGAGAGTCCAGAGAATTGTCCGAGACTGGTTTGGTTCCGATCGTGCGAAAAACCTAGGACTAGTTCGCAAAAGTAGGTTTTTAACATATTCACGAATAATTAATGAACGGTTTGATTGACAGCCATGGTTCTTGAGGCAAAGTTGTTCAGGATGAGGAGATCTATCAAATGATATGCATTTTGTGCTGATATGTGTAACACCACGTGATTACAGAGCCGTAAAACTCGTTAGCACCAACTAGTGGCCGATTTCTTTCAAAATTCTTACAGATCTCTTGGGCCATGAGTCGAACATGCCTACCGAGTTTTGTTCCGATTGGCCTCCGTTAACCTTGTCTAATAGGTGCTCAAATTTCATTGGCCGATGGCGGCCATGTTTTTTGAGATACGCCAATGTCCTCATAGACATACATGGCACCTTGGACCAAGACACTGCATACCAATTTTCAAGTCAATCGGACTAACGGTCAGGTGGTCATAGCCCTTTTCATGTTTTTTTCATGTTATAGCGCCACCTAGTGTTCAATCGTCGCGATTGTTTTACTGTGACCCAAGATTGAACTCATACACATGTGTACCGAGTTTGGTGAAGATACCTCATTTACTTCTTGAGTTATAGCCCTTTTAGTAAAATAGGCTCCTCCCACAACATTAGTTTTGCGCCCCCTAGCAACCATGAATCGAAATTTCAACTTTTTTTCTATAATTATTGATATACAGACTCCAGAGAACATTTCTGCACTGGTTTGGTTCCGATTGGACAAAAAACCTAGGACTAGTTCGCAAAAGTATGTTTTTGACAAAATTCAAAATGGCGGAAAAATTTGCATACCGGAAATGAAATCGGAGATATACGTTTTGTTCTTCATGGATCCAGCTTTCCAATGATATAAGACACTTGAGTCTACGACATACGGTCTAGGAGTTATGAGCAGTTTCGCGCTTTTGGTTGCTATAGCGCCACCTATGGGCCAATTGGGGTCATACTCTCTGAACCTCTCCTCGATTTTTGTACTACCATTTGGCAAAGTTTCAAGTCTCCAGCACTTACGGTTTAGGCTGCACAATGCGTTTTACGGCAGAAGAAAAATAATAAAAATCAGCACAATTACAATAGGGTTTCAGCACTTCGTGCTTGAACCCCTAAAAATCAGGACGATTACAATAGGGTTTCAGCACTTCGTGCTTGAACCCCTAATTAAAGCTGCAAGCAGCATTTATCGGGGTTCAAGCAGTTAAGGCCTTTAAGGCATTTAAGCACAAAAGCATCAAAAGTCATTAAGATTTATTTAGCAAGCATGTAACCACTGACATAATAGATGGAAAAGACCATTTACAGCCAATACAGGCAAATTGCCATGGGATATATATGGTTTTAAAGCTTTTTAACAGTTATAGCGCCACCTATGGTCCGATCTCCATAAAATTGTTTATTGTGACCTCAAATTGAACCCATACACATGTGTACTGATTTTGGTGAAGATATCTCATTTACTTCTTGAGTTATAGCCATTTGAGTAAAATAGGCTCCTCCCACAACGATTTGCCACATTCAAGAATTATTTAATATGATTCTAGCATGATTTACTATCATATACCATGTTCCAGAATGATTTATTAGGATTCTAGCATGATTTACCTTGATACACCTCATTTCAGTATTATTTACTATGATTTACAATGTTTCTAGCATGATTAACCACATTACTAGCAATTATGTGAAGTGTCAGTGCAAATGAGGTGATGAACACTGACAAAATATTATTGTGTTATAATAGTTAGTTATATACGTGATTTTTAGTGTGTGTCCAAGTATGAATGCAAAAGCACATGTAAAATATTTCATTATTAAGTAGAATGGCCAGCAGAGGGCACTAGAAGACCACTTATTGGCTCACTTTCACTTTAAACCAGTTTTCTGCACTAAAGCAAACCAGTTTTTCCATGTTAACTCAATGCATGCTTACACACACACACACACACACACACACACACACACACACACACACACACACACACACACACACAGCATAGTTAACCATGATTTACCATGATATACCACGTTCTAGTATTATTTACCAGGAGATAAACGACAATCTAGTATTATTTACTTTGATTTACCATGTTTCTAGCCTGATTTATCACATTACTAGCAATTATTTGAAGTGTCAGTGCAAATAAAGTGATTAACACTGACAAAATATGATTGTGTTATAATAGTTATTGCTATATATTTTTAGTGTGTATTCAAGTATAAATGCAAGCACATGTGGAAATATTTAATTAATAAGTAGAATGGCCAGCAGAGGGCACTAGAAGACCACTTATTGGCTCACTTTCACTTTAAACCTCATGATTTTGACCAGTTTTCTGCACTAAAGCAAACCAGTGTTTCCATGTTAACTCAATAATGCATACTTGCTACATATGCTACACACAATAATGCCACACACACACACACACACACACACACACACACACACACACAAATGTTTCAGTGATATTGGTGTCACATTCACCTTCATCACATTCACCTTCTGTCTTCATCACATTCACCATCTGTCGTCATCACCTGCACCTGCTCCTCATCACCCTCCTCATCATCACCTGCTCCTCATCATCATAACCGTCACCTGTTGTCCTTGTCTTGATCTGTGTATTTAAGTTCCCCTCTCATCCATTATCATTGTCGGTTATTGTTTGTGCACTAGCACTCTGTTATGTTTGTTTTCATGTTGGAAAATAAAACCTTTGTTATATTTGTACCACACACACACACACACACACACACACACACACACACACACACACACACACACACACACACACACACACACACACACACCATCATTTATCATGATTTACCATGGCTGATACCAATACCAATATGAGAAAATGACTATTTTAAACAGCAGGGGGCAGTAAAATACCACTTATTGGCTTAACATGCCATTAATTCATATCATTTTCACCTTTTTAACTGTTATAGAGGCAAATTTTGTCCGATCTGTCTGAAAATTTTCATGCTTGTTCAGGGTGATATTTCACACGTTCTGACTTGTTTTTAAGAAGGTCTGAGCATTGATTAAAGAGATATAGGCTTTCGGGGACACTTGGTAAAGGCCAGATTTTGAAGTGAACCTATTATAGCTATCCAAATGAAGTAGTTCAACTTTTTCTGACAATTATTGATCTAGTGAGTCCAGAGAATTGTATTGCACTAGTTTTGAACATTATGATATGAAAATTATATGATCAGAGATGGAAAAGACCATTTACAGCCAATACAGGCAGTTTACCATAGGAAATATATGATTTTAAAGCTTTTTAACAGTTATAGCGCCACCTATCGTCCGATCTCCATAGAATTTTTCATGCTTGTTAATGATGTTATGTCACATATGCTGACCAATTTTTGTGAAGTTCTGAGTTTTTATTTAGGATTTATAGGCTTTTTAATGTATTTTGACACGCCCATTTTATAAATTACCCTATTACAGCCATCCAAATGCAAAAGTTCAACTTTTTTTTGATAATTATTGATCTAGAGAGTCCAGAGAATTGTCCTAGACTGGTCTGGTTCCGATCGGGCAAAAAACCTAGGACTAGTTCGCAAAAGTAGGTTTTTAACATATTAATGAATAATTAATGAACAGTTTGATTGACAGCAATGGTTCTTGAGGCAAAGTTGTTCAGGATGAGGAGATCTATCAAATGATATGCATATTGTGTGGATATTTGTAACACCACGTGATTACAGAGCCGTAAAACTCGTTAGCGCCAACTAGTGGCCGATTTCTTTCAAAATTCTTACAGACCTTTAGGGCCATGAGCCGAACATGCGCATTGAGTTTCGTTCCGATCGGCCTCCGTTAACCTTGTCTAATAGGTGCTCAAACTTCGTTGGCCGATGGCGGCCATGTTTTTTGAGATACGCCAATGTCCTCATACACATACATGGCACCTTGGACCAAGACACTGCATACCAATTTTCAAGTCAATCGGACTAACGGTCAGGTGGTTATAGCCTGTTTTATGTTTTTTTCATTTTATAGCGCCACCATGAGGCCAATCGTCGCGATTTTTTTACTGTGACCCCAGAGTAAGCTCATACACATGTGTACCAAGTTTGGTGAAGATACCTCATTTACATCGGGAGTTATAGCCATTTTAGTAAAATAGGCCCCTCCCACAACGTACGTTTTGGCGCCCCTTAGCGACCGTGAATCGAAATTTCCACTTTTTTTCGATAATTATTGATATTCAGTCTCCAGAGAACATTTCTGCACTAGTTTGGTTCCAATCGGGCAAAAAAACAGGGACTAGTTCGCAAAAGTAGATTTTTGACAAAATTCAAAATGGCGGAAAATCTATCATGGCGGAAATGAAATCGGAGATATACATTTTGTTTGTCAGGCGTCCAGCTTTCCAATGATATAAGACACTTGAGTCTACGACATACGGTCTAGGAGTTATGAGCAGTTTCGCGCTTTTGGTTGTTATAGCGCCACCTATGGGCCAATCGGGGTCATAATCTCTGAACCTTTCCTCGATTTTTGTACTACCATCTGTCAAAGTTTCAAAGTTCCAGCTCTTACGGTTTGGGCTGCACGATGCGTTTTACGGCGGAATAATAATAATAATAATAATTAAAGCTGCAAGCAGCATTTATCGGGGTTCAAGCATTTAAGGCCTTTAAGCACATAAGCATTTAAGACATTAAGATTTATTTAGAAAGCTTTTAACCACTGAAATAATAGATGGAAAAGTCCATTTACAGCCAATACAGGCAAGCTTTTTAACAGTTATAGCGCCACCTATTGTCCGATCTCCATGAAACTTTGCACGCTTGTTTACAATGTTATGGCACATATGCTCACCAATTTTTGTGAAGTTCTGAGTTTTCGTTTAGGATTTATAGGCTTTTGAGTGCATTGTGCCACGCACATTTTCTTTATGACCCAATATACCCATGCGAAAAATGCTAAAGTTCAACTTTTTTTTGATAATTATTTATCTAGAGAGTCCATAGAATTGTCCTAGACTTGTTTGGTTCCGATCGGGCGAAAAACCTAGGACTAGTTCGCAAAAGTAGGTTTTTAACATAATTACGAATATTTAATGAACGGTTTGATTGACAGCAATAGTTCTTGAGGCAAAGTTGTTCAGCATGAGCAGATCTATCAAATGATATGCATTTTGTGACAATAAGTGTAACACCACGTGATTACAGAGCCATTAAACTCGTTAGCGCCAACTAGTGGCCGATTTCTTTCAAAATTCTTACAGACCTCTAGGGGCTTGAGCCGAACATGCCCACTGAGTTTCGTTCTGATTGGCCTCCGTTAACCTTGTCTAATAGGTGCTCAAACTTCATTGGCCGATGGCGGCCATGTTTTTCGAGATACACCAATGTCCTCATAGATATACATGACAGCTTGGACCAAGACACTGCATACCAATTTTCAAGTCAATCGGACTAACGGTCAGGTGGTTACAGCCTGATTTATGTTTTTTTCATGTTATAGCGCCACCATGTGGCCAATCGCCGCAATCTTTTTACTATGACCTCAGATTGACCTCTTACATAGGTGTACCGAGTTTGGTGAAGATACCTCATTTACTTCTGGAGTTATAGCCATTTTAGTAAAATAGGCTCCGCCTTCTTCAAACATTTTGGCGCCTCTTAGCGACCGTCAATCGAAATTTCAACTTTTTTTCGATAATTATTGATATTCTGACTCCAGAGAACATTTCTGCACTGGTTTGGTTCCGATCGGACACAAAACCAGGGACTAGTTCGCAAAAGTAGGTTTTGGACATAATTCAAAATGGCGGAAAATTTGCATACCGGAAATGAAATCCTTGAGGCCTTTTTTGTTCGGCTTGACCCAAGGATTCCAATGATATAAGACACTTGAGTCTGTGACAAACGGTTAATGAGATTTAAGCAAAAATGTGATTTTTTTTTGTTTTTTGCACTGTAGCGCCACCTATGGGCCAATCGGGGTCATATTTTGATAACCTCTCCTCGATTTTTGTACTACCATCTGGCAAAGTTTCAAGTCTCTAGCATTTACGGTTTGGGCTGCACGATGCGTTTTACGGCAGAAGAAAAATAATAATAATAAAAATCAGTACAATTACAATAGGGTTTCAGCACTTCGTGCTTGAACCCCTAATTAAAGCTGCAAGCAGCATTTATCGGGGTTCAAGCAATTAAAGGGACACTTCACCCATTTGCATTAAGCTTTGTATTGTTAGAAACCCAGTCATATATTATAATAAACGTGGATTTTTCATTAATTTTTCCCTGAGATGGGAGAAATAAGGATTTAAGTGTTTTACTTCCTGCTTATTATGACGTAAAAATCATCATTTTGCGTCATAATAAGCAGGAAGTCACATTTCATTGAAAAGTGTAGAGACTACAAACACTAGCTCCTCATTATTCCAGGGGGCGGGACCCGCTCACGTACAGGCCTATTACAGATCAGTGGGTGGGACTTCACTTTCTGAAACTAAAAGCAATATCCTCCATCTTGTTTGGAAGCTAAGCTAACAGGCACTGTGGAGCAAGCTGTGAAGATATGACAATAGCGGAGGGTAACGTTACTCAATATGATGTAGAAGAAGAGGATTTCGGAAGTCTGATGCTCGAATCAGGTGTTTGTGGCTACCTTTACAAGCCGCATAGCGTATAGCAGCCGAGGCAGAAGACCTGCCTGTCGCGGACGAGAAGCCCAGACTGGCTCGAGCTGGGGGCGGACTGGTGGCGCCGGTGATCTCACTATGCAACTACGAACCGCTACGAACACAGAGATAGAGTCCGTCTGCTGCAAAGCATTTAAACGATGCCAATTTCTCCTGGACGAAATCTCTGAATCAGACGAGGACACGGACGTTTGTGTTGTGAACCATCCTAGTTTCGCACCGCATCTGACTGAACATCCCGGTAACGTAACCATGCAATAATTCACCACTTCGAAAGAAATACAAATGAGGAGTAATTCATTAATGAGTTCGCCAACTAACTAACGTTAGACATTTTGTGTGAAATGAATTTCAAGCTCCGGTGGTAGCTAGCCTTATGGACGGATGAGTGATTCATATGCTGTTCTGGATTAGTGGGAGTGGCTTGCGCAGCTGTGCAATGTGGTGCATTGTGGGAGTTGTTGTCTTTCATACAAATGCGTCCTGAAGTTACTTTCTTTCTTTCCTCGGTCAAGAAGGCACCAAATTCAAAATTTATTTTACATTTCGACTACATATATGACCCACTTTCAATAAAGATCAATGTTCCCATGGGTGAAATGCTCCTTTAAGGCCTTTAAGCATAAAAGCATCAAAAGTTATTAAGATTTATTTAGCAAGCATGTAACTACTGACATAATAGATGAAAAAGACCATTTACCATAGGAAATATATGGTTTTAAAGCTTTTTAACAGTTATAGTGCCACCTTTGGTCCGATCTCCATAAAATTTGGCATGCTTGTTAATGATGTTATTTCACATATGTTCACCAATTTTTGTGAAGTTCTGAGTTTTTATTTATGATTTATAGGTTTTTTTATTTATTTTGCCCCGCCCATTTTATAAATGACCCTATTACAGCCATCCAAATGCAAAAGTTCAACTTTTTTTTGATAATTATTGATCTAGAGAGTCCAGAGAATTGTCCTAGACTGGTCTGGTTCCGATCGGGCGAAAAACCAGGGACTAGTTCGCAAAAGTAGGTTTTTAACATAATTACGAATATTTAATGAACGGTTTGATTGACAGCAATAGTTCTTGAGGCAAAGTTGTTCAGCATGAGCAGTTCTATCAAATGATATGCATTTTGTGACAATAAGTGTAACACCACGTGATTACAGAGCCATTAAACTCGTTAGCGCCAACTAGTGGCCGATTTCTTTCAAAATTCTTACAGACCTCTAGGGGCTTGAGCCGAACATGCCCACTGAGTTTCGTTCTGATTGGCCTCCGTTAACCTTGTCTAATAGGTGCTCAAACTTAATTGGCCGATGGCGGCCATGTTTTTCGAGATACACCAATGTCCTCATAGACATACATGGCACCTTGGACCAAGACACTGCATACCAATTTTCAAGTCAATCGGACAAACGGTCAGGTGGTTATAGCCTGTTTTATGTTTTTTTAATGTTATAGCGCCACCATGTGGCTAATCACCGCGATTTCTTTACTGTGACCTTAGATTGACCTCTTACACATGTGTACCAAGTTTGGTGAAGATAACTCATTTACTTCTGGAGTTATAGCCATTTTAGTAAAACTAGCTCCGCCTCCTTCGAACGTTTTGGCGCCCCTTAGCGACCGTGAATCAAAATTTAAACTTTTTTTTAATAATTATTGATATTCAGACTCCAGAGAACATTTCTGCACTTGTTTGGTTCCGATCGTACAAAAAACCTAGGACTAGTTCGCAAAAGTAGGTTTTGGACAAAATCCAAAATGGCGGAAAATTTGCATACCGGAAAGGAAATCCTTGAGGCCTTTTTTGTTCGGCTTGAGCCAAGGATTCCAATGATATAAGACACTTGAGTCTGTGACAAAGGGTTGGTGAGATTTAAGCAAAAATGTGCCATTTTTTTGTTTTTTGCACTGTAGCGCCACCTATTGGCCAATCTGGCTCATATTTTGATAACCTCTCCTCGATTTTTGTACTACCATATGGCAAAGTTTCAAGTCTCTAGCACTTACGGTTTGGGCTGCACGATGCGTTTTACGGCAGAAGAAAAATAATAATAATTAAAGCTGCAAGCAGCATTTATCGGGGTTCAAGCAGTTAAGGCCTTTAAGGCATTTAAGCACAAAAGCATCAAAAGTTATTAAGATTTATTTAGGAAGCATGTAACCACTGACATAATAGATGGAAAAGACCATTTACAGCCAATACAGGCAATTTGCCATGGGATATATATGGTTTTAAAGCTTTTTAACAGTTATAGCGCCACCTATGGTCCGATCTCCATAAAATTGTTTACTGTGACCTCAAATTGAACCCATACACATGTGTACTGAGTTTGGTGAAGATATCTCATTTACTTCTTGAGTTATAGCCATTTGAGTAAAATAGGCTCCTCCCACAACGATTTGCCACATTCTAGAATTATTTAATATGATTCTAGCATGATTTACTATCATATACCATGTTCCAGAATGATTTATTAGGATTCTAGCATGATTTACCTTGATACACCTCATTTCAGTATTATTTACTATGATTTACAATGTTTCTAGCATGATTAACCACATTACTAGCAATTATGTGAAGTGTCAGTGCAAATGAGGTGATGAACACTGACAAAATATTATTGTGTTATAATAGTTAGTTATATACGTGATTTTTGTGTGTGTGTCCAAGTATGAATGCAAAAGCACATGTAAAATATTTCATTATTAAGTAGAATGGCCAGCAGAGGGCACTAGAAGACCACTTATTGGCTCACTTTCACTTTAAACCAGTTTTCTGCACTAAAGCAAACCAGTTTTTCCATGTTAACTCAATGCATGCTTACACACACACACACACACACACACACACACACACACACACACACACACACACACAGCATAGTTAACCATGATTTACCATGATATACCACGTTCTAGTATTATTTACCAGGAGATAAACGACAATCTAGTATTATTTACTTTGATTTACCATGTTTCTAGCCTGATTTATCACATTACTAGCAATTATTTGAAGTGTCAGTGCAAATAAAGTGATTAACACTGACAAAATATGATTGTGTTATAATGGTTATTGCTATATAAGTGATTTTTTTAGTGTGTATTCAAGTATGAATGCAAGCACATGTTGAAATATTTCATTAATAAGTAGAATGGCCTGCAGAGGGCAGTAGAAGACCACTTATTGGCTCACTTTCACTTTAAACCAGTTTTCTGCACTAAAGCAAACCAGTTTATCCATGTTAACTCAATGCATGCTTACACACACACACACACACACACACACACACACACACACACACACACACACACACAGCATAGTTAACCATGATTTACCACATTACTAGCAATTATTTGAAGTGTCAGTGCAAATAAAGTGATTAACACTGACAAAATATGATTGTGTTATAATAGTTATTGCTATATAAGTGATTTTTAGTGTGTATTCAAGTATAAATGCAAGCACATGTGGAAAAATTTAATTAATAAGTAGAATGGCCAGCAGAGGGCAGTAGAAGACCACTTATTGGCTCACTTTCACTTTAAACCTCATGATTTTGACCAGTTTTCTGCACTAAAGCAAACCAGTGTTTCCATGTTAACTCAATAATGCATACTTGCTACATATGCTACACACAATAATGCTACACACACACACACACACACACACACACACACACACACACACACACACACAAATGTTTCAGTGATATTGGTGTCACATTCACCTTCATCACATTCACCTTCTGTCTTCATCACATTCACCATCTGTCGTCATCACCTGCACCTGCTCCTCATCACCCTCCTCATCATCACCTGCTCCTCATCATCATAACCGTCACCTGTTGTCCTTGTCTTGATCTGTGTATTTAAGTTCCCCTCTCATCCATTATCATTGTCGGTTATTGTTTGTGCACTAGCACTCTGTTATGTTTGTTTTCATGTTGGAAAATAAAACCTTTGTTATATTTGTACCACACACACACACACACACACACACACACCATCATTTATCATGATTTACCATGGCTGATACCAATACCAATATGAGAAAATGACTATTTTAAACAGCAGGGGGCAGTAAAATACCACTTATTGGCTTAACATGCCATTAATTCATATCATTTTCACCTTTTTAACTGTTATAGAGGCAAATTTTGTCCGATCTGTCTGAAAATTTTCATGCTTGTTCAGGGTGATATTTCACACGTTCTGACTTGTTTTTAAGAAGGTCTGAGCATTGATTAAAGAGATATAGGCTTTCGGGGACACTTGGTAAAGGCCAGATTTTGAAGTGAACCTATTATAGCTATCCAAATGAAGTAGTTCAACTTTCTGACAATTATTGATCTAGTGAGTCCAGAGAATTGTATTGCACTAGTTTTTTAACATTATGATATGAAAATTATATGATCAGAGATGGAAAAGACCATTTACAGCCAATACAGGCAGTTTACCATAGGAAATATATGATTTTAAAGCTTTTTAACAGTTATAGCGCCACCTATCGTCCGATCTCCATAGAATTTTTCATGCTTGTTAATGATGTTATGTCACATATGCTGACCAATTTTTGTGAAGTTCTGAGTTTTTATTTAGGATTTATAGGCTTTTTAATGTATTTTGACACGCCCATTTTATAAATTACCCTATTACAGCCATCCAAATGCAAAAGTTCAACTTTTTTTTGATAATTATTGATCTAGAGAGTCCAGAGAATTGTCCTAGACTGGTCTGGTTCCGATCGGGCAAAAAACCTAGGACTAGTTCGCAAAAGTAGGTTTTTAACATATTCATGAATATTTAATGAACTGTTTGATTGACAGCAATGGTTCTAGAGGCAAAGTTGTTCAGCATGAGCAGATCTATCATATGATATGCATTTTGTGACGATAAGTGTAACACCACGTGATTACAGAGCCATAAAACTCGTTAGCGCCAACTAGTGGCCGATTTCTTTCAAAATTCTTACAGACCTCTAGGGGCTTGAGCCGAACATGCCCACTGAGTTTTGTTCCGATCGGCCTCCGTTAACCTTGTCTAATAGGTGCTCAAACTTCATTGGCCGATAGCGGCCATGTTTTTTGAGATACACCAATGTCCTCATAGACATACATGGCACCTTGGACCAAGACACTGCATACCAATTTTCAAGTCAATCGGACTAACGGTCAGGTGGTTATAGCCTGTTTTATGTTTTTTTCATATTATAGCGCCACCATGAGGCCAATCACCGCGATTTTTTTACTGTGACCTCAACTTGAGCTCATACATATGTGTACCGAGTTTGGTGAAAATATCTCATTTCGTTCACGAGTTATAGCCATTTTTGTATAATTAGCTCCGCCTCCTGCGAACGTTTTGATGCCCCTTAGCAACCGTGGATCGAAATTTTAACTTTTTTTCGATAATTATTGATATTCAGACTCCTGTGAATATTTCTGCACTGGTTTGGTTCCGATCGGGCGAAAAACCAGGGACTAGTTCGCAAAAGTAGGTTTTGGACAAAATCCAAAATGGCGGAAAAATTTGCATACCGGAAATGAAATCCTTGAGGCCTTTTTTGTTCGGCTTGACCCAAGGATTCCAAAGATATAAGACACTTGAGTCTGTGACAAAGGGTTGATGAGATTTAAGCAAAAATATGCAATTTTTTTGTTTTTTGCACTGTAGCGCCACCTATTGGCCAATCTAGCTCATATTCTCTGAACCTCTCCTCGATTTTTGTACTACCTTCTGGCCAAGTTTCAAGTCTCTAGCACTTACGGTTTAGGCTGCACGATGCGTTTTACGGCGGAATAATAATAATAATAATAAAAATCAGCACAATTACAATAGGGTTTCAGCATTTCATGCTTGAACCCCTAATTAAAGCTGCAAGCAGCATTTATCGGGGTTCAAGCAGTTAAGGCCTTTAAGGCATTTAAGCACAAAAGCATCAAAAGTCATTAAGATTTATTTAGCAAGCATGTAAACACTGACATAATAGATGGAAAAGACCATTTACAGCCAATACAGGCAAATTGCCATGGGATATATATGGTTTTAAAGCTTTTTAACAGTTATAGCGCCACCTATGGTCCGATCTCCATAAAATTGTTTATTGTGACCTCAAATTGAACCCATACACATGTGTACTGATTTTGGTGAAGATATCTCATTTACTTCTTGAGTTATAGCCATTTGAGTAAAATAGGCTCCTCCCACAACGATTTGCCACATTCAAGAATTATTTAATATGATTCTAGCATGATTTACTATCATATACCATGTTCCAGAATGATTTATTAGGATTCTAGCATGATTTACCTTGATACACCTCATTTCAGTATTATTTACTATGATTTACAATGTTTCTAGCATGATTAACCACATTACTAGCAATTATGTGAAGTGTCAGTGCAAATGAGGTGATGAACACTGACAAAATATTATTGTGTTATAATAGTTAGTTATATACGTGATTTTTAGTGTGTGTCCAAGTATGAATGCAAAAGCACATGTAAAATATTTCATTATTAAGTAGAATGGCCAGCAGAGGGCACTAGAAGACCACTTATTGGCTCACTTTCACTTTAAACCAGTTTTCTGCACTAAAGCAAACCAGTTTTTCCATGTTAACTCAATGCATGCTTACACACACACACACACACACACACACACACACACACACACACACACACACACACACACATACACACACAGCATAGTTAACCATGATTTACCATGATATACCACGTTCTAGTATTATTTACCAGGAGATAAACGACAATCTAGTATTATTTACTTTGATTTACCATGTTTCTAGCCTGATTTATCACATTACTAGCAATTATTTGAAGTGTCAGTGCAAATAAAGTGATTAACACTGACAAAATATGATTGTGTTATAATAGTTATTGCTATATAAGTGATTTTTTAGTGTGTATTCAAGTATAAATGCAAGCACATGTGGAAATATTTAATTAATAAGTAGAATGGCCAGCAGAGGGCACTAGAAGACCACTTATTGGCTCACTTTCACTTTAAACTTCATGATTTTCACCATTTTTCTGTACTAAAGCAAACCAGTTTTTCCATTTTAACTCCATAATGCATGTTTACACACACACACACACACACACACACACACACACACACACACACACACACACACAAAGACAAATGTTGTTGTTTTTTCAATGCTATTGGGTATGTCATTATGAAAATATATTTCAATGGTCTATAAACATTTCACAAAGTCTTTGTAAGCTATTAATCAGATTATTCAGAATTTATTTAGAAACCTAAGACTACACACACACATTATGTTGTAGATACAGATATTTGAAATATATGATGTGATCAAACTGTCAATACTAATACTTTAACAGATGGATTTTGAGTAAATGTAATTGTAAATGTTAAAATAGGGATTTTATAAAGTCTAAATATAAATTATAGAACAATATGACAAAATGACTATTTTAAACAGCAGGGGGCAGTAAAATACCACTTATTGGCTTAATATGCCATTAATTCATATCATTTTCACCTTTTTAACTGTTACAGAGGCAAATTTTGTCCGATCTGTCTGAAATTTTTCATCCTTGTTCAGGGTGATATTTCACACGTTCTGACTTGTTTTTAAGAAGGTCTGAGCATTGATTAAAGAGATATAGGCTTTCGGGGACACTTGGTAAAGGCCACATTTTGAAGTGAACCTATTATAGCTATCCAAATGAAGAAGTTCAACTTTTTCTGACAACTATTGTTCTAGTGAGTCCAGAGAATGGTTATGCGATAGTTTTTAACATTATGATATGAAAATTATATGATCAGACATGGAAAAGACCATTTACAGCCAATACAGGCAGTTTGCCATAGGAAATATATGGTTTAAAAGCCTTTTAACTGTTATAGCGCCACCTTTGGTCCGATCTCCATAAAATGTTGCATGCTTGTTAATGATATTATGTCACATATGCTCACCAACTTTTGTGAAGTTATGAGTTTTCATTTAGGATTTATAGGGTTTTTAGTGTATTTTGCCACGCCCATTTTATAAATGACCCTATTACAGCCATCCAAATGCAAAAGTTCAACTTTTTTTTGATAATTATTAATCTAGAGAGTCCAGAGAATTGTCCTAGACTGGTCTGGTTGCGATCGGGCAAAAAACCTAGGACTAGTTCGCAAAAGTAGGTTTTTAACATATTCATGAATAATTAATGAACAGTTTGATTGACAGCAATGGTTCTTGAGGCAAAGTTGTTCAGGATGAGGAGATCTATCAAATGATATGCATATTGTGTGGATATTTGTAACACCACGTGATTACAGAGCCGTAAAACTCGTTAGCGCCAACTAGTGGCCGATTTCTTTTAAAATTCTTACAGACCTCTAGGGCCATGAGCCGAACATGCCCATTGAGTTTCGTTTCGATCGGCCTCCGTTAACCTTGTCTAATAGGTGCTCAAACTTCATTGGCCGATGGCGGCCATGTTTTTTGAGATACGCCAATGTCCTCATACACATACATGGCACCTTGGACCAAGACACTGCATACCAATTTTCAAGTCAATCGGACTAACGGTCAGGTGGTTATAGCCTGATTTATGTTTTTTTCATGTTATAGCGCCACCATGAGGCCAATCGTCGCGATTTTTTTACTGTGACCCCAGATTGAACTCATACACATGTGTACCAAGTTTGGTGAAGATACCTCATTTACTTCGGGAGTTATAGCCATTTTAATAAAATAGGCCCCTCCCACAACGTACGTTTTGGCGCCCCTTAGCGACCGTGAATCGAAATTTCAACTTTTTTTCGATAATTATTGATATTCAGTCTCCAGAGAACATTTCTGCACTGGTTTGGTACCAATCGGGTAAAAAACCAGGGACTAGTTCGCAAAAGTAGGTTTTTGACAAAATTCAAAATGGCGGAAAATCTATCATGGCGGAAATGAAATCGGAGATATACGTTTTGTTCGTCAGGCGTCCAGCTTTCCAATGATATAAGACACTTGAGTCTACGACATACGGTCTAGGAGTTATGAGCAGTTTCGCGCTTTTGGTTGTTATAGCGCCACCTATGGGCCAATCGGGGTCATAATCTCTGAACCTTTCCTCGATTTTTGTACTACCATCTGGCAAAGTTTCAAAGTTCCAGCTCTTACGGTTTGGGCTGCACGATGCGTTTTACGGCAGAATAATAATAATAATTAAAGCTGCAAGCAGCATTTATCGGGGTTCAAGCATTTAAGGCCTTTAAGCACATAAGCATTTAAGACATTAAGATTTATTTAGAAAGCTTTTAACCACTGAAATAATAGATTGAAAAGTCCATTTACAGCCAATACAGGCAATTTACCATAGGAAATATGTGGTTTTAAAGCTTTTTAACAGTTATAGTGCCACCTTTGGTCCGATGTCCATAAAATTTGGCATGCTTGTTAATGATGTTATGTGACATATGCTCACCAATTTTTGTGAAGTTTTGAGTTTTCATTTAGGATTTATAGGCTTTTTAGTGTATTTTGCCACGCCCATTTTATAAATGACCCTATTACAGCCATCCAAATGCAAAAGTTCCACTTTTTTTTGATAATTATTGATCTAGAGAGTCCAGAGAATTGTCCTAGACTGGTTTGGTTCCGATTGGGCAAAAAACCTAGGACTAGTTCGCAAAAGTAGGTTTTTAACATATTCATGAATAATTAATGAACAGTTTGATTGACAGCAATGGTTCTTGAGGCAAAGTTGTTCAGTATGAGGAGATCTATCAACTGATATGCATATTGTGTGGATGTATGCAACACCACGTGATTACAGAGCCGAAAAAACTCGTTAGCGCCAACTAGTGGCCGATTTCTTTCAAAATTCTTACAGACCTCTTGGGCCATGAGTCGAACATGCCCATCGAGCTTCGTTCCGTTCGGCCTCCGTTAACCTTGTCTAATAGGTGCTCAAATTTCATTGGCCAATGGCGGCCATGTTTTTTGAGATACGTCAATGTCCTCATAGGCATACATGGCACCTTGGACCAAGACACTGCATACCAATTTTCAAGTCAATCGGACTAATGGTCAGGTGGTTATAGCCTGTTTTATGTTTTTTTCATGTTATAGCGCCACCATGTGGACAATCGCCGCGGTTTTTTTATTGTGACCTCAGATTGACCTCTTACACATTTGTACCAAGTTTGGTGAAGATACCTCATTTACTTCTGGAGTTATAGCCATTTTAGTAAAATAGGCCCCTCCCACAACATACGTTTTGGCGGCCCTTAGCGTCCGTTAATCAAAATTTCAACTTTTTTTCGATAGTTTTTGATATTCAGACTCAAGAGAACATTTCTGCACTGGTTTGGTTCCGATCGGGCGAAAAACCTAGGACTAGTTCGCAAAAGTAGGTTTTTGACAAAATTCAAAATGGCGGAAAATCTATCATGGCGGAAATGAAATCGGAGATATACGTTTTGTTCGACAGGCGTCCAGCTTTCCAATGATATAAGACACTTGAGTCTATGTCATACGGTCTAGTAGTTATGAGCAGTTTTGCGCTTTTGGTTGCTATAGCGCCACCTATGGGCCAATCAGGGTCATACTTTTATAGGTTCTCCCCAAATTGAGGACTACCATTTGGCCAAGTTTCAAGGTTCCAGCTCTTACGGTTTGGTCTGCACGATGCGTTTTAGGGGAAAATAATAATAATAATAATAATAATTAAAGCTGCAAGCAGCATTTATCGGGGTTCAAGCATTTAAGGCCTTTAAGCACATAAGCATTTAAGACATTAAGGTTTATTTAGAAAGCTTTTAACCACTGAAATAATAGATTGAAAAGTCCATTTACAGCCAATACAGGCAATTTACCATAGGAAATATGTGGTTTTAAAGCTTTTTAACAGTTATAGTGCCACCTTTGGTCCGATGTCCATAAAATTTGGCATGCTTGTTAATGATGTTATGTGACATATGCTCACCAATTTTTGTGAAGTTTTGAGTTTTCATTTAGGATTTATAGGCTTTTTAGTGTATTTTGCCACGCCCATTTTATAAATGACCCTATTACAGCCATCCAAATGCAAAAGTTCAACTTTTTTTTGATAATTATTGATCTAGAGAGTCCAGAGAATTGTTCTAGACTGGTTTGGTTCCGATTGGGCAAAAAACCTAGGACTAGTTCGCAAAAGTAAGTTTTTAACATGTTTGCGAATATTAAATGAACGGTTTGATTGACAGCAATGGTTCTTGAGGCAAAGTTGTTCAGTATGAGGAGATCTATCAACTGATATGCATATTGTGTGGATGTATGCAACACCACGTGATTACAGAGCCGAAAAAACTCGTTAGCGCCAACTAGTGGCCGATTTCTTTCAAAATTCTTACAGACCTCTTGGGCCATGAGTCGAACATGCCCATCGAGTTTCGTTCCGATCAGCCTCCGTTAACCTTGTCTAATAGGTGCTCAAACTTCATTAGCCGATGGCGGCCATGTTTTTTGAGATACGTCAATGTCCTCATAGGCATACATGGCACCTTGGACCAAGACACTGCATACCAATTTTCAAGTCAATCGGACAAACGGTCAGGTGGTTATAGCCCTTTTCATGTTTTTTTCAAGTTATAGCGCCACCTACTGTTCAATCGTCGCGATTTTTTTACTGTGACCTCAAATTGAACTATTACACATGTGTACCGAGTTTGGTGAAGATACCTCATTTATTTCTCGAGTTATAGCCGTTTTAGTAAAATAGGCTCCTCCCACAACGTACGTTTTGGCGCCCCCTAGCGACCGTGAATCGAAATTTCAACTTTTTTTCGATAATTATTGATATTCAGACTCCAGAGAACATTTCTGCACTGGTTTGGTTCCAATCGGACGAAAAACCTAGGACTAGTTCGCAAAAGTAGGTTTTTGAGAAAATTCAAAATGGCGGAAAATTTTCCCAGGCGGAAATGAAATCGGAGATATACGTTTTGACCGTCTTGAGCCAAGGATTACAGTGATATAAGACACTTGATTCTATGACAAACCGTCTAGGAGTTATGGCTGATTTCATACTTTTGCTTGCTATAGCGCCACCTATTGACCAATCGGGGTCATACTTTGATAGGTTCTCCCCAAATTGAGGACTACCATTTGGCTGAGTTTCAAGTCTCCAGCATTTACGGTTTGGGCTGCACGATGCGTTTTAGGGGAAAATAATAATAATAAAAATCAGAGCAATTACAATAGGGTTTCAGCACTTCGTGCTTGAACCCCTAATAATAATAATAATAATAATTAAAGCTGCAAGCAGCATTTATCGGGGTTCAAGCAATTAAGGCCTTTAAGGCCTTAAAGCACAAAAGCATAAAAAGTTATTAAGTTTTATTTAGCAAGCATGTAACCACTGACATCATAGATGGAAAAGATCATGTTCTAGCATGATTTACCATGATATACCACATTCTAAAATGATTTACCATAGTTCATCATGATTTATCATGGTTTACCATGATTTACCCTGTTCTAGCATAGTTTACCATGATTTACCATGTTCTAGCATGATATACCACGTTCTAGAATGATTTACTAGGATTCTTACATGATTTACCTTGATACACCAGATTCTACTATTATTTACTATGACTTACCATGTTTCTAGCGTGATTTACCATGATTTACCACATTACTAGCAATTATGTGAAGTGTCAGTGCAAATGAAGTGATAAACACTGACAAAATATGATTGTGTTATAATAGTTATTGTTATACAAGTGATTTTTTTTTAGTGTCTACTCTAAATATGAATGAATCCAAAAGCACATGTGAAAAGACTTCATTAATAAGTAGAATGGCCAGCAGAAGCCAGTAGAAGACCACTTATTGGCTCACTTTTACTTTAAACTTCATGATTTGCACCAGTTTTCTGCACTAAATCAAACCAGTCTTTCCATGTTAACTCAATAATGCATGCTTACACACACACACACACACACACACAAATATGTTTTTTGGATATGTTATTGAGAAAATATATTTAATTGTATAAAAATAGGCATTTCTTTGTGATCTAATAATATAAAACTATGTTACCAGTATAGGGCTGTAAAGATTCCTCGATTATAGTCAAGTACTCGATTTAATTGGCAAAATACTGAAAGTGGTGCATTCCACAGACGAGAATCCAACAACCGCAGAATTACAGTTTTCTAGGACAACGCGATATTTAAACAGGGCTCCAGACTAACTTTTTTTACTAGGAGCGCTGTAGCCCCTGACTGAAAATTTTAGGAGCACAAGCAGAAAATTTAGGGGCACACCTTAAATCAACTTGCAATGCAATTATTCAAATTTTCCCCAAAATACCTAGTGACAAATTATTTATTTATTATTTAATAATAAATAGACTTAATGTACAGATATTACAATGTGCAGTTTTATTTTAAGTTCACAGGCACCAGACTAACATCTGAGGGCAGCGGCACCGCAGACACTGAGTTTTACAAAAAAATATCTGGTAGCACTGGGGCTGACAATAAAGCACTAAGCTTAGTTTAGGGTGTAGATGAAATTAACTTTAATTATTATCATTCATAATGTCTTAATATTAATTAAAAAGCAAACCGAGTGAAATAAATTATATTAGGGAGTGAAAATAGCCAATAAGCATCCTACTGTTTACAATGGTAATTTATTTATTTTATTATTTTTAAATAAGTGTATAAATAAGAGTTTAAATAAGACCATTTTTGAAGGATGAACAAAAAAAATGTGTTGGTCATCACATTAAAAATGACATTTATATATGGTAGTTTTGAAGTGCTGGAAAAAGATGAGTAGCCTAACAGTTAGTACTTTTAAGCGTTTGACTATTTCTGTCACATTATGGTTACAGTTACTACATTAAATCCATGGTGAATGTCGCTGATTTGTGGTCTGAAAGCCCAGTGTTTCTCCTGGTTTCCACATCAGCGCTGTTTGATCTGATATCTGATTATGTTATTAATTCTGAGGCGAATTCAATGGATTTCTTCACTGGATCTCCAGAGTCTGGATCTCCTAGTAACAGTGTCGCGTGATCGAGATCGGCCCGCGACTGGCAAGTTCGGGCTGCTGCGCTCATAGGCTGCGCCATAGATATCATATATAAACGCGTTTATATATTATATCTATGGGCTGCGCTGTCTATTATTGATTCGAACTAATAAACGGTCTGTGAAGCATAAAGGAGTAAGTTAGCGCATTTTCGTTCCGCTTTCATTTTGTTTGGATTCGCTGCTCGGCAACGTTGTGGTCGAATAAATCGAATAAATATTTGGTCGCACCGGCAGGAAAAATGGTCGCAAAATGCGACCAATTGGTCGCAGTCTGGAGCCCACCATTTACAGTCATAATATAGCATAGTGCCATTGTGAAATCACAAAGGCTGTGATTCAGTTAAATAAATATATCCTCTGTTTTTTGTTTGTTTGTTTTTTTCACAGAGAAGACACTTCAATTACATGAGTGCAGATTAGCCTACATGTTAAAATTACCTCAGCTCCGTCCACAGTAAACGCTGCTCCAAGCAAACTCAGTCTCTGCAGTGCTGTTTGTTTACGTTTCCAATAACGTGCAAATATGGGAACGCAAGTCGGACGCAGTTTGTGTTTCATAGTTGCACTGTTATCATTTGTGGAGCACATCTGGGTTTCTCAAACTGCTGTTCATCGCGATTTCAAAATAAAAGTTTAAACATCGCGATTTCAAAATAAAAGTTTAAACATCGCTATTTCAAAATAAAAGTTTAAACTCTCGCTCTGAGTTTGCATGTTTTGATGTGCACATGTTCTTGTTCAAGAAATTACAGTGGCTGTAGCATTTCTATCGTACAGAAGTGGCCAAATATTAAAGGTTAAGTTGACATTTGAATTTAATGTTGTTTGGCCAATAAACAAGGATTTGATAATGCCTTAGTAGTGTAACAACAACCAGGCCGCTGGTGCCCTCTGCAGGCATTTGTTATTCATGTACATAAGTTATCTCTATATTAGTTTATATCATTTATTTTACATGGGTATATTTTAACAGTGTTGTTCAATAAAACCCATATAATTACTTACTTTGATACTTTACTTGAACCAATCATTATTGCTTGTTATTATATATTTGTATTTTAAGTCATTTTAAAGGCTGTTGTTAACTTGAATCTATTTTTTACCACATTTTTTTATCCGATTACTTGAATAGAATACTCGATTACTAAAATAATCGATAGCTACAGCCCTATCATAATAAAAAAGATTGCTTTTTAAAGCAATTTATTTTTGTTTCCCAATACTGAAAGCTAATGAAAAGATCATATGTAATCTTGCTGCTCCCTCAAGTGGACAAAAGTGGTATTATAGCTTACATTTTACAATTGAAGTGTTTAAATGAATGAGTGAATGAATGGGAATTTGGTTTTTCACTTATATCTCGGTAACCAGAACGCAAAAAATTCTGAAACTCAGAGCATAGATAGTGCTCGAGGAGCCCTATTGAATGAGACTATCATTCAGGCCCGCGACAACACGTTTCGATCAAGAGCCTGGAGAGGACCTTACCATCAAAATTTGAGCGCGCAACGACTTTCCGTTTTCGAGTTATGAGTTAATTTGTATTCGGGGACGTGGCGTAAATGCCGTTTTACTTTCGGTTTCAGTATTCACTTGTGACTCAGTTGTCAATAGTAATACAACAATAGATTAATTTTGACAAAATGTGATTGTAAATGTTAAAATAATGATTTTATAAAGTCTAAATATGAATTATAGAACAATATTAGGGAGTAGTATGATGAAATGACAGCAGGGGGCAGTAAAATACCACTTATTGGCTTAATATGCTATGTTATTCATATTCACCTTTTTTATTAACTGTTATAGAGGCAAATTTTGTCCGATCTGTCTTTTTCATGCTTGTTCTGACTTGTTTTTAAGGTCTGATCATTCATATTAGAGATATAGGCTTTTGTGGACACTTGGTCAAGGCTACATATTGAAGTGACCCTATTATAGCCATCCAAATGAAGAAGTTATAATTTTTCTGATAATTATTGAGTACAGATAATTGCACTGCACTGGTTTTGAACATTATTATATGAACATTATATGAGCACAGATGGAAAACACCATTTACAGCCAATACAGGCAATTTACCATTGGAAATATATGGTTTTAAAGCATTTTAACAGTTATAGCGCCACCTATGGTCCAATCTCCATAAAAATGTCCATGCTTCTTTAGCATGTTATGTCACATATGCTCATCAATTTTTGTGAAATTCTGACTTTTTATTTAGGATTTATAGACGTTTGAGTGTATTAGGACATGCCTATTTTCTAAATGACCCTCTTATAGCCAACCAAAAGCAAAATTTCAACTTCTTTTTGATAATTATTTATCTAGAAAGTCCAGAGAATTGTCCTAGAATGGTCTGGTTCTGATCGGGCGAAAAACCAGGGACTAGTTCGCAAAAGTAGGTTTTTAACATAATTCCGAATATTTAATGAATGGTTTGATTGACAGCAATGGTTCTTGAGGCAAAGTTGTTCTCCATGAGGAGATCTATCAAATGATATGCATATTGTGTGGATGAGTGTAACACCACGTGATTACAGAGTCATAAAACTCGTTAGCGCCAACTAGTGGCCGATTTCTTTCAAAATTCTTACAGACCTCTAGAACCATGAGTTGAACATGCCCATCGAGTTTCGTTTCGATCGGTCTCCATTAACCTTGTCTAATAGGTGCTCAACTTCATTGGCCAATGGCGGCCATGTTTTTCAAGATACGCCAATGTCCTCATAGATTTACATGGCACCTTGGACCAAGAGACTGCATACCAATTTTCAAGTCAATCGGACTAACGGTCAGGTGGTTATAGCCCTTTTCATGTTTTTTTCATGTTATAGCGCCATCTAGTGTTCAATCATCGCGATTTTTTTACTGTGACCCCAGATTGAGCTCATACATATGTGTACCGAGTTTGGTGAAAATATCTCATTGCGTTCCCGAGTTATAGCCATTTTAGTAAAATTAGCTCCGCCTCCTGCGAACGTTTTGACACCTCATAGCAACCATGTATCGAAATTTCAACTTTTTTTCGATAATTATTGATATTCAGACTCCAGAGAACATTTCTGCACTGGTTTGGTTCCGATCGGGCGAAAAACCAGGGACTAGTTTGCAAAAGTAGGTTTTGAACAAAATCCAATATGGCGGAAAAATTTGCATACCGGAAATGAAATACCTCCTATATTTTTTGTTCGGCGTGACCCAAGGATTCCAATGATGTATGACACTTGAAGCTGGGACAAATGGTTATTGAGATATGAGCAAAATAGTGGATTTTTTTTGTTTTTTGCGCTATAGCGCCACCTATAGGCCAATCGGGCTCATACTTTGATAACCTCTCCTCGATTTTTGTACTACCTTGTGGCCAAGTTTCAAGTCTCTAGCACTTACGGTTTGGGCTGCACGATGCGTTTTAGCGGAGAAGAATAATAATAATAATAATAAAAATCCTTACAAATACAATAGGGTTTCAGCACTTCGTGCTTGAACCCCTAATAATAATAATAATAATAATAAAAATCAGTACAATTACAATAGGGTTTCAGCACTTCGTGCTTGAACCCCTAATAAAAATCCTTACAATTACAATAGGGTTTCAGCACTTCGTGCTTGAACCCCTAATAATAAAAATCAGCACAATTACAATAGGGTTTCAGCACTTCGTGCTTGAACCCCTAATAATTAAAGCTGCAAGCAGCATTTATCGGGGTTCAAGCAGTTAAGGCCTTTAAGGCATTTAAGCACAAAAGCATCAAAAGTCATTAAGATTTATTTAGCAAGCATGTAACCACTGACATAATAGATGGAAAAGACCATTTACAGCCAATACAGGCAAATTGCCATGGGATATATATGGTTTTAAAGCTTTTTAACAGTTATAGCGCCACCTATGGTCCGATCTCCATAAAATTGTTTATTGTGACCTCAAATTGAACCCATACACATGTGTACTGATTTTGGTGAAGATATCTCATTTACTTCTTGAGTTATAGCCATTTGAGTAAAATAGGCTCCTCCCACAACGATTTGCCACATTCAAGAATTATTTAATATGATTCTAGCATGATTTACTATCATATACCATGTTCCAGAATGATTTATTAGGATTCTAGCATGATTTACCTTGATACACCTCATTTCAGTATTATTTACTATGATTTACAATGTTTCTAGCATGATTAACCACATTACTAGCAATTATGTGAAGTGTCCGTGCAAATGAGGTGATGAACACTGACAAAATATTATTGTGTTATAATAGTTAGTTATATACGTGATTTTTAGTGTGTGTCCAAGTATGAATGCAAAAGCACATGTAAAATATTTCATTATTAAGTAGAATGGCCAGCAGAGGGCACTAGAAGACCACTTATTGGCTCACTTTCACTTTAAACCAGTTTTCTGCACTAAAGCAAACCAGTTTTTCCATGTTAATTCAATGCATGCTTACACACACACACACACACACACACACACACACTTACCATAGTTTATCATGATTTACCATGGCTGATACCAATACCAATATGACAAAATGACTATTTTAAACAGCAGGGGGCAGTAAAATACCACTTATTGGCTTAACATGCCATTAATTCATATCATTTTCACCTTTTTAACTGTTATAGAGGCAAATTTTGTCAGATCTGTCTGAAAATTTTCATGCATGTTCAGAGAGATATTTCACATGTTCTGACTTGTTTTTAAGAAGGTTTGAACATTCATTAAAGAGATATAGGCTTTTGGGGACACTTGGTAATGGCCACATATTGAAGTGACACTATTATAGCCATCCAAATGAAGAAGTCATACTTTTTCTGATAATTATTGATCTAGAGAGTCCAGAGAATTGCACTGCACTGGTTTTGAACATTATTATATGAACATTATGATTATAGATGGAAAAGACCATTCACAGGCAATACAGGCAATTTACCATAGGAAATATATGGTTTTAAAGCTTTTTAACAGTTATAGCGCCACCTTTGGTCCGATCTCCATAAAAATTTCCATGCTTCTTTAGCATGGTACGACACATATGCTGACCAATTATCGTGATGTTCTGAGTTTTTGTTTAGAATTTATAGGCTTTTGATTGCATTTTGCCACATCCATTTTCTTTATGACACAATTATACCCATGCGAAAAATGCAAAAGTTCAACTTTTTTTGATAATTATTGATCTAGAGAGTCCAGAGAATTGTCCTAGACTCGTTTGGTTCCGATCGGGCAAAAAACCAGGGACTAGTTCGCAAAAGTAGGTTTTTAACATATTCGTGAATAATTAATAAACTGTTTGATTGACAGCAATGGTTCTAGAGGCAAAGTTGTTCAGCATAAGCAGATCTATCAAATGATATGCATTTTGTGATGATAAGTGTAACACCACGTGATTACAGAGCCATAAAACTCATTAGCGCCAACTAGTGGCCGATTTCTTTCAAAATTCTTACAGACCTCTAGGGCCATGAGCCGAACATGCCCATTGAGTTTCGTTCCGATCGGCCTCCGTTAACCTTGTCTAATAGGTGCTCAAACTTCATTGGCCGATGGCGGCCATGTTTTTTGAGATACGCCAATGTCCTCATACACATACATGGCACCTTGGACCAAGACACTGCATACCAATTTTCAAGTCAATCGGACTAACGGTCAGGTGGTTATAGCCTGTTTTATGTTTTTTTCATTTTATAGCGCCACCATGAGGCCAATCGTCGCGATTTTTTTACTGTGACCCCAAATTGAACTCATACACATGTGTACCAAGTTTGGTGAAGATACCTCATTTACATCGGGAGTTATAGCCATTTTAGTAAAATAGGCCCCTCCCACAACGTACGTTTTTGCGCCCCTTAGCGACCGTGAATCGAAATTTCCACTTTTTTTCGATAATTATTGATAATCAGACTCCAGAGAACATTTCTGCACTGGTTTGGTTCCAATCGGGCAAAAAACCAGGGACTAGTTCGCAAAAGTAGGTTTTTGACAAAATTCAAAATGGCGGAAAATCTATCATGGCGGAAATGAAATCGGAGATATACGTTTTGTTCGTCAGGCATCCAGCTTTCCAATGATATAAGACACTTGAGTCTACGACATAAGGTCTAGGAGTTATGAACAGTTTCGCGCTTTTGGTTGCTATAGCGCCACCTATGGGCCAATCGGGGTCATAATCTCTGAACCTTTCCTCGATTTTTGTACTACCATCTGTCAAAGTTTCAAAGTTCCAGCTCTTACGGTTTGGGCTGCACGATGCGTTTTACGGCGGAATAATAATAATAATAATAATTAAAGCTGCAAGCAGCATTTATCGGGGTTCAAGCATTTAAGGCCTTTAAGCACATAAGCATTTAAGACATTAAGATTTATTTAGAAAGCTTTTAACCACTGAAATAATAGATTGAAAAGTCCATTTACAGCCAATACAGGCAATTTACCATAGGAAATATGTGGTTTTAAAGCTTTTTAACAGTTATAGTGCCACCTTTGGTCCGATGTCCATAAAATTTGGCATGCTTGTTAATGATGTTATGTGACATATGCTCACCAATTTTTGTGAAGTTTTGAGTTTTCATTTAGGATTTATAGGCTTTTTAGTGTATTTTGCCACGCCCATTTTATAAATGACCCTATTACAGCCATCCAAATGCAAAAGTTCCACTTTTTTTTGATAATTATTGATCTAGAGAGTCCAGAGAATTGTCCTAGACTGGTTTGGTTCCGATTGGGCAAAAAACCTAGGACTAGTTCGCAAAAGTAGGTTTTTAACATATTCATGAATAATTAATGAACAGTTTGATTGACAGCAATGGTTCTTGAGGCAAAGTTGTTCAGTATGAGGAGATCTATCAACTGATATGCATATTGTGTGGATGTATGCAACACCACGTGATTACAGAGCCGAAAAAACTCGTTAGCGCCAACTAGTGGCCGATTTCTTTCAAAATTCTTACAGACCTCTTGGGCCATGAGTCGAACATGCCCATCGAGTTTCGTTCCGATCAGCCTCCGTTAACCTTGTCTAATAGGTGCTCAAACTTCATTGGCTGATGGCGGCCATGTTTTTTGAGATACGTCAATGTCCTCATAGGCATACATGGCACCTTGGACCAAGACACTGCATACCAATTTTCAAGTCAATCGGACAAACGGTCAGGTGGTTATAGCCCTTTTCATGTTTTTTTCAAGTTATAGCGCCACCTACTGTTCAATCGTCGCGATTTTTTTACTGTGACCTCAAATTGAACTATTACACATGTGTACCGAGTTTGGTGAAGATACCTCATTTATTTCTCGAGTTATAGCCGTTTTAGTAAAATAGGCTCCTCCCACAACGTACGTTTTGGCGCCCCCTAGCGACCGTGAATCGAAATTTCAACTTTTTTTCGATAATTATTGATATTCAGACTCCAGAGAACATTTCTGCACTGGTTTGGTTCCAATCGGACGAAAAACCTAGGACTAGTTCGCAAAAGTAGGTTTTTGAGAAAATTCAAAATGGCGGAAAATTTTCCCAGGCGGAAATGAAATCGGAGATATACGTTTTGACCGTCTTGAGTTAACAAACCGTCTAGGAGTTATGGCTGATTTCATACTTTTGCTTGCTATAGCGCCACCTATTGACCAATCGGGGTCATACTTTGATAGGTTCTCCCCAAATTGAGGACTACCATTTGGCTGAGTTTCAAGTCTCCAGCATTTACGGTTTGGGCTGCACGATGCGTTTTAGGGGAAAATAATAATAATAAAAATCAGAGCAATTACAATAGGGTTTCAGCACTTCGTGCTTGAACCCCTAATAATAAAAATCAGCACAATTACAATAGGGTTTCAGCACTTCATTTAGGGTCTTTAAGCACATAAGGCAGTTTAGTGAGTTGTCTGAGTTTTCATTTAGGATTTACAGGCTTTTGAGTGTTTTTTGCCATACACATTTTCTAAATGATCCTATTATGGCTACCCAATGGGTAAAGTTTAAGTTTTTTAAATAATTATTGTTCTAGATAGTCCAGAGAATTGTACTGCACTGGTATATTTCCGATCGGGTGAAAAACATAGGACTAGTTCGCAAAAGTAGGTTTTTAACATAGTCGCAAGTATTTAATGAACAAATTAATTGACAGCAGTAGTTTTTGAGGCAAAGTTGTTCAGTATGAGGAGATCTATCAAATGACATGCATCACGTGATTACAAAGCCGTAAAACCTGTTAGCGTCAACTAGTGGCTGATTTCTTTCAAAATTCTTACAGACCTCTAGGGCCACGAGTCGAACATGCCCACCGAGTTTCGTTCCGATCGGCCTTCGTTAACCTTGTCTAAGAGGTGCACAAACTTTATTGGCCTAGAGCGGCATAGACATACATGGCACCTTGGACCAAGACACTGCATGCCAATTTTAAAGTCAATCGAACTAATGGTCAGGTGGTTATAGCCCTTTTCATGTTTTTGTGATGTTATGGCCTGATCTCCATTTTAAATAATTATTTTAAAGGTGCCGCAGAATGCATTGATATATTTTAAATTGTTCTCTGATATCTCTGAAACAGAAATGTCTTCAACAGTCAAGTAGTGGATAAAATCACTAATGTTACTTTCTGCTTGCGGTAGGGGTTGTAATGGAAATATAACATTAGTTGGAACTGCCCCCTTCTTCAGTATCAAACGATGAGCGAAACCTGCTTGATATTGTCCCAGGTTAGAAAAACTGTCAGTGGTGAAATGGGCAGAGCAAACTAACAGCTTTGAATTAAAATGGTAAGGTATCCTGTTGTAAAAATCAACCATGCCTGTTGGCAGTTCTCTTTTGTGGGAAGGGAATGAAAAGTTCTGAAATCCGCAGCACAGCCTCGAACATAACATTTATATCCATGATCTGACATTTTCACTATTGTCCTTGCTTGCTTCTTCACAATACCTGCAGAACTTCTGATGATTCGGCTGTGCAGGTCCACGTTAACACTGCCTGGCCTAGAACATGGGCTGGTATATGCAAATTGGGGGGGTATAAATATGAATGATCCCGACTCCAACGTCACAGTCGGTGTTATGCTGTAATTCACTCATTTTTCAGCGGTCTTTTGCAAACAGGAGATTTACACATGAAGGAGGAAACAATGGTGTTTGAGGCTCACGGTATGTCAGTTCCATGTCCAGAACTCTTACCATTCAACTATGCCAAGATAAATACAGTTTTCAATTGTATGGCACCTTTAAAATAGTTGATTAGTAATATAATGCTTACTTGTAGTCTGAAATGGCTTTAACAAAAGAAGAAAAATATTCTTAGATGTCTGTTCATTCTAATCATGTACAAATAAAGTAGCACAGTAAGATTACATTTATTTGAATGCATTAGTGGGTGTGTGATTGCGCTGTGTGTGCAGCTTATCAATATTAAAAGTGAAGGTGTAGTTGATATCTTTGTTGATAATATCTGTAGTAATCAGAAAAAAACAATTAAGAAATAAAGAATTAAAATTACAAATAATATTCTGTTAAGATATGAGTTACAATAACATGATTTGCAATAGTAATAATATCAATACTATATGCACAATACACAAAGATTAGACTATCAGGTCTGTGTCTTTCAAAAACATTAGTATTGCAGCCAATGTGAGTCTGTGGGATTTATAAACAGACAAAATATGATTTGAAATGTTATTTTAATGATTTTATAAAGTTTAAACAATATTTCAAATGGAAACTAACTGGGAAATAATATTTTAGTAAGCAGAATGAAGCAATGAGTGGTCTTCTGGTGGTTAAAATGTAAATGAAAACAATAATACTTAAACAATAATACTTAATACACTAACCATGCTTCAACACACACATGCAAACACATTTGGTTGTAGATGTAGATATTTTAAATAAAAGATAGGTAACAAAATGATAATTGCAAATCTCCTCTGTATAACACCATTTTCAGATTTCAAATTAATCACTGAGAGGCAGAATTGTTCAAACTGAGAGCTCAGTACAAATGAAGTGATAAACTGACAAAACATGATTGTGTTATAATAGGTGATTTTCATGCAAGCAATTTTATATAGTCTAAAAATGTATGCAAAAGCACAGGTAACAATATTTTTATAAGTAGAATGTCCTGCAGAGGGCAGTAGAAGACCACTAATTGACTCACTTTCATTTGAAAGACTTCTTTATCCACCAGTAAAACAAAGCAGTTTCTCCATGTTCTTTCCATTAAGCATGCTTACACACACAGACACACACACACACACACAAAGACAAATATGTTTTCAATGTTTTTGGGATGTTACTGTGATAATATCTTTTAATGGTCTAACCAATTCACATATTTCTTTGTGATCTGTATTATCAGTCCATAATAATAATAATAAATAGCTTTAAGCATTTGCTTGTTGGCCAAAGCTGAAAGCTGATAAAAAGACTGCTGCTCCCTCTAGTTGACAACAGTGGAATTACAGCCTCCATCTTACAATTGAAGTGAATGAATGGGAATTAGTTTTTTCACTTATATCTCGGGAACCAGATGGCGAAAAATTCTAAACCTCAGAGCATAGATCGTGCTTGAGGAGCCCTGTTGAATGAGACCATCACAGTGTTTTTGGGCGATTGGGGCCGGGAGCTTTGACCATTCAAAGGCATGTCTTTTGGAGCATTTTTCTCTGGAAAAACATGATTTTATAAAGTCTAAATATAAATTATATAACAATATTAGGGAGTAGTATGATGAAAAGACAGCAGGGGGCAGTACAATACCACTTATTGGCTTAATATGCCATGTTATATCATTTTTACCTTTTTAACTGTTATAGAGGCAAATTTTGTCCGATCTGTCTGAAATTTTTCATGCTTGTTAAGAGTAACATGTTCTGACTAGATCTGAAAGATATTTAAAAGATATAGGCTTTTGGGGACACTTGGTCAAGGCTACATATTGAAGTGACCCTATTATAGCCATCCAAATGAAGAAGTTATACTTTTTCTGATAATTATTGATCTAGGGAGTCCAGAGAATTGTACTGCACTAGATTTGAAGATTATGATTTGAAAATTATAAGATCATAAATGGAAAACACCATTTACAGCCAATACAGGCAATTTACCATAGAATACATATTGTTTTAAAGCTTTTTAACAGTTATAGCACCACCTATGGTCCAATCTCCATAAAAATTCCCATGCTTCTTTAGCATGTTATGTCACATGTGCTCATCAATTTTTGTAAAGTTCTGAGTTTTTATTTATGATTTATAAATGTTTGAGTGTATTTTGACACGCCCATTTTCTAAATGATCATGTTATAGCCAAACAAAAGCTAAATTTCTACTTTTTTTCGATAATTATTGATCTAGAGAGTCCAGAGAATTGCCCTAGACTGGTCTGGTTCCGATCGGGCGAAAAACCTAGGACTAGTTCGCAAAAGTAGGTTTTTAACATGTTCACGAATATTTAATGAACGGTTTGATTGACAGCAATGGTTCTTGAGGCAAAGTTGTTCAGCATGAGTAGATCTATCACATGATATGCATAATGTGACTATAAGTGTAACACCACGTGATTACAGAGCCATAAAACTCGTTAGCGCCAACTAGTGGCCGATTTCTTTCAAAATTCTTACAGACCTCTATGGCCATGAGCCGAACATGCCCATCGAGTTTCGTTCCGATCAGCCTCCGTTAACCTTGTCTAATAGGTGCTCAAACTTCATTGGCCGATGGCGGCCATGTTTTTTGAGATACGTCAATGTCCTCATAGGCATACATGGCACCTTGGACCAAGACACTGCATACCAATTTTCAAGTCAATCGGAGAAACGGTCAGGTGGTTATAGCCCTTTTCATGTTTTTTTCAAGTTATAGCGCCACCTACTGTTCAATCGTCGCGATTTTTTCACTGTGACCTCAAATTGAACTATTACACATGTGTACCGAGTTTGGTGAAGATAACTCATTTATTTCTCGAGTTATAGCCGTTTTAGTAAAATAGGCTCCTCCCACAACGTACGTTTTGGCACCCCCTAGCGTCTGTGAATCGAAATTTCAACTTTTTTTTGATAATTATTGATATTCAGACTCAAGAGAACATTTCTGCCCTGGTTTGGTTCCAATCAGACGAAAAACCTAGGACTAGTTCGCAAAAGTAGGTTTTTGAGAAAATTCAAAATGGCGGAAAATTTTCCCAGGCGGAAATGAAATCGGAGATATACGTTTTGACCGTCTTGAGCCAAGGATTACAGTGATATAAGACACTTGATTCTATGACAAACCGTCTAGGAGTTATGGCTGATTTCATACTTTTGCTTGCTATAGCGCCACCTATTGGCCAATCGGGGTCATACTTTGATAGGTTCTCCCCAAATTGAGGACTACCATTTGGCTGAGTTTCAAGTCTACAGCATTTACGGTTTGGGCTGCACGATGCGTTTTAGGGGAAAATAATAATAATAATTAAAGCTGCAAGCAGCATTTATCGGGGTTCAAGCAATTAAGGCCTTTAAGACCTTAAAGCACAAAAGCATAAAAAGTTAGTAAGTTTTATTTAGCAAGCATGTAACCACTGACATCATAGATGGAAAAGATCATGTTCTAGCATGATTTATCATGATATACCACATTCTAAAATGATTTACCATAGTTCATCATGATTTATCATGGTTTACCATGATTTACCCTGTTCTAGCATAGTTTACCATGATTTACCATGTTCTCGCATGATATACCACGTTCTAGCATGATATACCACGTTCTAGAATGATTTACTAGGATTCTTACATTATTTACCTTGATACACCACATTCTACTATTATTTACTATGACTTACCATGTTTCTAGCGTGATTTACCATGATTTACCACATTACTAGCAATTATGTGAAGTGTCAGTGCAAATGAAGTGATAAACACTGACAAAATATGATTGTGTTATAATAGTTATTGTTATACAAGTGATTTTTTTTAGTGTCTACTCTAAATATGAATGAATCCAAAAGCACATGTGAAAAGACTTCATTAATAAGTAGAATGGCCAGCAGAAGCCAGTAGAAGACCACTTATTGGCTCACTTTCACTTTAAACTTCATGATTTGCACCAGTTTTCTGCACTAAATCAAACCAGTCTTTCCATGTTAACTCAATAATGCATGCTTACACACACACACACACACACACACACACAAATATGTTTTTTGGATATGTTATTGAGAAAATATATTTAATTGTATAAAAATAGGCATTTCTTTGTGATCTAATAATATAAAACTATGTTACCAGTATAGGGCTGTAAAGATTCCTCGATTATAGTCAAGTACTCAATTTAAAAAAATCCTTGATTGCAATTTACCCCTCGAGTAATTGGCAAAATACTGAAAGTGGTGCATTCCACAGACGAGAATCCAACAACCGCAGAATTACAGTTTTCTAGGACAACGCGATATTTAAACAGGGCTCCAGACTAACTTTTTTTACTAGGAGCGCTGTAGCCCCTGACTGAAAATTTTAGGAGCACAAGCAGAAAATTTAGGGGCACACCTTAAATCAACTTGCAATGCAATTATTCAAATTTCCCCCAAAATAACTACTGACAAATTATTTATTTATTATTTAATAATAAATAGACTTAATGTACAGATATTACAATGTGCAGTTTTATTTTAAGTTCACAGGCACCAGACTAACATCTGAGGGCAGCGGCACCGCAGACACTGAGTTTTACAAAAAAATATCTGGTAGCACTGGGGCTGACAATAAAGCACTAAGCTTAGTTTAGGGTGTAGATGAAATTAACTTTAATTATTATCATTCATAATGTCTTAATATTAATTAAAAAGCAAACCGAGTGAAATAAATTATATTAGGGAGTGAAAATAGCCAATAAGCATCCTACTGTTTACAATGGTAATTTATTTATTTTATTATTTTTAAATAAGTGTATAAATAAGAGTTTAAATAAGACCATTTTTGAAGGATGAACAAAAAAAATGTGTTGGTCATCACATTAAAAATAACATTTATATATTATAGTTTTGAAGTGCTGGAAAAAGAGGTAGCCTAACAGTTAGTACTTGTTAGCGTTTGACTATTTCTGTCACATTATGGTTACAGTTACTACATTAAATCCATGGTGAATGTCGCTGATTTGTGGTCTGAAAGCCCAGTGTTTCTCCTGGTTTCCACATCAGCGCTGTTTGATCTGATATCTGATTATGTTATTAATTCTGAAGCATAAAGGAGTAAGTTAGCGCATTTTCGTTCCGCTTTCATTTTGTTTGGATTCGCTGCTCGGCAACGTTGTGGTCGCGCCAGCGCGACCTAAATAAATATTTGGTCGCACCGGCAGGAAAAATGGTCGCAAAATGCGACCAATTGGTCGCAGTCTGGAGCCCACCATTTACAGTCATAATATAGCATAGTGCCATTGTGAAATCACAAAGGCTGTGATTCAGTTAAATAAATATATCCTCTGTTTTTTGTTTGTTTGTTTTTTTCACAGTGAAGACGCTTCAATTACATGAGTGCAGATTAGCCTACATGTTAAAATTACCTCAGCTCCGTCCACAGTAAACGCTGCTCCAAGCAAACTCAGTCTCTGCAGTGCTGTTTGTTTAGGTTTCCAATAACGTGCAAATATGGGAACGCAAGTCGGACGCAGTTTGTGTTTCACAGTTGCACTGTTATCATTTGTGGAGCACATCTGGGTTTCTCAAACTGCTGTTCATCGCGATTTCAAAATAAAAGTTTAAACATTGCGATTTCAAAATATAAGTTTAAACTCTTGCTCTGAGTTTGCATGTTTTGATGTGCACATGTTCTCGTTCAAGAAATTACAGTGACTGTAGCATTTCTATCGTACAGAAGTGGCCAAATATTAAAGGTTAAGTTGACATTTGAATTAATTGTTTGGACAATATTAAACAAGGATTTGATAATGCCAGGCTTAGTGTAACAACAACCAGGCCGCTGGCGCCCTCTGCAGGCATTTGTTATTTATGTACATAAGTTATGTTTATATTAGTTTATATAATTTATTTTACATGGGTATATTTTAAGTGTTCTTCAGTAAAACCAATATAATTACTTACTTTGATACTTTACTTGAACCAATTATTGTGGCTTGTTATTATATATTTGTATTTTAAGTAATTTTAAAGGCTGTTGTTAACTTGAATCTATTTTTTACCACAATTTTTTTTATCCGATTACTTGAATAGAATACTCGATTACTAAAATAATCGATAGCTACAGTCCAATTATAATAAAAAAGATTGCTGTTTAAAGCATTTGTTTGTTTCCCAATACTGAAAGCTAATGAAAACGTAATGTGTAATCCTACTGCTCCCTCAAGTGGACAAAAGTGGTATTATAGCTTGCATTTTACAATTGAAGTGTTTGAATGAATGAGTGAATGAATGGGAATTTGGTTTTTCACTTATATCTCGGTAACCAGAACGCGAAAAATTCTGAAACTCAGAGCATAGATAGTGCTCGAGGAGCCCTGTTGAATGACACCATCACTTTGTTTTTGGGCGATTAGGGCCGGGAATTATGGCTGTTCAAAGCTAGCCAACGACGGGCCCTTTCCAACGAGCTCTCACACAAGGTTCGGGGTGGTCTGGGTCAGGAGTTACGGCTGTTCAAAGTCGGGGGTCCCGCCGACTAGCGTTCCCCGGGGGTTGCGCTCCCGAGGCCCGCGACGACACGTTTCGATCAAGAGCCTGGAGAGGACCTTACCATCAAAATTTGAGCGCGCAACGACTTTCCGTTTTCGAGTTATGAGTGAATTTGTATTCGGGGGCGTGGCTTAAATGCCCGTTTTACTTTCGTTTTCCATTTCCATATCTCAGTGACACAATTGTCAATCACAATTGTGACACAATACTCCAATAGATGAGTTTTGACAAAATTTCATTGTAAATGTTAAAATAATGATTTTATAAAGTCTAAATATGAATTACATAACAATATTAGGCAGCAGTATGATGAAATGACAGCAGGGGGCAGTAAAATACCACTTATTGGCTTAATATGACGTTATATCATTTTCACCTTTTTAACTGTTATAGAGGCAAATTTTGTCTGATCTGTCTGAAATTTTTCATGCTTATTAAGAGTAATTTCATGTTCTGACTTGTTTTTAAGAATATAGCATTCATTTAAAAGATATAGGCTTTTGGGACACTTGGTCAAGGCAATTTACCATAGGAAATATATGGTTTTCAAAGCTTTTTAACAGTTATAGCACCACCTATAGTCCGATCTTCATGACATTTTGCATGCTTGTTAATGATGTTATGTTACATATGCTCACCAATTATTGTGAAGTTCTGAGTTTTCGTTTAGGATTTATAGGCATTTGAGTGTTTTTTTGTCCCTCCCCTTTCCTAAATGACCCTGTTACAGCCAGGCAAATGCAAAAGTTCAACTTTTTTTCGATAATTATTGATCTAGAGAGTCCAGAGAATTGTCCTAGACTGGTCTGGTTCCGATTGGGCGAAAAACCAGGGACTAGTTCGCAAAAGTAGGTTTTTAACATGTTCGCGAATATTTAATGAACGGTTTGATTGACAGCAATGGTTCTAGAGGCAAAGTTGTTCAGCATGAGGAGATCTATGAAATGATATGCATTTTCTGATGAAATTTGTAACACCACGTGATTACAGAGCCTTAAAACTCGTTAGCGCCAACTAGTGTCCGATTTCTTTCAAAATTCTTACAGACCTCTATGGCCTTGAGCCAAACATGCCTACTGAGTTTCGTTCCGATCGGACTCCATTAACCTTGTCTAATAGGTGGTCAAACTTCATTGGCCGATGGCGGCCATGTTTTTTGAGATACGCCAATGCCCTCATAGACATACATGGCAGCTTGGACAAAGACACTGCATACCAAATTTCAAGTCATTCGGACAAACAGTCCGGTGTTTATATATTTCTTTCATGTTATAGCGCCACCATGTGGCCAATCGACGCGATTTTTTTAGTGTGACCCCAGACTGACCTCCTACACATGTGTATCTAGATTGGTGAAGGCAGCTAATTTACTTCTCGAGTTATAGCCAATTTAGTAAAACAGGCTCCTCCCACAACGTTAATTTTGCGTCTGCTAGCAACCGTGAATGGAAATTTCCACTTTTTTTTCGATAATTATTAATAATCAGACTGTAAAGAACATTTCTGCACTTGTTTGGTTCCGATCGGGCGAAAAACCACAGACTACTTTGCAAAAGTAGGTTTTTGACAAAATTCAAAATGGCGGAAAAATTTGCATACCGGAAATGAAATCGGAGATATACGTTTTGCCCGTCTTGAGCCAAGGATTACAGTGATATAAGACACTTGAGTCTACGACAAACCGTCTAGGAGTAATTAGCGATTTCGTACTTTTGCTTACTATAGCGCCACCTATTGGCCAATCGGGGTCATAATTTGATAACCTCTCCTCGATTTTTGTACTACCATCTGGCAAAGTTTCAAGTCTCCAGCACTTACGGTTTGGGCTGCACGATGCGTTTTACAGGAGAATAATAATAATAATTAAAGCTGCAAGCAGCATTTATCGGGGTTCAAGCATTTAAGGCCTTTAAGCACATAAGCATTTAAGACATTAAGTTTTATTTAGAAAGCTTTTAACCACTGAAATAATAGATGGAAAAGTCCATTTACAGCCAATACAGGCAATTTACCATAGGAAATATATGGTTTTCAAACCTTTTTAACAGTTATAGCGCCACCTATGGTCCGATCAACATGAAATTTGGCATGCTTGTTTAGAATATTATGGCACATATGCTCACCAATTTTCGTGAAGTTCTGAGTTTTCGTTTAGGATTTATAAGCTTTTGAGTGCATTTTGCCACGCCCATTTTCTTTATGACCCAATTATAGCCATACGAAAAATTCAAAAGTTCAACTTTTTTTCGATAATTATTGATCAGGAGAGTCCAGAGAATTGTCCTAGACTGGTCTGTTTCCGATCGGGCGAAAAACCAGGGACTAGTTCGCAAAAGTAGGTTTTTAACATATTCGCGAATAATTAATGAACGATTTGATTGACAGCAATGGTTCTTGAGGCAATGTTGTTCAGCATGAGCAGATCTATCAAATGATATGCATTTTGTGACAATAAGTGTAACACCACGTGATTACAGAGCCGTAAAACTCGTTAGCGCCAACTAGTGGCCGATTTCTTTCAAAATTCTTACAGACCTCTAGGGCTATGAGTTGAACATGCCCATCGAGTTTCGTTCCGATCGGCCTCCGTTAACCTTGTCTAATAGGTGCTCAAACTTCATTGGCCGATGGCGGCCATGTTTTTTGAGATACACCAATGTCCTCATAGACATACATGACACCTTGGGCCAAGACACTGCATACCAATTTTCAAGTCAATCGGACTAACGGTCAGGTGGTTAAAGCCTGTTTTATGTTTTTTTCATGTTATAGCGCCACCATGTGGCCAATCGCCGCGATTTTTTTACTGTGACCTCAGATTGACCTCTTACACATGTGTACCGAGTTTGGTGAAGATACCTCATTTATTTCTGGAGTTATAGCCATTTTAGTAAAATAGGCCCCTCCCACAACGTACGTTTTGGCGCCCCTTAGCGTGCGTGAATCGAAATTTCAACTTTTTTTCGATAATTATTGATATTCAGACTCCAGAGAACATTTCTGTACTGGTTTGGTTCAGATCGGGCGAAAAACCTAGGACTAGTTCGCAAAAGTAGGTTTTTGGCAAAATTCAAAATGGCGGAAAATCTATCATGGCGGAAATGAAATCGGAGATATACGTTTTGTTCGTCAGGCATCCAGCTTTCCAATGATATAAGACACTTGAGTCTACGACATACGGTCTAGGAGTTCTGAGCAGTTTCGCGCTTTTGGTCGCTGTAGCGCCACCTATGGGCCGATTTGGCTAAGTCCGTGTATCTGAGTAGCGAGCAATACTACTACCATTTGACCAAGTATCACGTCTCTAGGCCTTACGGTTTTGGCTGCACGATGCGTTTTAGGGAAGAATAATAATAATAATTAAAGCTGCAAGCAGCATTTAGCGGGGTTCAAGCATTTAGGGTCTTTAAGCACATAAGGCAGTTTAGTGAGTTGTCTGAGTTTTCGTTTAGGATTTACAGGCTTTTGAGTGTTTTTTGCCATACACATTTTCTAAATGATCCTATTATGGCTACCCAATGGGTAAAGTTTAAGTTTTTTATATAATTATTGATCTAGAGAGTCCAGAGAATTGTACTGCACTGATATATTTCCGATCGGGTGAAAAACATAGGACTAGTTCGCAAAAGTAGGTTTTTAACATAATCGCAAGTATTTAATGAACAAATTAATTGACAGCAGTAGTTTTTGAGGCAAAGTTGTTCAGTATGAGGAGATCTATCAAATGACATGCATCACGTGATTACAAAGCCGTAAAACCTGTTAGCGTCAACTAGTGGCCGATTTCTTTCAAAATTCTTACAGACCTCTAGGGCCACGAGTCGAACATGCCCACCGAGTTTCGTTCCGATCGACCTTCGTTAACCTTGTCTAAGAGGTGCACAAACTTTATTGGCCTATGGCGGCATAGACATACATGGCACCTTGGACCAAAACATTGCATGCCAATTTTAAAGTCAATCGAACTAATGGTCAGGTGGTTATAGCCCTTTTCATGTTTTAGTGATGTTTGGCCTGATCTCCATTTTAAATAATTATTTTAAAGGTGCCGTAGAATGCATTGATATATTTTAAATTGTTCTATGATATCTCTGAAACAGAAATGTCTTCAACAGTCAAGTAGTGGATAAAATCACTAACGTTACTTTCTGCTTGCGGTAGGGGTTGTAATGGAAATATAACATTAGTTGGAACTGCCCCCTTCTTCAGTATCAAACGATGAGCGAAACCTGCTTGATATTGTCCCAGGTTAGAAAAACTGTCAGTGGTGAAATGGGCAGAGCAAACTAACAGCTTTGAATTAAAATGGTAAGGTATCCTGTTGTAAAAATCAACCATGCCTTTTGGCAGTTCTCTTTTGTGGGAAGGGAATGAAAAGTTCTGAAATCCGCAGCACAGCCTCGAACATAACATTTATATCCATGATCTGACATTTTCACTATTGTCCTTGCTTGCTTCTTCACAATACCTGCAGAACTTCTGATGATTCGGCTGTGCAGGTCCACGTTAACACTGCCTGGCCTAGAACATGGGCTGGTATATGCAAATTGGGGGGGTATAAATATGAATGATCCCGACTCCAACGTCACAGTCGGTGTTATGCTGTAATTCACTCATTTTTCAGCGGTCTTTTGCAAACAGGAGATTTACACATGAAGGAGGAAACAATGGTGTTTGAGGCTCACGGTATGTCAGTTCCTTGTCCAGAACTCTTACCATTCAACTATGCCAAGATAAATACAGTTTTCAATTGTATGGCACCTTTAAAATAGTTGATTAGTAATATAATGCTTACTTGTAGTCTGAAATGGCTTTAACAAAAGAAGAAAAATATTCTTAGATGTCTGTTCATTCTAATCATGTACAAATAAAGTAGCACAGTAAGATTACATTTATTTGAATGCATTAGTGGGTGTGTGATTGCGCTGTGTGTGCAGCTTATCAATATTAAAAGTGAAGGTGTAGTTGATATCTTTGTTGATAATATCTGTAGTAATCAGAAAAAAACAATTAAGAAATAAAGAATTAAAATTACAAATAATATTCTGTTAAGATATGAGTTACAATAACATGATTTGCAATAGTAATAATATCAATACTATATGCACAATACACAAAGATTAGACTCTCAGGTCTGTGTCTTTCAAAAACATTAGTATTGCAGCCAATGTGAGTCTGTGGGATTTATAAACAGACAAAATATGATTTGAAATGTTATTTTAATGATTTTATAAAGTTTAAACAATATTTCAAATGGAAACTAACTGGAAAATAATATTTTAGTAAGCAGAATGAAGCAATGAGTGGTCTTCTGGTGGTTAAAATGTAAATGAAAACAATAATACTTAAACAATAATACTTAATACAGTAACCATGCTTCAACACACACATGCAAACACATTTGGTTGTAGATGTAGATATTTTAAATTAAAGATAGGTAACAAAATGATAATTGCAAATCTCCTCCGTATAACACCATTTTCAGATTTCAAATTAATCACTGAGAAGCAGAATTGTTCAAACTGAGAGCTCAGTACAAATGAAGTGATAAACTGACAAAACATGATTGTGTTATAATAGGTGATTTTCATGCAAGCAATTTTATATAGTCTAAAAATGTATGCAAAAGCACAGGTAAAAATATTTTTATAAGTAGAATGTCCTGCAGAGGGCAGTAGAAGACCACTAATTGACTCACTTTCATTTGAAAGACTTTTTTATCCACCAGTAAAACAAAGCAGTTTTACCATGTTCTTTCCATTAAGCATGCTTACACACACAGACACACACAGACACACACACACAAAGACAAATATGTTTTCAATGTTTTTGGGATGTTATTGTGAAAATATCTTTTAATGGTCTAACCATTTTCACATATTTCTTTGTGATCTGTATTATCAGTAATAATAATAATTAAAGCTGCAAGCAGCATTTAGCGGGGTTCAAGCATTTAGGGTCTTTAAGCACATAAGGCAGTTTAGTGAGTTGTCTGAGTTTTCGTTTAGGATTTACAGGCTTTTGAGTGTTTTTTGCCATACACATTTTCTAAATGATCCTATTATGGCTACCCAATGGGTAAAGTTTAAGTTTTTTATATAATTATTGATCTAGAGAGTCCAGAGAATTGTACTGCACTGATATATTTCCGATCGGGTGAAAAACATAGGACTAGTTCGCAAAAGTAGGTTTTTAACATAATCGCAAGTATTTAATGAACAAATTAATTGACAGCAGTAGTTTTTGAGGCAAAGTTGTTCAGTATGAGGAGATCCATCAAATGACATGCATCACGTGATTACAAAGCCGTAAAACCTGTTAGCGTCAACTAGTGGCCGATTTCTTTCAAAATTCTTACAGACCTCTAGGGCCACGAGTCGAACATGCTCACCGAGTTTCGTTCCGATCGACCTTCGTTAACCTTGTCTAAGAGGTGCACAAACTTTATTGGCCTATGGCGGCATAGACATAAATGGCACCTTGGACCAAAACATTGCATGCCAATTTTAAAGTCAATCGAACTAATGGTCAGGTGGTTATAGCCCTTTTCATGTTTTAGTGATGTTTGGCCTGATCTCCATTTTAAATAATTATTTTAAAGGTGCCGTAGAATGCATTGATATATTTTAAATTGTTCTATGATATCTCTGAAACAGAAATGTCTTCAACAGTCAAGTAGTGGATAAAATCACTAACGTTACTTTCTGCTTGCGGTAGGGGTTGTAATGGAAATATAACATTAGTTGGAACTGCCCCCTTCTTCAGTATCAAACGATGAGCGAAACCTGCTTGATATTGTCCCAGGTTAGAAAAACTGTCAGTGGTGAAATGGGCAGAGCAAACTAACAGCTTTGAATTAAAATGGTAAGGTATCCTGTTGTAAAAATCAACCATGCCTGTTGGCAGTTCTCTTTTGTGGGAAGGGAATGAAAAGTTCTGAAATCCGCAGCACAGCCTCGAACATAACATTTATATCCATGATCTGACATTTTCACTATTGTCCTTGCTTGCTTCTTCACAATACCTGCAGAACTTCTGATGATTCGGCTGTGCAGGTCCACGTTAACACTGCCTGGCCTAGACATGGGCTGGTATATGCAAATTGGGGGGGTATAAATATGAATGATCCCGACTCCAACGTCACAGTCGGTGTTATGCTGTAATTCACTCATTTTTCAGCGGTCTTTTGCAAACAGGAGATTTACACATGAAGGAGGAAACAATGGTGTTTGAGGCTCACGGTATGTCAGTTCCTTGTCCAGAACTCTTACCATTCAACTATGCCAAGATAAATACAGTTTTCAATTGTATGGCACCTTTAAAATAGTTGATTAGTAATATAATGCTTACTTGTAGTCTGAAATGGCTTTAACAAAAGAAGAAAAATATTCTTAGATGTCTGTTCATTCTAATCATGTACAAATAAAGTAGCACAGTAAGATTACATTTATTTGAATGCATTAGTGGGTGTGTGATTGCGCTGTGTGTGCAGCTTATCAATATTAAAAGTGAAGGTGTAGTTGATATCTTTGTTGATAATATCTGTAGTAATCAGAAAAAAACAATTAAGAAATAAAGAATTAAAATTACAAATAATATTCTGTTAAGATATGAGTTACAATAACATGATTTGCAATAGTAATAATATCAATACTATATGCACAATACACAAAGATTAGACTCTCAGGTCTGTGTCTTTCAAAAACATTAGTATTGCAGCCAATGTGAGTCTGTGGGATTTATAAACAGACAAAATATGATTTGAAATGTTATTTTAATGATTTTATAAAGTTTAAACAATATTTCAAATGGAAACTAACTGGAAAATAATATTTTAGTAAGCAGAATGAAGCAATGAGTGGTCTTCTGGTGGTTAAAATGTAAATGAAAACAATAATACTTAAACAATAATACTTAATACAGTAACCATGCTTCAACACACACATGCAAACACATTTGGTTGTAGATGTAGATATTTTAAATTAAAGATAGGTAACAAAATGATAATTGCAAATCTCCTCCGTATAACACCATTTTCAGATTTCAAATTAATCACTGAGAGGCAGAATTGTTCAAACTGAGAGCTCAGTACAAATGAAGTGATAAACTGACAAAACATGATTGTGTTATAATAGGTGATTTTCATGCAAGCAATTTTATATAGTCTAATAAAAATGTATGCAAAAGCACAGGTAAAAATATTTTTATAAGTAGAATGTCCTGCAGAGGGCAGTAGAAGACCACTAATTGACTCACTTTCATTTGAAAGACTTTTTTATCCACCAGTAAAACAAAGCAGTTTCTCCATGTTCTTTCCATTAAGCATGCTTACACACACAGACACACACAGACACACACACACAAAGACAAATATGTTTTCAATGTTTTTGGGATGTTATTGTGAAAATATCTTTTAATGGTCTAACCATTTTCACATATTTCTTTGTGATCTGTATTATCAGTTATAATAATAATAAATAGCTTTAAGCATTTGCTTGTTGGCCAAAGCTGAAAGCTGATAAAAAGATTAATACTATGTCTAATACTGCTGCTCCCTCTAGTTGACAACAGTGGAATTACAGCCTCCATCTTACAATTGAAGTGAATGAATGGGAATTAGTTTTTTCACTTATATCTCGGGAACCAGATGGCGAAAAATTCTAAACCTCAGAGCATAGATAGTGCTTGAGGAGCCCTGTTGAATGAGACCATCACAGTGTTTTTGGGCGATTGGGGCCGGGAGCTATGACCATTCAAAGGCATGTCTTTTGGAGCAGTTTTCTCTGGAATGCCGAGGGCAAATTACACCACATTTGAATCGAAGCTAGCCAAGGATGGGCCCTTTCCAATGAGCCCTCACACAAGGTTCGGGGTGTTCTGGTTCGGGAGTTACGGCCGTTCAAAGTCGGGGGTCCCGCGGACTAGCGTTCCGTGGGGGGGGCGCGCTCCCGAGGCCCGCGACGCTACGTTTCGATCAAGAGCCCGGAGAGGTCCTTACCATCAAAATTTGAGCGCGCGGCGACTTTCCGTTTTCGAGTTATGAGTGAATTTGTACTGGGGGGGCGTGGCCTAAATGGCGGACAAGGTTTTACTTTCGTTTTCTAAATGTAAAACAATTGTCAATAGTAACACTCCAATAGATGCATTTTGACAAAATGTGATTGTAAATGTTAAAATAATGATTTTATAAAGTATAAATATGAATTATATAACAATATTAGGGAGTAGTATGATGAAATGACAGCAGGGGGCAGTACAATACCACTTATTGGCTTAATATGCCATGTTATATCATTTTTACCTTTTTAACTGTTATAGAGGCAAATTTTGTCCGATCTGTCTGAAATTTTTCATGCTTGTTAAGAGTAACATGTTCTGACTAGATCTGAAAGATATTTAAAAGATATAGGCTTTTGGGGACACTTGGTCAAGGCTACATATTAAAGTGACCCTATTATAGCCATCCAAATGAAGAAGTTATACTTTTTCTGATAATTATTGATCTAGAGAGTCCAGAGAATTGTACTGCACTAGATTTGAATATTATGATTTGAAAATTATAAGATCATAAATGGAAAACACCATTTACAGCCAATACAGGCAATTTACAATAGAATATATATTGTTTTAAAGCTTTTTAACAGTTATAGCGCCACCTATGGTCCAATCTCCATAAAAATTCCCATGCTTCTTTAGCATGTTATGTCACATGTGCTCATCAATTTTTGTAAAGTTCTGAGTTTTTATTTATGATTTATAAACGTTTGAGTGTATTTTGACACGCCCATTTTCTAAATGATCATGTTATAGCCAAACAAAAGCAAAATTTTCTTCTTTTTTTCGATAATTATTGATCTAGAGAGTCCAGAGAATTGCCCTAGACTGGTCTGGTTCCGATCGGGCGAAAAACCTAGGACTAGTTCGCAAAAGTAGGTTTTTAACATGTTCACGAATATTTAATGAACGGTTTGATTGACAGCAATGGTTCTTGAGGCAAAGTTGTTCAGCATGAGTAGATCTATCAAATGATATGCATAATGTGACTATAAGTGTAACACCACGTGATTACAGAGCCATAAAACTCGTTAGCGCCAACTAGTGGCCGATTTCTTTCAAAAATTTTACAGACCTCTAGGGCCATGAGTCGAACATGCCCACCGAGTTTCGTTCCAATCGGCCTCCGTTAACCTTGTCTAATAGGTGCTCGACTTCATTGGCCAATGGCGGCCATGTTTTTTGAGATACGTCAATGTCCTCATAGACATACATGGCACCTTGGACCAAGACACTGCATACCAATTTTCAAGTCAATCAGACTAACAGTCAGGTGGTTATAGCCCTTTTCATGTTTCTTTCATGTTATAGCGCCACCTAGTGTTTAATCGTTGTGATTTTTTTACTGTGACCCCAGATTGAACTCCTACATATGTGTACCAAGTTTGGTGAAGCTATCTCATTTACTTTTTGAGTTATAGCCATTTTAGTAAAATAGGCTCCTCCCACAACGTTCATTTTGAGCCCCCTAGCGACTTTGAATCGAAATATCGACGTTTTTTCGATAATTATTGATCTTCAGACTCCAGAGAACATTTCTGCACTGGTTTGGTTCCGATCGGGCGAAAAACCTAGGACTAGTTTGCAAAAGTAGGTTTTTGACAAAATTCAAAATGGCGGAAAAATTTGCATACCGGAAATGAAATCGGAGATATACGTTTTGTTCGCCATGAGGTCTGGATTCCATTGATATAAGACACTTGAGTCTAGGACATACGGTCTAGGAGTTATGACCAGTTTCGCGCGTTTGGTTGCTATAGCGCCACCTATGGGCCAATCGGGGTCATACTCTCTGAACCTTTCCTCGATTTTTGTACTACCATCTGACAAAGTTTCAAGTCTCCAGCACTTACGGTTTGGGCTGCACGATGCGTTTTAGCGGAGAAGAATAATAATAATAATAATAATAAAAATCAGTACAATTACAATAGGTGTTCAGCACTTCGTGCTTGAACCCCTAATAAAAATCAGGGCAATTACAATAGGGTTTCAGCACTTCGTGCTTGAACCCCTAAAAATCAGGACAATTACAATAGGGTTTCAGCACTTCGTGCTTGAACCCCTAATAAAAATCAGTACAATTACAATAGGGTTTCAGCACTTCGTGCTTGAACCCCTAATAAGAAGAGACATTTTGGACAGTTATAGCGCCACCTATTGTCCGATCTTCACGAAACTTGGCATGCTTCTTCACCATGGTCTGACACATCTGCTCATCGATTTTCGTGAAGTTTGGGGTTTTCCCTTAGGTTGTATAGGCTTTTGAGTGTTTTTTTGTCCCTCCCCTTTCCTAAATGACCCTGTTACAGCCAGGCAAATGCAAAAGTTCAACTTTTTTTCAATAATTATTGATCTAGAGAGTCCAGAGAACTGTGCTAGACTGGTCTGGTTCCGATTGGGCCAAAAACCAGGGACTAGTTCGCAAAAGTAGGTTTTTGACAAAATTGGCCATAACAATTTTTTTTTTGCTCGTAGGTGAATTTGGAGATAGCCATTTTGTCCGTCTGGATCCAGGGATCACAGTGATGCTAAAATGGACAATCTATTTTCACACAATCAGGGTGATATTTCACACAATTTTTAGGGCGGAATAATAATAATAATTATTGATCTAGAGAGTCCAGAGAATTGTCCTAGACTGGTTTGGTTCCGATTGGGCAAAAAACCTAGGACTAGTTCGCAAAAGTAGGTTTTTAACATGTTTGCGAATATTAAATGAACGGTTTGATTGACAGCAATGGTTCTTGAGGCAAAGTTGTTCAGTATGAGGAGATCTATCAACTGATATGCATATTGTGTGGATGTATGCAACACCACGTGATTACAGAGCCGAAAAATCTCGTTAGCGCCAACTAGTGGCCGATTTCTTTCAAAATTCTTACAGACCTCTTGGGCCATGAGTCGAACATGCCCATCGAGTTTCGTTCCGATCAGCCTCCGTTAATCTTGTCTAATAGGTGCTCAAACTTCATTGGCCGATGGCGGCCATGTTTTTTGAGATATGTCAATGTCCTCATAGGCATACATGGCACCTTGGACCAAGACACTGGATACCAATTTTCAAGTCAATCGGACAAACGGTCAGGTGGTTATAGCCCTTTTCATGTTTTTTTCAAGTTATAGCGCCACCTACTGTTCAATCGTCGCGATTTTTTTACTGTGACCTCAAATTGAACTATTATACATGTGTACCGAGTTTGGTGAAGATACCTCATTTATTTCTCGAGTTATAGCCGTTTTAGTAAAATAAGCTCCTCCCACAACGTACGTTTTGGCGCCCCCTAGCGACCGTGAATCGAAATTTCAACTTTTTTTCGATAATTATTGATATTCAGACTCCAGAGAACATTTCTGCACTGGTTTGGTTCCAATCGGACGAAAAACCTAGGACTAGTTCGCAAAAGTAGGTTTTTGAGAAAATTCAAAATGGCGGAAAATTTTCCCAGGCGGAAATGAAATCGGAGATATACGTTTTGACCGTCTTGAGCCAAGGATTACAGTGATATAAGACACTTGATTCTATGACAAACCGTCTAGGAGTTATGGCTGATTTCATACTTTTGCTTGCTATAGCGCCACCTATTGACCAATCGGGGTCATACTTTGATAGGTTCTCCCCAAATTGAGGACTACCATTTGGCTGAGTTTCAAGTCTCCAGCATTTACGGTTTGGGCTGCACGATGCGTTTTAGGGGAAAATAATAATAATAAAAATCAGAGCAATTACAATAGGGTTTCAGCACTTCGTGCTTGAACCCCTAAAAATCAGAGCAATTACAATAGGGTTTCAGCACTTCGTGCTTGAACCCCTAATAATAATTAAAGCTGCAAGCAGCATTTATCGGGGTTCAAGCATTTAAGGCCTTTAAGCACATAAGCATTTAAGACATTAAGGTTTATTTAGAAAGCTTTTAACCACTGAAATAATAGATTGAAAAGTCCATTTACAGCCAATACAGGCAATTTACCATAGGAAATATGTGGTTTTAAAGCTTTTTAACAGTTATAGTGCCACCTTTGGTCCGATGTCCATAAAATTTGGCATGCTTGTTAATGATGTTATGTGACATATGCTCACCAATTTTTGTGAAGTTTTGAGTTTTCATTTAGGATTTATAGGCTTTTTAGTGTATTTTGCCACGCCCATTTTATAAATGACCCTATTACAGCCATCCAAATGCAAAAGTTCAACTTTTTTTTGATAATTATTGATCTAGAGAGTCCAGAGAATTGTCCTAGACTGGTTTGGTTCCGATTGGGCAAAAAACCTAGGACTAGTTCGCAAAAGTAAGTTTTTAACATGTTTGCGAATATTAAATGAACGGTTTGATTGACAGCAATGGTTCTTGAGGCAAAGTTGTTCAGTATGAGGAGATCTATCAACTGATATGCATTTTGTGTGGATGTATGCAACACCACGTGATTACAGAGCCGAAAAAACTCGTTAGCGCCAACTAGTGGCCGATTTCTTTCAAAATTCTTACAGACCTCTTGGGCCATGAGTCGAACATGCCCATCGAGTTTCGTTCCGATCAGCCTCCGTTAACCTTATCTAATAGGTGCTCAAACTTCATTGGCCGATGGCGGCCATGTTTTTTGAGATACGTCAATGTCCTCATAGGCATACATGGCACCTTGGACCAAGACACTGCATACCAATTTTCAAGTCAATCGGACAAACGGTCAGGTGGTTATAGCCCTTTTCATGTTTTTTTCAAGTTATAGCGCCACCTACTGTTCAATCGTCGCGATTTTTTTACTGTGACCTCAAATTGAACTATTACACATGTGTACCGAGTTTGGTGAAGATACCTCATTTATTTCTCGAGTTATAGCCGTTTTAGTAAAATAGGCTCCTCCCACAACGTACGTTTTGGCGCCCCCTAGCGACCGTGAATCGAAATTTCAACTTTTTTTCGATAATTATTGATATTCAGACTCCAGAGAACATTTCTGCACTGGTTTGGTTCCAATCGGACGAAAAACCTAGGACTAGTTCGCAAAAGTAGGTTTTTGAGAAAATTCAAAATGGCGGAAAATTTTCCCAGGCGGAAATGAAATCGGAGATATACGTTTTGACCGTCTTGAGCCAAGGATTACAGTGATATAAGACACTTGATTCTATGACAAACCGTCTAGGAGTTATGGCTGATTTCATACTTTTGCTTGCTATAGCGCCACCTATTGACCAATCGGGGTCATACTTTGATAGGTTCTCCCCAAATTGAGGACTACCATTTGGCTGAGTTTCAAGTCTCCAGCATTTACGGTTTGGGCTGCACGATGCGTTTTAGGGGAAAATAATAATAATAATTAAAGCTGCAAGCAGCATTTATCGGGGTTCAAGCATTTAAGGCCTTTAAGCACATAAGCATTTAAGACATTAAGGTTTATTTAGAAAGCTTTTAACCACTGAAATAATAGATTGAAAATTCCATTTACAGCCAATACAGGCAATTTACCATAGGAAATATGTGGTTTTAAAGCTTTTTAACAGTTATAGTGCCACCTTTGGTCCGATGTCCATAAAATTTGGCATGCTTGTTAATGATGTTATGTGACATATGCTCACCAATTTTTGTGAAGTTTTGAGTTTTCATTTAGGATTTATAGGCTTTTTAGTGTATTTTGCCATGCCTATTTATAAATGACCCTATTACAGCCATCCAAATGCAAAAGTTCAACTTTTTTTTGATAATTATTGATCTAGAGAGTCCAGAGAATTGTCCTAGACTGGTTTGGTTCCGATTGGGCAAAAAACCTAGGACTAGTTCGCAAAAGTAGGTTTTTAACATGTTTGCGAATATTAAATGAACGGTTTGATTGACAGCAATGGTTCTTGAGGCAAAGTTGTTCAGTATGAGGAGATCTATCAACTGATATGCATATTGTGTGGATGTATGCAACACCACGTGATTACAGAGCCGAAAAAACTCGTTAGCGCCAACTAGTGGCCGATTTCTTTCAAAATTCTTACAGACCTCTTGGGCCATGAGTCGAACATGCCCATCGAGTTTCGTTCCGATCAGCCTCCGTTAACCTTGTCTAATAGGTGCTCAAACTTCATTGGCCGATGGCGGCCATGTTTTTTGAGATACGTCAATGTCCTCATAGGCATACATGGCACCTTGGACCAAGACACTGCATACCAATTTTCAAGTCAATCGGACAAACGGTCAGGTGGTTATAGCCCTTTTCATGTTTTTTTCAAGTTATAGCGCCACCTACTGTTCAATCGTCGCGATTTTTTTACTGTGACCTCAAATTGAACTATTACACATGTGTACCGAGTTTGGTGAAGATACCTCATTTATTTCTCGAGTTATAGCCGTTTTAGTAAAATAGGCTCCTCCCACAACGTACGTTTTGGTGCCCCCTAGCGACCGTGAATCAAAATTTCAACTTTTTTTCGATAATTATTGATATTCACACTCCAGAGAACATTTCTGCACTGGTTTGGTTCCAATCGGACGAAAAACCTAGGACTAGTTCGCAAAAGTAGGTTTTTGAGAAAATTCAAAATGGCGGAAAATTTTCCCAGGCGGAAATGAAATCGGAGATATACGTTTTGACCGTCTTGAGCCAAGGATTACAGTGATATAAGACACTTGATTCTATGACAAACCGTCTAGGAGTTATGGCTGATTTCATACTTTTGCTTGCTATAGCGCCACCTATTGACCAATCGGGGTCATACTTTGATAGGTTCTCCCCAAATTGAGGACTACCATTTGGCTGAGTTTCAAGTCTCCAGCATTTACGGTTTGGGCTGCACGATGCGTTTTAGGGGAAAATAATAATAATAATTAAAGCTGCAAGCAGCATTTATCGGGGTTCAAGCATTTAATGCCTTTAAACACATAAGCATTTAAGACATTAAGATTTATTTAGAAAGCTTTGAACCACTGAAATAATAGATGGAAAAGTCCATTTACAGCCAATACAGGAAATTTACCATAGGAAATATATGGTTTTCAAAGCTTTTTAACAGTTATAGCGCCACCTATGGTCCGATCTCCATAAAAATTTCCATGCTTCTTTAGCATGTTATTTCACATATGCCCATCAATTTTTGTGAAGTTCTGAGTTTTTATTTAGGCTTTATAGACGTTTGAGTGTATTTGGACACGCCTATTTTATAAATGATCCTCTTATAGCCAACCAAAAGCAAAATTTTAACTTTTTTTTGATAATTATTGATCTAGAGAGTCCAGAGAATTGTCCTAGACTGGTCTGGTTCCGATCGGGCGAAAAACCAGGGACTAGTTCGCAAAAGTAGGTTTTTAACATATTCGTGAATAATTAATAAACTGTTTGATTGACAGCAATGGTTCTAGAGGCAAAGTTGTTCAGCATGAGCAGGTCTATCAAATGATATGCATTTTGTGATGATAAGTGTAACACCACGTGATTACAGAGCCATAAAACTCGTTAGCGCCAACTAGTGGCCGATTTCTTTCAAAATTCTTACAGACCTCTAGGGCCATGAGTCGAACATGCCCACCGAGTTTTGTTCCGATCGGCCTCCGTTAACCTTGTCTAATAGGTGCTCAAACTTCATTGGCCGATGGCGGCCATGTTTTTTGAGATACACCAATGTCCTCATAGATATACATGACAGCTTGGACCAAGACACTGCATACCAATTTTCAAGTCAATCGGACTAACGGTCAGGTGGTTACAGCCTGATTTATGTTTTTTTCATGTTATAGCGCCACCATGTGGCCAATCGCCGCAATCTTTATACTATGACCTCAGATTGACCTCTTAAACAGGTGTACCGAGTTTGGTGAAGATACCTCATTTACTTCTGGAGTTATAGCCATTTTAGTAAAATAGGCACCGCCTTCTTCAAACATTTTGGCGCCCCTTAGTGACCGTCAATCGAAATTTCAACTTTTTTTCGATAATTATTGATATTCTGACTCCAGAGAACATTTCTGCACTGGTTTGGTTCCGATCGGACACAAAACCAGGGACTAGTTCGCAAAAGTAGGTTTTGGACATAATTCAAAATGGCGGAAAATTTGCATACCGGAAATAAAATCCTTGAGGCCTTTTTTGTTCGGCTTGACCCAAGGATTCCAATGATATAAGACACTTGAGTCTGTGACAAACGGTTAATGAGATTTAAGCAAAAATATGATTTTTTTTTGTTTTTTGCACTGTAGCGCCACCTATGGGCCAATCGGGGTCATATTTTGATAACCTCTCCTCGATTTTTGTACTACCATCTGGCAAAGTTTCAAGTCTCTAGCACTTACGGTTTGGGCTGCACGATGCGTTTTACGGCAGAAGAAAAATAATAATAATTAAAGCTGCAAGCAGCATTTATCGGGGTTCAAGCATTTAAGGCCTTTAAGCACATAAGCATTTAAGACATTACGTTTTATTTAACAAGCTTTTAACCACTGAAATTATAGATGGAAAAATCCATTTACAGCCAATATAGGCAATTTACCATAGGAAATATGTAGTTTTAAAACTTTTTGCCAGTTATAGCGCCACCTATGGTCCGATCTACATGAAATTTTGCATGCTTGTTTAGAATGTTATGGCACATATGCTCACCCATTTTCGTGAAGTTCTGAGTTTTCGTTTAGGATTTATAGGCTTCTGAGTGCATTTTGCCACGCCCATTTTCTTTATGACCCAATTATACCCATGCGAAAAATGCAAAAGTTCAACTTTTTTTCGATAATTATTGATCTAGAGAGTCCAGAGAATTGTCCTAGACTGGTCTGGTTCTGATCGGGCGAAAAACCAGGGACTAGTTCGCAAAAGTAGGTTTTTAACATATTCATGAATATTTAATGAACAGTTTGATTGACAGTGATGGTTCTTGAGGCAAAGTTGTTCAGCATGAGCAGATCTATCAGATGATATGCATTTTGTGATGATAAGTGTAACACCACGTGATTACAGAGCCTTAAAACTCGTTAGCGCCAACTAGTGGCCGATTTCTTTCAAAATTCTTACAGACCTCTAGGGGCTTGAGCCGAACATGCCCATCGAGTTTCGCTCCGATCGGACGTCGTTAACGGTGCTCAAACCTCATTGGCCAATGGCGGCCATGTTTTTTGAGATACGCCAATATCCTTTTAGACATACATGGCCCCTTGGGCCAAGACACTGCATACCAAATTTCAAGTCATTCGGAAAAACGGTCAGTTGTCTATATGTTTTTATTTGTTTTATAGCGCCACCATGTGGCCAATCGACGCAATTTTTTTACTGTGACCTCAGATTGACCTCTTACACATGTGTACCAAGTTTGGTGAAGTTTACTTAATTACTTCTTGAGTTATAGCCATTTTAGTAAAATAGGCTCCTCCCACAACGTTAATTTTGCACCCCCTAGCGACCATTAATCGAAATTTCAACTTTTTTTCGATAATTATTGATCTTCAGACTCCAGAGAACAATTCCGCACTGGTTTGGTTCCGATCGGGCGAAAAACCAGGGACTAGTTCGCAAAAGTAGGTTTTTGACAAAATTCAAAATGGCGAAAAATCTATCATGGCGGAAATGAAATCGGAGATATACGTTTTTTTCTTCAGAAGCTCTGGATTTCAATGATATAAGACACTTGAAGCTACGCCTTACGGTCTGGGAGTTCTGAGCAGTTTTGCGCTTTTGATTGCTATAGCGCCACCTATGGGCCGATTGGGCTGAGTCCGTGTATCTGAGTAGCGAGCAATAGTACTACCATCTGGCAAAGTTTCAAGTCTCTAGGTCTTACGGTTTGGGCTGCACGATGCGTTTTATGGCGGAAAAATAATAATAATAAAAATCAGGACGATTACAATAGGGTTTCAGCACTTCGTGCTTGAACCCCTAATAAAAATCAGTACAATTACAATAGGGTTTCAGCACTTCGTGCTTGAACCCCTAATTAAAGCTGCAAGCAGCATTTATCGGGGTTCAAGCAGTTAAGGCCTTTAAGGCATTTAAGCACAAAAGCATCAAAAGTTATTAAGATTTATTTAGCAAGCATGTAACCACTGACATAATAGATGGAAAAGACCATTTACAGCCAATACAGGCAATTTGCCATGGGATATATATGGTTTTAAAGCTTTTTAACAGTTATAGCGCCACCTATGGTCCGATCTCCATAAAATTGTTTACTGTGACCTCAAATTGAACCCATACACATGTGTACTGAGTTTGGTGAAGACATCTCATTTACTTCTTGAGTTTTAGCCATTTGAGTAAAATAGGCTCCTCCCACAACGATTTGCCACATTCTAGAATTATTTAATATGATTCTAGCATGATTTCCTATCATATACCATGTTCCAGAATGATTTATTAGGATTCTAGCATGATTTACCTTGATACACCTCATTTCAGTATTATTTACTATGATTTACAATGTTTCTAGCATGATTAACCACATTACTAGCAATTATGTGAAGTGTCAGTGCAAATGAGGTGATGAACACTGACAAAATATTATTGTGTTATAATAGTTAGTTATATACGTGATTTTTAGTGTGTGTCCAAGTATGAATGCAAAAGCACATGTAAAATATTTCATTATTAAGTAGAATGGCCAGCAGAGGGCACTAGAAGACCACGTATTGGCTCACTTTCACTTTAAACCAGTTTTCTGCACTAAAGCAAACCAGTTTTTCCATGTTAACTCAATGCATGCTTACACACACACACACACACACACACACACACACACACACACACACACACACACACACACACACACACACACACACACACACACACACAGCATAGTTAACCATGATTTACCATGATATACCACGTTCTAGTATTATTTACCAGGAGATAAACGACAATCTAGTATTATTTACTTTGATTTACCATGTTTCTAGCCTGATTTATCACATTACTAGCAATTATTTGAAGTGTCAGTGCAAATAAAGTGATTAACACTGACAAAATATGATTGTGTTATAATGGTTATTGCTATATAAGTGATTTTTTTAGTGTGTATTCAAGTATGAATGCAAGCACATGTTGAAATATTTCATTAATAAGTAGAATGGCCTGCAGAGGGCAGTAGAAGACCACTTATTGGCTCACTTTCACTTTAAACCAGTTTTCTGCACTAAAGCAAACCAGTTTATCCATGTTAACTCAATGCATGCTTACACACACACACACACACACACACACACACACACACACACACACAGCATAGTTAACCATGATTTACCACATTACTAGCAATTATTTGAAGTGTCAGTGCAAATAAAGTGATTAACACTGACAAAATATGATTGTGTTATAATAGTTATTGCTATATAAGTGATTTTTAGTGTGTATTCAAGTATAAATGCAAGCACATGTGGAAAAATTTAATTAATAAGTAGAATGGCCAGCAGAGGGCAGTAGAAGACCACTTATTGGCTCACTTTCACTTTAAACCTCATGATTTTGACCAGTTTTCTGCACTAAAGCAAACCAGTGTTTCCATGTTAACTCAATAATGCATACTTGCTACATATGCTACACACAATAATGCTACACACACACACACACACACACACACACACACACACACAAATGTTTCAGTGATATTGGTGTCACATTCACCTTCATCACATTCACCTTCTGTCTTCATCACATTCACCATCTGTCGTCATCACCTGCACCTGCTCCTCATCACCCTCCTCATCATCACCTGCTCCTCATCATCATAACCGTCACCTGTTGTCCTTGTCTTGATCTGTGTATTTAAGTTCCCCTCTCATCCATTATCATTGTCGGTTATTGTTTGTGCACTAGCACTCTGTTATGTTTGTTTTCATGTTGGAAAATAAAACCTTTGTTATATTTGTACCACACACACACACACACACACACACACCATCATTTATCATGATTTACCATGGCTGATACCAATACCAATATGAGAAAATGACTATTTTAAACAGCAGGGGGCAGTAAAATACCACTTATTGGCTTAACATGCCATTAATTCATATCATTTTCACCTTTTTAACTGTTATAGAGGCAAATTTTGTCCGATCTGTCTGAAAATTTTCATGCTTGTTCAGGGTGATATTTCACACGTTCTGACTTGTTTTTAAGAAGGTCTGAGCATTGATTAAAGAGATATAGGCTTTCGGGGACACTTGGTAAAGGCCAGATTTTGAAGTGAACCTATTATAGCTATCCAAATGAAGTAGTTCAACTTTCTGACAATTATTGATCTAGTGAGTCCAGAGAATTGTATTGCACTAGTTTTTTAACATTATGATATGAAAATTATATGATCAGAGATGGAAAAGACCATTTACAGCCAATACAGGCAGTTTACCATAGGAAATATATGATTTTAAAGCTTTTTAACAGTTATAGCGCCACCTATCGTCCGATCTCCATAGAATTTTTCATGCTTGTTAATGATGTTATGTCACATATGCTGACCAATTTTTGTGAAGTTCTGAGTTTTTATTTAGGATTTATAGGCTTTTTAATGTATTTTGACACGCCCATTTTATAAATTACCCTATTACAGCCATCCAAATGCAAAAGTTCAACTTTTTTTTGATAATTATTGATCTAGAGAGTCCAGAGAATTGTCCTAGACTGGTCTGGTTCCGATCGGGCAAAAAACCTAGGACTAGTTCGCAAAAGTAGGTTTTTAACATATTCATGAATATTTAATGAACTGTTTGATTGACAGCAATGGTTCTAGAGGCAAAGTTGTTCAGCATGAGCAGATCTATCATATGATATGCATTTTGTGACGATAAGTGTAACACCACGTGATTACAGAGCCATAAAACTCGTTAGCGCCAACTAGTGGCCGATTTCTTTCAAAATTCTTACAGACCTCTAGGGGCTTGAGCCGAACATGCCCACTGAGTTTTGTTCCGATCGGCCTCCGTTAACCTTGTCTAATAGGTGCTCAAACTTCATTGGCCGATAGCGGCCATGTTTTTTGAGATACACCAATGTCCTCATAGACATACATGGCACCTTGGACCAAGACACTGCATACCAATTTTCAAGTCAATCGGACTAACGGTCAGGTGGTTATAGCCTGTTTTATGTTTTTTTCATATTATAGCGCCACCATGAGGCCAATCACCGCGATTTTTTTACTGTGACCTCAACTTGAGCTCATACATATGTGTACCGAGTTTGGTGAAAATATCTCATTTCGTTCACGAGTTATAGCCATTTTTGTATAATTAGCTCCGCCTCCTGCGAACGTTTTGATGCCCCTTAGCAACCGTGGATCGAAATTTTAACTTTTTTTCGATAATTATTGATATTCAGACTCCTGTGAATATTTCTGCACTGGTTTGGTTCCGATCGGGCGAAAAACCAGGGACTAGTTCGCAAAAGTAGGTTTTGGACAAAATCCAAAATGGCGGAAAAATTTGCATACCGGAAATGAAATCCTTGAGGCCTTTTTTGTTCGGCTTGACCCAAGGATTCCAAAGATATAAGACACTTGAGTCTGTGACAAAGGGTTGATGAGATTTAAGCAAAAATATGCAATTTTTTTGTTTTTTGCACTGTAGCGCCACCTATTGGCCAATCTAGCTCATATTCTCTGAACCTCTCCTCGATTTTTGTACTACCTTCTGGCCAAGTTTCAAGTCTCTAGCACTTACGGTTTAGGCTGCACGATGCGTTTTACGGCGGAATAATAATAATAATAATTAAAGCTGCAAGCAGCATTTATCGGGGTTCAAGCAGTTAAGGCCTTTAAGGCATTTAAGCACAAAAGCATCAAAAGTTATTAAGATTTATTTAGGAAGCATGTAACCACTGACATAATAGATGGAAAAGACCATTTACAGCCAATACAGGCAATTTGCCATGGGATATATATGGTTTTAAAGCTTTTTAACAGTTATAGCGCCACCTATGGTCCGATCTCCATAAAATTGTTTACTGTGACCTCAAATTGAACCCATACACATGTGTACTGAGTTTGGTGAAGATATCTCATTTACTTCTTGAGTTATAGCCATTTGAGTAAAATAGGCTCCTCCCACAACGATTTGCCACATTCTAGAATTATTTAATATGATTCTAGCATGATTTACTATCATATACCATGTTCCAGAATGATTTATTAGGATTCTAGCATGATTTACCTTGATACACCTCATTTCAGTATTATTTACTATGATTTACAATGTTTCTAGCATGATTAACCACATTACTAGCAATTATGTGAAGTGTCAGTGCAAATGAGGTGATGAACACTGACAAAATATTATTGTGTTATAATAGTTAGTTATATACGTGATTTTTGTGTGTGTGTCCAAGTATGAATGCAAAAGCACATGTAAAATATTTCATTATTAAGTAGAATGGCCAGCAGAGGGCACTAGAAGACCACTTATTGGCTCACTTTCACTTTAAACCAGTTTTCTGCACTAAAGCAAACCAGTTTTTCCATGTTAACTCAATGCATGCTTACACACACACACACACACACACACACACACACACACACACACACACACACAGCATAGTTAACCATGATTTACCATGATATACCACGTTCTAGTATTATTTACCAGGAGATAAACGACAATCTAGTATTATTTACTTTGATTTACCATGTTTCTAGCCTGATTTATCACATTACTAGCAATTATTTGAAGTGTCAGTGCAAATAAAGTGATTAACACTGACAAAATATGATTGTGTTATAATGGTTATTGCTATATAAGTGATTTTTTTAGTGTGTATTCAAGTATGAATGCAAGCACATGTTGAAATATTTCATTAATAAGTAGAATGGCCTGCAGAGGGCAGTAGAAGACCACTTATTGGCTCACTTTCACTTTAAACCAGTTTTCTGCACTAAAGCAAACCAGTTTATCCATGTTAACTCAATGCATGCTTACACACACACACACACACACACACACACACACACACACACACACACACACAGCATAGTTAACCATGATTTACCACATTACTAGCAATTATTTGAAGTGTCAGTGCAAATAAAGTGATTAACACTGACAAAATATGATTGTGTTATAATAGTTATTGCTATATAAGTGATTTTTAGTGTGTATTCAAGTATAAATGCAAGCACATGTGGAAAAATTTAATTAATAAGTAGAATGGCCAGCAGAGGGCAGTAGAAGACCACTTATTGGCTCACTTTCACTTTAAACCTCATGATTTTGACCAGTTTTCTGCACTAAAGCAAACCAGTGTTTCCATGTTAACTCAATAATGCATACTTGCTACATATGCTACACACAATAATGCTACACACACACACACACACACACACACACACACACACACACACACACACACACACACACACAAATGTTTCAGTGATATTGGTGTCACATTCACCTTCATCACATTCACCTTCTGTCTTCATCACATTCACCATCTGTCGTCATCACCTGCACCTGCTCCTCATCACCCTCCTCATCATCACCTGCTCCTCATCATCATAACCGTCACCTGTTGTCCTTGTCTTGATCTGTGTATTTAAGTTCCCCTCTCATCCATTATCATTGTCGGTTATTGTTTGTGCACTAGCACTCTGTTATGTTTGTTTTCATGTTGGAAAATAAAACCTTTGTTATATTTGTACCACACACACACACACACACACACACACACACACACACACACACACACACACACACACACACACACCATCATTTATCATGATTTACCATGGCTGATACCAATACCAATATGAGAAAATGACTATTTTAAACAGCAGGGGGCAGTAAAATACCACTTATTGGCTTAACATGCCATTAATTCATATCATTTTCACCTTTTTAACTGTTATAGAGGCAAATTTTGTCCGATCTGTCTGAAAATTTTCATGCTTGTTCAGGGTGATATTTCACACGTTCTGACTTGTTTTTAAGAAGGTCTGAGCATTGATTAAAGAGATATAGGCTTTCGGGGACACTTGGTAAAGGCCAGATTTTGAAGTGAACCTATTATAGCTATCCAAATGAAGTAGTTCAACTTTCTGACAATTATTGATCTAGTGAGTCCAGAGAATTGTATTGCACTAGTTTTTTAACATTATGATATGAAAATTATATGATCAGAGATGGAAAAGACCATTTACAGCCAATACAGGCAGTTTACCATAGGAAATATATGATTTTAAAGCTTTTTAACAATTATAGCGCCACCTATCGTCCGATCTCCATAGAATTTTTCATGCTTGTTAATGATGTTATGTCACATATGCTGACCAATTTTTGTGAAGTTCTGAGTTTTTATTTAGGATTTATAGGCTTTTTAATGTATTTTGACACGCCCATTTTATAAATTACCCTATTACAGCCATCCAAATGCAAAAGTTCAACTTTTTTTTGATAATTATTGATCTAGAGAGTCCAGAGAATTGTCCTAGACTGGTCTGGTTCCGATCGGGCAAAAAACCTAGGACTAGTTCGCAAAAGTAGGTTTTTAACATATTCATGAATATTTAATGAACTGTTTGATTGACAGCAATGGTTCTAGAGGCAAAGTTGTTCAGCATGAGCAGATCTATCATATGATATGCATTTTGTGACGATAAGTGTAACACCACGTGATTACAGAGCCATAAAACTCGTTAGCGCCAACTAGTGGCCGATTTCTTTCAAAATTCTTACAGACCTCTAGGGGCTTGAGCCGAACATGCCCACTGAGTTTTGTTCCGATCGGCCTCCGTTAACCTTGTCTAATAGGTGCTCAAACTTCATTGGCCGATAGCGGCCATGTTTTTTGAGATACACCAATGTCCTCATAGACATACATGGCACCTTGGACCAAGACACTGCATACCAATTTTCAAGTCAATCGGACTAACGGTCAGGTGGTTATAGCCTGTTTTATGTTTTTTTCATATTATAGCGCCACCATGAGGCCAATCACCGCGATTTTTTTACTGTGACCTCAACTTGAGCTCATACATATGTGTACCGAGTTTGGTGAAAATATCTCATTTCGTTCACGAGTTATAGCCATTTTTGTATAATTAGCTCCGCCTCCTGCGAACGTTTTGATGCCCCTTAGCAACCGTGGATTGAAATTTTAACTTTTTTTCGATAATTATTGATATTCAGACTCCTGTGAATATTTCTGCACTGGTTTGGTTCCGATCGGGCGAAAAACCAGGGACTAGTTCGCAAAAGTAGGTTTTGGACAAAATCCAAAATGGCGGAAAAATTTGCATACCGGAAATGAAATCCTTGAGGCCTTTTTTGTTCGGCTTGACCCAAGGATTCCAAAGATATAAGACACTTGAGTCTGTGACAAAGGGTTGATGAGATTTAAGCAAAAATATGCAATTTTTTTGTTTTTTGCACTGTAGCGCCACCTATTGGCCAATCTAGCTCATATTCTCTGAACCTCTCCTCGATTTTTGTACTACCTTCTGGCCAAGTTTCAAGTCTCTAGCACTTACGGTTTAGGCTGCACGATGCGTTTTACGGCGGAATAATAATAATAATAATAAAAATCAGCACAATTACAATAGGGTTTCAGCATTTCATGCTTGAACCCCTAATAATTAAAGCTGCAAGCAGCATTTATCGGGGTTCAAGCATTTAAGGCCTTTAAGCACATAAGCATTTAAGACATTAAGGTTTATTTAGAAAGCTTTTAACCACTGAAATAATAGATTGAAAAGTCCATTTACAGCCAATACAGGCAATTTACCATCGGAAATATGTGGTTTTAAAGCTTTTTAACAGTTATAGTGCCACCTTTGGTCCGATGTCCATAAAATTTGGCATGCTTGTTAATGATCTTATGTGACATATGCTCACCAATTTTTGTGAAGTTTTGAGTTTTCATTTAGGATTTATAGGCTTTTTAGTGTATTTTGCCACGCCCATTTTATAAATGACCCTATTACAGCCATCCAAATGCAAAAGTTCAACTTTTTTTTGATAATTATTGATCTAGAGAGTCCAGAGAATTGTCCTAGACTGGTTTGGTTCCGATTGGGCAAAAAACCTAGGACTAGTTCGCAAAAGTAGGTTTTTAACATGTTTGCGAATATTAAATGAACGGTTTGATTGACAGCAATGGTTCTTGAGGCAAAGTTGTTCAGTATGAGGAGATCTATCAACTGATATGCATATTGTGTGGATGTATGCAACACCACGTGATTACAGAGCCGAAAAAACTCGTTAGCGCCAACTAGTGGCCGATTTCTTTCAAAATTCTTACAGACCTCTTGGGCCATGAGTCGAACATGCCCATCGAGTTTCGTTCCGATCAGCCTCCGTTAACCTTGTCTAATAAGTTCTCAAACTTCATTGGCCGATGGCGGCCATGTTTTTTGAGATACGTCAATGTCCTCATAGGCATACATGGCACCTTGGACCAAGACACTGCATACCAATTTTCAAGTCAATTGGACAAACGGTCAGGTGGTTATAGCCCTTTTCATGTTTTTTTCAAGTTATAGCGCCACCTACTGTTCAATCGTCGCGATTTTTTTACTGTGACCTCAAATTGAACTATTACACATGTGTACCGAGTTTGGTGAAGATACCTCATTTATTTCTCGAGTTATAGCCGTTTTAGTAAAATAGGCTCCTCCCACAACGTACGTTTTGGCTCCCCCTAGCGACCGTGAATCGAAATTTCAACTTTTTTTCGATAATTATTGATATTCAGACTCCAGAGAACATTTCTGCACTGGTTTGGTTCCAATCGGACGAAAAACCTAGGACTAGTTCGCAAAAGTAGGTTTTTGAGAAAATTCAAAATGGCGGAAAATTTTCCCAGGCGGAAATGAAATCGGAGATATACGTTTTGACCGTCTTGAGCCAAGGATTACAGTGATATAAGACACTTGATTCTATGACAAACCGTCTAGGAGTTATGGCTGATTTCATACTTTTGCTTGCTATAGCGCCACCTATTGACCAATCGGGGTCATACTTTGATAGGTTCTCCCCAAATTGAGGACTACCATTTGGCTGAGTTTCAAGTCTCCAGCATTTACGGTTTGGGCTGCACGATGCGTTTTAGGGGAAAATAATAATAATTAAAGCTGCAAGCAGCATTTATCGGGGTTCAAGCAGTTAAGGCCTTTAAGGCATTTAAGCACAAAAGCATCAAAAGTCATTAAGATTTATTTAGCAAGCATGTAACCACTGACATAATAGATGGAAAAGACCATTTACAGCCAATACAGGCAAATTGCCATGGGATATATATGGTTTTAAAGCTTTTTAACAGTTATAGCGCCACCTATGGTCCGATCTCCATAAAATTGTTTATTGTGACCTCAAATTGAACCCATACACATGTGTACTGATTTTGGTGAAGATATCTCATTTACTTCTTGAGTTATAGCCATTTGAGTAAAATAGGCTCCTCCCACAACGATTTGCCACATTCAAGAATTATTTAATATGATTCTAGCATGATTTACTATCATATACCATGTTCCAGAATGATTTATTAGGATTCTAGCATGATTTACCTTGATACACCTCATTTCAGTATTATTTACTATGATTTACAATGTTTCTAGCATGATTAACCACATTACTAGCAATTATGTGAAGTGTCAGTGCAAATGAGGTGATGAACACTGACAAAATATTATTGTGTTATAATAGTTAGTTATATACGTGATTTTTAGTGTGTGTCCAAGTATGAATGCAAAAGCACATGTAAAATATTTCATTATTAAGTAGAATGGCCAGCAGAGGGCACTAGAAGACCACTTATTGGCTCACTTTCACTTTAAACCAGTTTTCTGCACTAAAGCAAACCAGTTTTTCCATGTTAACTCAATGCATGCTTACACACACACACACACACACACACACACACACACACACACACACACACACACACACACACAGCATAGTTAACCATGATTTACCATGATATACCACGTTCTAGTATTATTTACCAGGAGATAAACGACAATCTAGTATTATTTACTTTGATTTACCATGTTTCTAGCCTGATTTATCACATTACTAGCAATTATTTGAAGTGTCAGTGCAAATAAAGTGATTAACACTGACAAAATATGATTGTGTTATAATAGTTATTGCTATATATTTTTAGTGTGTATTCAAGTATAAATGCAAGCACATGTGGAAATATTTAATTAATAAGTAGAATGGCCAGCAGAGGGCACTAGAAGACCACTTATTGGCTCACTTTCACTTTAAACCTCATGATTTTGACCAGTTTTCTGCACTAAAGCAAACCAGTGTTTCCATGTTAACTCAATAATGCATACTTGCTACATATGCTACACACAATAATGCCACACACACACACACACACACACACAAATGTTTCAGTGATATTGGTGTCACATTCACCTTCATCACATTCACCTTCTGTCTTCATCACATTCACCATCTGTCGTCATCACCTGCACCTGCTCCTCATCACCCTCCTCATCATCACCTGCTCCTCATCATCATAACCGTCACCTGTTGTCCTTGTCTTGATCTGTGTATTTAAGTTCCCCTCTCATCCATTATCATTGTCGGTTATTGTTTGTGCACTAGCACTCTGTTATGTTTGTTTTCATGTTGGAAAATAAAACCTTTGTTATATTTGTACCACACACACACACACACACACACACACACACACACACACACACACACACACACCATCATTTATCATGATTTACCATGGCTGATACCAATACCAATATGAGAAAATGACTATTTTAAACAGCAGGGGGCAGTAAAATACCACTTATTGGCTTAACATGCCATTAATTCATATCATTTTCACCTTTTTAACTGTTATAGAGGCAAATTTTGTCCGATCTGTCTGAAAATTTTCATGCTTGTTCAGGGTGATATTTCACACGTTCTGACTTGTTTTTAAGAAGGTCTGAGCATTGATTAAAGAGATATAGGCTTTCGGGGACACTTGGTAAAGGCCAGATTTTGAAGTGAACCTATTATAGCTATCCAAATGAAGTAGTTCAACTTTTTCTGACAATTATTGATCTAGTGAGTCCAGAGAATTGTATTGCACTAGTTTTGAACATTATGATATGAAAATTATATGATCAGAGATGGAAAAGACCATTTACAGCCAATACAGGCAGTTTACCATAGGAAATATATGATTTTAAAGCTTTTTAACAGTTATAGCGCCACCTATCGTCCGATCTCCATAGAATTTTTCATGCTTGTTAATGATGTTATGTCACATATGCTGACCAATTTTTGTGAAGTTCTGAGTTTTTATTTAGGATTTATAGGCTTTTTAATGTATTTTGACACGCCCATTTTATAAATTACCCTATTACAGCCATCCAAATGCAAAAGTTCAACTTTTTTTTGATAATTATTGATCTAGAGAGTCCAGAGAATTGTCCTAGACTGGTCTGGTTCCGATCGGGCAAAAAACCTAGGACTAGTTCGCAAAAGTAGGTTTTTAACATATTAATGAATAATTAATGAACAGTTTGATTGACAGCAATGGTTCTTGAGGCAAAGTTGTTCAGGATGAGGAGATCTATCAAATGATATGCATATTGTGTGGATATTTGTAACACCACGTGATTACAGAGCCGTAAAACTCGTTAGCGCCAACTAGTGGCCGATTTCTTTCAAAATTCTTACAGACCTTTAGGGCCATGAGCCGAACATGCGCATTGAGTTTCGTTCCGATCGGCCTCCGTTAACCTTGTCTAATAGGTGCTCAAACTTCGTTGGCCGATGGCGGCCATGTTTTTTGAGATACGCCAATGTCCTCATACACATACATGGCACCTTGGACCAAGACACTGCATACCAATTTTCAAGTCAATCGGACTAACGGTCAGGTGGTTATAGCCTGTTTTATGTTTTTTTCATTTTATAGCGCCACCATGAGGCCAATCGTCGCGATTTTTTTACTGTGACCCCAGAGTAAGCTCATACACATGTGTACCAAGTTTGGTGAAGATACCTCATTTACATCGGGAGTTATAGCCATTTTAGTAAAATAGGCCCCTCCCACAACGTACGTTTTGGCGCCCCTTAGCGACCGTGAATCGAAATTTCCACTTTTTTTCGATAATTATTGATATTCAGTCTCCAGAGAACATTTCTGCACTAGTTTGGTTCCAATCGGGCAAAAAACCAGGGACTAGTTCGCAAAAGTAGATTTTTGACAAAATTCAAAATGGCGGAAAATCTATCATGGCGGAAATGAAATCGGAGATATACGTTTTGTTCGTCAGGCGTCCAGCTTTCCAATGATATAAGACACTTGAGTCTACGACATACGGTCTAGGAGTTATGAGCAGTTTCGCGCTTTTGGTTGTTATAGCGCCACCTATGGGCCAATCGGGGTCATAATCTCTGAACCTTTCCTCGATTTTTGTACTACCATCTGTCAAAGTTTCAAAGTTCCAGCTCTTACGGTTTGGGCTGCACGATGCGTTTTACGGCGGAATAATAATAATAATAATAATAATAATAAAAATCAGCACAATTACAATAGGGTTTCAGCACTTCGTGCTTGAACCCCTAATAAAAATCAGAGCAATTACAATAGGGTTTCAGCACTTCGTGCTTGAACCCCTAATAAAAATCAGTACAATTACAATAGGGTTTCAGCACTTCGTGCTTGAACCCCTAAAAATCAGAGCAATTACAATAGGGTTTCAGCACTTCGTGCTTGAACCCCTAAAAATCAGAGCAATTACAATAGGGTTTCAGCACTTCGTGCTTGAACCCCTAATAATAATAATTAAAGCTGCAAGCAGCATTTATCGGGGTTCAAGCTATTAAGGCCTTTAAGGGTTTTTAAGCACAAAAGCATCAAAAGTTATCAAGTTTTATTTAGCAAGCATTTAACCACTGACATAATAGATGGAAAACACCATTTACAGCCAATATAGGCAATGTACCATTGGAAATATATGGTTTTAAAGCTTTTTAACAGTTATAGCGCCAACTATGGTCCGATCTCCATGAAATTTTGCATGCTTGTTAATGATGTTATGTCACATAAGTTCACCAATTTTTGTGAAGTTCTGGGTTTTTATTTAGGATTTATAGGCTTTTTAATGTATTTTGCCACGCCCATTTTATAAATGACCCTATTACAGCCATCCAAATGCAAAAGTTCAACTTTTTTTTGATAATTATTGATCTAGAGAGTCCAGAGAATTGTCCTAGACTGGTTTGGTTCCGATTGGGCGAAAAACCTAGGACTAGTTCGCAAAAGTATGTTTTTAACATATTCGTAAATATTTAATGAACGGTTTGATTGACATTAGTGGTTCTAGAGGCAAAGTTGTTCAACATGAGCAGATCTATCAAATGATATGCATTTTGTGATGATATGTGTAACACCACGTGATTACAGAGCCATAAAACTCGTTAGCGCCAACTAGTGGCCGATTTCTTTCAAAATTCTTACAGACCTCTAGGGCCATGAGCCGAACATGCCCATCGAGTTTCGTTCCGATCGGCCTCCGTTAACCTTGTCTAATAGGTGCTCAAACTTCATTGGCCGATGGCGGCCATGTTTTTTGAGATACGTCAATGTCCTCATAGACATACATGGCACCTTGGACCAAGACACTGCATACCAATTTTCAAGTCAATCGGACAAACGGTCAGGTGGTTATAGCCCTTTCCATGTTTTTTTCAAGTTATAGCGCCACCTACTGTTCAATTGTCGCGATTTTTTCACTGTGACCTCAAATTGAACTATTACACATGTGTACCGAGTTTGGTGAAGATAACTCATTTATTTCTCGAGTTATAGCCGTTTTAGTAAAATAGGCTCCTCCCACAACGTACGTTTTGACGCCCCCTAACGTCCATGAATCGAAATTTCAATTTTTTTTCGATAATTATTGATATTCAGACTCCAGAGAACATTTCTGCACTGGTTTGGTTCCAATCGGACGAAAAACCTAGGACTAGTTCGCAAAAGTAGGTTTTTGAGAAAATTCAAAATGGCGGAAAATTTTCCCAGGCGGAAATGAAATCGGAGATATACGTTTTGACCGTCTTGAGCCAAGGATTACAGTGATATAAGACACTTGATTCAATGACAAACCGTCTAGGAGTTATGGCTGATTTCATACTTTTGCTTGCTATAGCGCCACCTATTGGCCAATCGGGATCATACTTTGATAGGTTCTCCCCAAATTGAGGACTACCATTTGGCTGAGTTTCAAGTCTCCAGCATTTACGGTTTGGGCTGCACGATGCGTTTTAGGGGAAAATAATAATAATAATTAAAGCTGCAAGCAGCATTTATCGGGGTTCAAGCATTTAAGGCCTTTAAGCACATAAGCATTTAAGACATTACGTTTTATTTAACAAGCTTTTAACCACTGAAATTATAGATGGAAAAATCCATTTACAGCCAATATAGGCAATTTACCATAGGAAATATGTAGTTTTCAAACCTTTTTGCCAGTTATAGCGCCACCTATGGTCCGATCTACATGAAATTTTGCATGCTTGTTTAGAATGTTATGGCACATATGCTCACCCATTTTCGTGAAGTTCTGAGTTTTCGTTTAGGATTTATAGGCTTCTGAGTGCATTTTGCCACGCCCATTTTCTTTATGACCCAATTATACTCATGCGAAAAATGCAAAAGTTCAACTTTTTTTCTATAATTATTGATCTAGAGAGTCCAGAGAATTGTCCTAGACTGGTCTGGTTCTGATCAGGCGAAAAACCAGGGACTAGTTCGCAAAAGTAGGTTTTTAACATATTCATGAATATTTAATGAACAGTTTGATTGACAGTGATGGTTCTTGAGGCAAAGTTGTTCAGCATGAGCAGATCTATCAGATGATATGCATTTTGTGATGATAAGTGTAACACCACGTGATTACAGAGCCTTAAAACTCGTTAGCGCCAACTAGTGGCCGATTTCTTTCAAAATTCTTACAGACCTCTAGGGGCTTGAGCCGAACATGCCCATCGAGTTTCGCTCCGATCGGACTTCGTTAACGGTGCTCAAACCTCATTGGCCAATGGCGGCCATGTTTTTCGAGATACGCCAATATCCTTTTAGACATACATGGCCCCTTGGGCCAAGACACTGCATACCAAATTTCAAGTCATTCGGAAAAACGGTCAGTTGTCTATATGTTTTTATTTGTTTTATAGTGCCACCATGTGGCCAATCGACGCAATTTTTTTACTGTGACCTCAGATTGACCTCTTACACATGTGTACCAAGTTTGGTGAAGTTTACTTAATTACTTCTTGAGTTATAGCCATTTTAGTAAAATAGGCTCCTCCCACAACGTTAATTTTGCACCCCCTAGCGACCATTAATCGAAATTTCAACTTTTTTTCGATAATTATTGATCTTCAGACTCCAGAGAACAATTCCGCACTGGTTTGGTTCCGATCGGGCGAAAAACCAGGGACTAGTTCGCAAAAGTAGGTTTTTGACAAAATTCAAAATGGCGAAAAATCTATCATGGCGGAAATGAAATCGGAGATATACGTTTTTTTCTTCAGGAGCTCTGGATTTCAATGATATAAGACACTTGAAGCTACGCCTTACGGTCTGGGAGTTCTGAGCAGTTTTGCGCTTTTGATTGCTATAGCGCCACCTATGGGCCGATTGGGCTGAGTCCGTGTATCTGAGTAGCGAGCAATAGTACTACCATCTGGCAAAGTTTCAAGTCTCTAGGTCTTACGGTTTGGGCTGCACGATGCGTTTTATGGCGGAAAAATAATAATAATAATTAAAGCTGCAAGCAGCATTTATCGGGGTTCAAGCTATTAAGGCCTTTAAGGGTTTTTAAGCACAAAAACATCAAAAGTTATCAGGTTTTATTTAGCAAGCATGTAACCACTGACATAATAGATGGAAAAGACCATTTACAGCCAATACAGGCAATGTACCATAGGAAATATATGGTTTTAAAGCTTTTTAACAGTTATAGCGCCACCTATAGTCCGATCTCCATAAAATTTGGCATGCTTGTTAATGATGTTATGTCACATATGCTCACCAATTTTTGTGAAGTTCTGAGTTTTCATTTAGGATTTATAGGCTTTTTAGTGTATTTTGCTACGCCCATTTTATAAATGACCCTATTACAGCCATCCAAATGCAAAAGTTCAACTTTTTTTTGATAGTTTTTGATCTAGAGCGTCCAGAGAATTGTCCTAGACTGGTCTGGTTCCAATCGTGCGAAAAACCTAGGACTAGTTCGCAAAAGTAGGTTTTTAACATGTTTGCAAATATTTAATGAACGGTTTGATTGACAGCAATGGTCCTTGAGGCAAAGTTGTTCAGGATGAGGAGATCTATCAAATGATATGCATATTGTGTGGATATTTGTAACACCACGTGATTACAGAGCTGTAAAACTCGTTAGCGCCAACTAGTGGCCGATTTCTTTCAAAATTGTTACAGACCTCTATGGCCTTGAGTCGAACATGCCCATCGAGTTTCGTTCCGATCGGCCTCCGTTAACCTTGTCTAATAGGTGCTCAAACTTCATTGGCCGATGGCGGCCATCTTTTTCGAGATACGCCAATGTCCTCATACACATACATGGCACCTTGGACCAAGACACTGCATGCCAATTTTCAAGTCAATCGGACTAATGGTCAGGTGGTTATAGCCTGTTTTATGTTTTTTTCTTGTTATAGCGCCACCATGTGGCCAATTGCCGCGGTTTTTTTACTGTGACCTCAGATTGACCTCTTACACATGTGTACCAAGTTTGGTGAAGATACCTCATTTACTTCTTGAGTTATAGCCATTTTAGTAAAATAGGCCCCTCCCACAACGTACGTTTTGGCGCCCCTTACCGTCCGTGAGTCGAAATTTCAACTTTTTTTCGATAGTTTTTGATAATCAGACACTAGAGAACATTTCTGCACTGGTTTGGTTCCGATCGGGCGAAAAACCTAGGACTAGTTCGCAAAAGTATGTTTTTGACAAAATTCAAAATGGCGGAAAATCTATCATGGCGGAAATGAAATCGAAGATATACGTTTTGTTCGTCAGGCGTCCAGCTTTCCAATGATATAAGACACTTGAGTCTACGTCATACGGTCTACTAGTTATGAGCAGTTTCGCGCTTTTGGTTGCTATAGCGCCACCTATGGGCCAATCGGGGTCATACTTTGATAGGTTCTCCCCAAATTGAGGACTACCATTTGGCCAAGTTTCAAGGTTCCAGCTCTTACGGTTTGGTCTGCACGATGCGTTTTAGGGGAAAATAATAATAATAATAATAATAATAATAATTAAAGCTGCAAGCAGCATTTATCGGGGTTCAAGCTATTAAGGCCTTTAAGGGTTTTTAAGCACATAAAGCATCAAAAGTTATCAGGTTTTATTTAGCAAGCATGTAACCACTGACATAATAGATGGAAAAGACCATTTACAGCCAATACAGGCAATGTACCATAGGAAATATATGGTTTTAAAGCTTTTTGACAGTTATAGCTCCACCTATGGTCCGATCTCCATAAAATTTGGCATGCTTGTTAATGATGTTATGTCACATATGCTCACCAATTTTTGTGAAGTTCTGAGTTTTCATTTAGGATTTATAGGCTTTTTAGTGTATTTTGCCACGCCCATTTTATAAATGACCCTATTACAGCCATCCAAATGCAAAAGTTCAACTTTTTTTTGATAGTTTTTGATCTAGAGAGTCCAGAGAATTGTCCTAGACTGGTCTGGTTCAGATCGGGCGAAAAACCTAGGACTAGTTCGCAAAAGTAGGTTTTTAATATGTTTGCGAATATTTAATAAACGGTTTGATTGACAGCAATGGTTCTTGAGGCAAAGTTGTTCAGGATGAGGAGATCTATCAAATTATATGCATATTGTGTGGATATTTGTAACACCACGTGATTACAGAGCCGTAAAACTCGTTAGCGCCAACTAGTGGCCGATTTCTTTCAAAATTCTTACAGACCTCTAGGGCCTTGAGTCGAACATGCCCATCTAGTTTCGTTCCGTTCGGCCTCCGTTAACCTTGTCTAATAGGTGCTCAAACTTCATTGGCCAATGGCGGCCATGTTTTTTGAGATACGCCAATGTCCTCATACACATACATGGCACCTTGGACCAAGACACTGCATACCAATTTTCAAGTTAATCGGAGTAATGGTCAGGTGGTTATAGCCTGTTTTATGTTTTTTTCATGTTATAGCGCCACCATGTGGACAATCGCCGCGGTTTTTTTGTTGTGACCTCAGATTGACCTCTTACACATGTGTACCAAGTTTGGTGAAGATACCTCATTTAGTTCTGGAGTTATAGCCATTTTAGTAAAAAAGGCCCCTCCCACAACATACGTTTTGGCGCCCCTTAGCGTCCGTTAATCGAAATTTCAACTTTTTTTCGATACTTTTTGATATTCAGACTCAAGAGAACATTTCTGCACTGGTTTGGTTCCGATCGGGCGAAAAACCTAGGACTAGTTCGCAAAAGTAGGTTTTTGACAAAATTCAAAATGGCGGAAAATCTATCATGGCGGAAATGAAATCGGAGATATACGTTTTGTTCGTCAGGCGTCCAGCTTTCCAATGATATAAGACACTTGAGTCTATGTCATACGGTCTAGTAGTTATGAGCAGTTTTGCGCTTTTGGTTGCTATAGCGCCACCTATGGGCCAATCGGGCTCATACTTTTATAGGTTCTCCCCAAATTGAGGACTACCATTTGGCCAAGTTTCAAGGTTCCAGCTCTTACGGTTTGGTCTGCACGATGCGTTTTAGGGGAAAATAATAATAATAACAAGCAGCATTTATCGGGGTTCAAGCAGTTAAGGCCTTTAAGGCATTTAAGCACAAAAGCATCAAAAGTTATTAAGATTTATTTAGGAAGCATGTAACCACTGACATAATAGATGGAAAAGACCATTTACAGCCAATACAGGCAATTTGCCATGGGATATATATGGTTTTAAAGCTTTTTAACAGTTATAGCGCCACCTATGGTCCGATCTCCATAAAATTGTTTACTGTGACCTCAAATTGAACCCATACACATGTGTACTGAGTTTGGTGAAGATATCTCATTTACTTCTTGAGTTATAGCCATTTGAGTAAAATAGGCTCCTCCCACAACGATTTGCCACATTCTAGAATTATTTAATATGATTCTAGCATGATTTACTATCATATACCATGTTCCAGAATGATTTATTAGGATTCTAGCATGATTTACCTTGATACACCTCATTTCAGTATTATTTACTATGATTTACAATGTTTCTAGCATGATTAACCACATTACTAGCAATTATGTGAAGTGTCAGTGCAAATGAGGTGATGAACACTGACAAAATATTATTGTGTTATAATAGTTAGTTATATACGTGATTTTTGTGTGTGTGTCCAAGTATGAATGCAAAAGCACATGTAAAATATTTCATTATTAAGTAGAATGGCCAGCAGAGGGCACTAGAAGACCACTTATTGGCTCACTTTCACTTTAAACCAGTTTTCTGCACTAAAGCAAACCAGTTTTTCCATGTTAACTCAATGCATGCTTACACACACACACACACACACACACACACACACACACACACACACACACACACACACAGCATAGTTAACCATGATTTACCATGATATACCACGTTCTAGTATTATTTACCAGGAGATAAACGACAATCTAGTATTATTTACTTTGATTTACCATGTTTCTAGCCTGATTTATCACATTACTAGCAATTATTTGAAGTGTCAGTGCAAATAAAGTGATTAACACTGACAAAATATGATTGTGTTATAATGGTTATTGCTATATAAGTGATTTTTTTAGTGTGTATTCAAGTATGAATGCAAGCACATGTTGAAATATTTCATTAATAAGTAGAATGGCCTGCAGAGGGCAGTAGAAGACCACTTATTGGCTCACTTTCACTTTAAACCAGTTTTCTGCACTAAAGCAAACCAGTTTATCCATGTTAACTCAATGCATGCTTACACACACACACACACACACACACACACACACACACAGCATAGTTAACCATGATTTACCACATTACTAGCAATTATTTGAAGTGTCAGTGCAAATAAAGTGATTAACACTGACAAAATATGATTGTGTTATAATAGTTATTGCTATATAAGTGATTTTTAGTGTGTATTCAAGTATAAATGCAAGCACATGTGGAAAAATTTAATTAATAAGTAGAATGGCCAGCAGAGGGCAGTAGAAGACCACTTATTGGCTCACTTTCACTTTAAACCTCATGATTTTGACCAGTTTTCTGCACTAAAGCAAACCAGTGTTTCCATGTTAACTCAATAATGCATACTTGCTACATATGCTACACACAATAATGCTACACACACACACACACACACACACACACACACACACACACACACACACAAATGTTTCAGTGATATTGGTGTCACATTCACCTTCATCACATTCACCTTCTGTCTTCATCACATTCACCATCTGTCGTCATCACCTGCACCTGCTCCTCATCACCCTCCTCATCATCACCTGCTCCTCATCATCATAACCGTCACCTGTTGTCCTTGTCTTGATCTGTGTATTTAAGTTCCCCTCTCATCCATTATCATTGTCGGTTATTGTTTGTGCACTAGCACTCTGTTATGTTTGTTTTCATGTTGGAAAATAAAACCTTTGTTATATTTGTACCACACACACACACACACACACACACACACACACACACACACACACACACACACACCATCATTTATCATGATTTACCATGGCTGATACCAATACCAATATGAGAAAATGACTATTTTAAACAGCAGGGGGCAGTAAAATACCACTTATTGGCTTAACATGCCATTAATTCATATCATTTTCACCTTTTTAACTGTTATAGAGGCAAATTTTGTCCGATCTGTCTGAAAATTTTCATGCTTGTTCAGGGTGATATTTCACACGTTCTGACTTGTTTTTAAGAAGGTCTGAGCATTGATTAAAGAGATATAGGCTTTCGGGGACACTTGGTAAAGGCCAGATTTTGAAGTGAACCTATTATAGCTATCCAAATGAAGTAGTTCAACTTTCTGACAATTATTGATCTAGTGAGTCCAGAGAATTGTATTGCACTAGTTTTTTAACATTATGATATGAAAATTATATGATCAGAGATGGAAAAGACCATTTACAGCCAATACAGGCAGTTTACCATAGGAAATATATGATTTTAAAGCTTTTTAACAGTTATAGCGCCACCTATCGTCCGATCTCCATAGAATTTTTCATGCTTGTTAATGATGTTATGTCACATATGCTGACCAATTTTTGTGAAGTTCTGAGTTTTTATTTAGGATTTATAGGCTTTTTAATGTATTTTGACACGCCCATTTTATAAATTACCCTATTACAGCCATCCAAATGCAAAAGTTCAACTTTTTTTTGATAATTATTGATCTAGAGAGTCCAGAGAATTGTCCTAGACTGGTCTGGTTCCGATCGGGCAAAAAACCTAGGACTAGTTCGCAAAAGTAGGTTTTTAACATATTCATGAATATTTAATGAACTGTTTGATTGACAGCAATGGTTCTAGAGGCAAAGTTGTTCAGCATGAGCAGATCTATCATATGATATGCATTTTGTGACGATAAGTGTAACACCACGTGATTACAGAGCCATAAAACTCGTTAGCGCCAACTAGTGGCCGATTTCTTTCAAAATTCTTACAGACCTCTAGGGGCTTGAGCCGAACATGCCCACTGAGTTTTGTTCCGATCGGCCTCCGTTAACCTTGTCTAATAGGTGCTCAAACTTCATTGGCCGATAGCGGCCATGTTTTTTGAGATACACCAATGTCCTCATAGACATACATGGCACCTTGGACCAAGACACTGCATACCAATTTTCAAGTCAATCGGACTAACGGTCAGGTGGTTATAGCCTGTTTTATGTTTTTTTCATATTATAGCGCCACCATGAGGCCAATCACCGCGATTTTTTTACTGTGACCTCAACTTGAGCTCATACATATGTGTACCGAGTTTGGTGAAAATATCTCATTTCGTTCACGAGTTATAGCCATTTTTGTATAATTAGCTCCGCCTCCTGCGAACGTTTTGATGCCCCTTAGCAACCGTGGATCGAAATTTTAACTTTTTTTCGATAATTATTGATATTCAGACTCCTGTGAATATTTCTGCACTGGTTTGGTTCCGATCGGGCGAAAAACCAGGGACTAGTTCGCAAAAGTAGGTTTTGGACAAAATCCAAAATGGCGGAAAAATTTGCATACCGGAAATGAAATCCTTGAGGCCTTTTTTGTTCGGCTTGACCCAAGGATTCCAAAGATATAAGACACTTGAGTCTGTGACAAAGGGTTGATGAGATTTAAGCAAAAATATGCAATTTTTTTGTTTTTTGCACTGTAGCGCCACCTATTGGCCAATCTAGCTCATATTCTCTGAACCTCTCCTCGATTTTTGTACTACCTTCTGGCCAAGTTTCAAGTCACTAGCACTTACGGTTTAGGCTGCACGATGCGTTTTACGGCGGAATAATAATAATAATAATAAAAATCAGCACAATTACAATAGGGTTTCAGCATTTCATGCTTGAACCCCTAAAAATCAGTACAATTACAATAGGGTTTCAGCACTTCGTGCTTGAACCCCTAAAAATCAGGACGATTACAATAGGGTTTCAGCACTTCGTGCTTGAACCCCTAATTAAAGCTGCAAGCAGCATTTATCGGGGTTCAAGCAGTTAAGGCCTTTAAGGCCTTTAAGGCCTTTAAGCACAAAAGCATCAAAAGTTATTAGTTTTATTTAGCAAGCATCTAACCACTGACATAATAGATGAAAAAGACTATTTACAGCCAATACAGGCAATGTACCATAGGAAATATATGGTTTTAAAGCTTTTTAACAGTTATAGCGCCACCTATGGTCCAGTCTCCATAAAATTGTTTACTGTGACCTCAAATTGAACCCATACACGTGTACTGAGTTTGGTGAAGATATCTCATTTACTTCTTGACTTATAGCCATTTTAGTAAAATAGGCTCCTCCCACAACAATTTACCACATTCTAGTATTATTTACTATGATTCTAGCATGATTGTGCTCCAATAGTAATTGTTATATAAGTGATTTTTTAGTGTCTTATTGTTATATAAGTGATTTTTAGTGTCTAATAAATGTAAAAGCATATGTGAGTAGACTTCATTAATAAGTAGAATGGCCAGCAGAGGGCAGTAGAAGACCACATATTGGCACACTTTCACTTTAAACTTCTTGTTTTTCACCATTTTTCTGCACTAAAGCAAACCAGTTTTTCCATTTTAACTCCATAATGCATGTTTACACACACACACACACACACACACACACACACACACACACACACACACACACACACACACACACACACAAAGACAAATCTTGTTGTTTTTTCAATGCTATTGGGATGTCATTATGAAAATATATTTGAATGGTCTATAAACATTTCACAAAGTCTTTGTAAGCTATTAATCAGATTATTCAGAATTTATTCAGAAACCTAAGACTACACACACACATTATGTTGTAGATACCGATATTTGATATATATGATGTGATCAAACTGTCAATACTAATACTTTAACAGATGGATTTTGACTAAATGTAATTGTAAATGTTAAAATAGGGATTTTATAAAGTCTCAATATAAATTATAGAACAATATGACAAAATGACTATTTTAAACAGCAGGGGGCAGTAAAATACCACTTATTGGCTTAATATACCATTATATTCATATCATTTTCACCTTTTTAACTGTTATAGAGGCAAATTTTGTCCGATCTGTCTGAAAATTTCCATGCATGTTCAGAGTGATATTTCACATGTTCTGACTTGTTTTTAAGAAGGTTTGAACATTCATTAAAGAGATATAGGCTTTCGGGGACACTTGGTAAAGGCCACATTTTGAAGTGAACCTATTATAGCTATCCAAATGAAGAAGTTCAACTTTTTCTGACAACTATTGTTCTAGTGAGTCCAGAGAATGGTTATGCGATAGTTTTTAACATTATGATATGAAAATTATATGATCAGACATGGAAAAGACCATTTACAGCCAATACAGGCAGTTTGCCATAGGAAATATATGGTTTAAAAGCCTTTTAACTGTTATAGCGCCACCTTTGGTCCGATCTCCATAAAATGTTGCATGCTTGTTAATGATGTTATGTCACATATGCTCACCAACTTTTGTGAAGTTATGAGTTTTCATTTAGGATTTATAGGGTTTTTAGTGTATTTTGCCACGCCCATTTTATGAATGACCCTATTACAGCCATCCAAATGCAAAAGTTCAACTTTTTTTTGATAATTATTGATCAGGAGAGTCCAGAGAATTGTCCTAGACTGGTCTGGTTCCGATCGGACGAAAAACCAGGGACTAGTTCGCAAAAGTAGGTTTTTAACATATTCGCGAATAATTAATGAACGATTTGATTGACAGCAATGGTTCTTGAGGCAATGTTGTTCAGCATGAGCAGATCTATCAAATGATATGCATTTTGTGACAATAAGTGTAACACCACGTGATTACAGAGCCGTAAAACTCGTTAGCGCCAACTAGTGGCCGATTTCTTTCAAAATTCTTACAGACCTCTAGGGCTATGAGTTGAACATGCCCATCGAGTTTCGTTCCGATCGGCCTCCGTTAACCTTGTCTAATAGGTGCTCAAACTTCATTGGCCGATGGCGGCCATGTTTTTTGAGATACACCAATGTCCTCATAGACATACATGACACCTTGGGCCAAGACACTGCATACCAATTTTCAAGTCAATCGGACTAACGGTCAGGTGGTTAAAGCCTGTTTTATGTTTTTTTCATGTTATAGCGCCACCATGTGGCCAATCGCCGCGATTTTTTTACTGTGACCTCAGATTGACCTCTTACACATGTGTACCGAGTTTGGTGAAGATACCTCATTTACTTCTGGAGTTATAGCCATTTTAGTAAAATAGGCCCCTCCCACAACGTACGTTTTGGCGCCCCTTAGCGTCCGTGAATCGAAATTTCAACTTTTTTTCGATAATTATTGATATTCAGACTCCAGAGAACATTTCTGTACTGGTTTGGTTCCGATCGGGCGAAAAACCTAGGACTAGTTCGCAAAAGTAGGTTTTTGGCAAAATTCAAAATGGCGGAAAATCTATCATGGCGGAAATGAAATCGGAGATATACGTTTTGTTCGTCAGGCATCCAGCTTTCCAATGATATAAGACACTTGAGTCTACGACATACGGTCTAGGAGTTCTGAGCAGTTTCGCGCTTTTGGTTGCTGTAGCGCCACCTATGGGCCGATTTGGCTAAGTCCGTGTATCTGAGTAGCGAGCAATACTACTACCATTTGACCAAGTATCACGTCTCTAGGCCTTACGGTTTTGGCTGCACGATGCGTTTTAGGGAAGAATAATAATAATAATTAAAGCTGCAAGCAGCATTTATCGGGGTTCAAGCTATTAAGGCCTTTAAGGGTTTTTAAGCACAAAAGCATCAAAAGTTATCAGGTTTTATTTAGCAAGCATGTAACCACTGACATAATAGATGGAAAAGACCATTTACAGCCAATACAGGCAATGTACCATAGGAAATATATGGTTTTAAAGCTTTTTAACAGTTATAGCGCCACCTATAGTCCGATCTCCATAAAATTTGGCATGCTTGTTAATGATGTTATGTCACATATGCTCACCAATTTTTGTGAGGTTCTGAGTTTTCATTTAGGATTTATAGGCTTTTTAGTGTATTTTGCTACGCCCATTTTATAAATGACCCTATTACAGCCATCCAAATGCAAAAGTTCAACTTTTTTTTGATAGTTTTTGATCTAGAGAGTCCAGAGAATTGTCCTAGACTGGTCTGGTTCCAATCGTGCGAAAAACCTAGGACTAGTTCGCAAAAGTAGGTTTTTAACATGTTTGCGAATATTTAATGAACGGTTTGATTGACAGCAATGGTCCTTGAGGCAAAGTTGTTCAGGATGAGGAGATCTATCAAATGATATGCATATTGTGTGGATATTTGTAACACCACGTGATTACAGAGCTGTAAAACTCGTTAGCGCCAACTAGTGGCCGATTTCTTTCAAAATTGTTACAGACCTCTATGGCCTTGAGTCGAACATGCCCATCGAGTTTCGTTCCGATCGGCCTCCGTTAACCTTGTCTAATAGGTGCTCAAAATTCATTGGCCGATGGCGGCCATGTTTTTCGAGATACGCCAATGTCCTCATACACATACATGGCACCTTGGACCAAGACACTGCATGCCAATTTTCAAGTCAATCGGACTAATGGTCAGGTGGTTATAGCCTGTTTTATGTTTTTTTCATGTTATAGCGCCACCATGTGGCCAATTGCCGCGGTTTTTTTACTGTGACCTCAGATTGACCTCTTACACATGTGTACCAAGTTTGGTGAAGATACCTCATTTACTTCTGGAGTTATAGCCATTTTAGTAAAATAGGCCCCTCCCACAACGTACGTTTTGGCGCCCCTTACCGTCCGTGAGTCGAAATTTCAACTTTTTTTCGATAGTTTTTGATAATCAGACTCTAGAGAACATTTCTGCACTGGTTTGGTTCCGATCGGGCGAAAAACCTAGGACTAGTTCGCAAAAGTATGTTTTTGACAAAATTCAAAATGGCGGAAAATCTATCATGGCGGAAATGAAATCGGAGATATACGTTTTGTTCGTCAGGCGTCCAGCTTTCCAATGATATAAGACACTTGAGTCTACATCATACGGTCTAGTAGTTATGAGCAGTTTCGCGCTTTTGGTTGCTATAGCGCCACCTATGGGCCAATCGGGGTCATACTTTGATAGGTTCTCCCCAAATTGAGGACTACCATTTGGTCAAGTTTCAAGGTTCCAGCTCTTACGGTTTGGTCTGCACGATGCGTTTTAGGGGAAAATAATAATAATAATAATAATAATAATTAAAGCTGCAAGCAGCATTTATCGGGGTTCAAGCATTTAAGGCCTTTAAGCACATAAGCATTTAAGACATTAAGTTTTATTTAGAAAGCTTTTAACCACTGAAATAATAGATGGAAAAGTCCATTTACAGCCAATACAGGCAATTTACCATAGGAAATATATGGTTTTCAAACCTTTTTAACAGTTATAGCGCCACCTATGGTCCGATCAACATGAAATTTGGCATGCTTGTTTAGAATATTATGGCACATATGCTCACCAATTTTCGTGAAGTTCTGAGTTTTCGTTTAGGATTTATAAGCTTTTGAGTGCATTTTGCCACGCCCATTTTCTTTATGACCCAATTATAGCCATAAGAAAAATTCAAAAGTTCAACTTTTTTTCGATAATTATTGATCAGGAGAGTCCAGAGAATTGTCCTAGACTGGTCTGGTTCCGATCGGGCAAAAAACCAGGGACTAGTTCGCAAAAGTAGGTTTTTAACATATTCGCGAATAATTAATGAACGATTTGATTGACAGCAATGGTTCTTGAGGCAATGTTGTTCAGCATGAGCAGATCTATCAAATGATATGCATTTTGTGACAATAAGTGTAACATCACGTGATTACAGAGCCGTAAAACTCGTTAGCGCCAACTAGTGGCCGATTTCTTTCAAAATTCTTACAGACCTCTAGGGCTATGAGTTGAACATGCCCATCGAGTTTCGTTCCGATCGGCCTCCGTTAACCTTGTCTAATAGGTGCTCAAACTTCATTGGCCGATGGCGGCCATGTTTTTCGAGATACACCAATGTCCTCATAGACATACATGACACCTTGGGCCAAGACACTGCATACCAATTTTCAAGTCAATCGGACTAACGGTCAGGTGGTTAAAGCCTGTTTTATGTTTTTTTCATGTTATAGCGCCACCATGTGGCCAATCGCCGCGATTTTTTTACTGTGACCTCAGATTGACCTCTTACACATGTTTACCGAGTTTGGTGAAGATACCTCATTTACTTCTGGAGTTATAGCCATTTTAGTAAAATAGGCCCCTCCCACAACGTACGTTTTGGCGCCCCTTAGCATCCGTGAATCGAAATTTCAACTTTTTTTCGATAATTATTGATATTCAGACTCCAGAGAACATTTCTGTACTGGTTTGGTTCCGATCGGGCGAAAAACCTAGGACTAGTTCGCAAAAGTAGGTTTTTGGCAAAATTCAAAATGGCGGAAAATCTATCATGGCGGAAATGAAATCGGAGATATACGTTTTGTTCGTCAGGCATCCAGCTTTCCAATGATATAAGACACTTGAGTCTACGACATACGGTCTAGGAGTTCTGAGCAGTTTCGCGCTTTTGGTCGCTGTAGCGCCACCTATGGGCCGATTTGGCTAAGTCCGTGTATCTGAGTAGCGAGCAATACTACTACCATTTGACCAAGTATCACGTCTCTAGGCCTTACGGTTTTGGCTGCACGATGCGTTTTAGGGAAGAATAATAATAATAATAAAAATCAGGGCAATTACAATAGGGTTTCAGCACTTCGTGCTTGAACCCCTAATAATAAAAATCAGTACAATTACAATAGGGTTTCAGCACTTCGTGCTTGAACCCCTAAAAATCAGTACAATTACAATAGGGTTTCAGCACTTCGTGCTTGAACCCCTAAAAATCAGTACAATTACAATAGGGTTTCAGCACTTCGTGCTTGAACCCCTAATTAAAGCTGCAAGCAGCATTTATCGGGGTTCAAGCATTTAAGGCCTTTAAGCACATAAGCATTTAAGACATTACGTTTTATTTAACAAGCTTTTAACCACTGAAATTATAGATGGAAAAATCCATTTACAGCCAATATAGGCAATTTACCATAGGAAATATGTAGTTTTAAAACTTTTTGCCAGTTATAGCGCCACCTATGGTCCGATCTACATGAAATTTTGCATGCTTGTTTAGAATGTTATGGCACATATGCTCACCCATTTTCGTGAAGTTCTGAGTTTTCGTTTAGGATTTATAGGCTTCTGAGTGCATTTTGCCACGCCCATTTTCTTTATGACCCAATTATACCCATGCGAAAAATGCAAAAGTTCAACTTTTTTTCGATAATTATTGATCTAGAGAGTCCAGAGAATTGTCCTAGACTGGTCTGGTTCTGATCGGGCGAAAAACCAGGGACTAGTTCGCAAAAGTAGGTTTTTAACATATTCATGAATATTTAATGAACAGTTTGATTGACAGTGATGGTTCTTGAGGCAAAGTTGTTCAGCATGAGCAGATCTATCAGATGATATGCATTTTGTGATGATAAGTGTAACACCACGTGATTACAGAGCCTTAAAACTCGTTAGCGCCAACTAGTGGCCGATTTCTTTCAAAATTCTTACAGACCTCTAGGGGCTTGAGCCGAACATGCCCATCGAGTTTCGCTCCGATCGGACGTCGTTAACGGTGCTCAAACCTCATTGGCCAATGGCGGCCATGTTTTTTGAGATACGCCAATATCCTTTTAGACATACATGGCCCCTTGGGCCAAGACACTGCATACCAAATTTCAAGTCATTCGGAAAAACGGTCAGTTGTCTATATGTTTTTATTTGTTTTATAGCGCCACCATGTGGCCAATCGACGCAATTTTTTTACTGTGACCTCAGATTGACCTCTTACACATGTGTACCAAGTTTGGTGAAGTTTACTTAATTACTTCTTGAGTTATAGCCATTTTAGTAAAATAGGCTCCTCCCACAACGTTAATTTTGCACCCCCTAGCGACCATTAATCGAAATTTCAACTTTTTTTCGATAATTATTGATCTTCAGACTCCAGAGAACAATTCCGCACTGGTTTGGTTCCGATCGGGCGAAAAACCAGGGACTAGTTCGCAAAAGTAGGTTTTTGACAAAATTCAAAATGGCGAAAAATCTATCATGGCGGAAATGAAATCGGAGATATACGTTTTTTTCTTCAGAAGCTCTGGATTTCAATGATATAAGACACTTGAAGCTACGCCTTACGGTCTGGGAGTTCTGAGCAGTTTTGCGCTTTTGATTGCTATAGCGCCACCTATGGGCCGATTGGGCTGAGTCCGTGTATCTGAGTAGCGAGCAATAGTACTACCATCTGGCAAAGTTTCAAGTCTCTAGGTCTTACGGTTTGGGCTGCACGATGCGTTTTATGGCGGAAAAATAATAATAATAAAAATCAGGACGATTACAATAGGGTTTCAGCACTTCGTGCTTGAACCCCTAATTAAAGCTGCAAGCAGCATTTATCGGGGTTCAAGCAGTTAAGGCCTTTAAGGCATTTAAGCACAAAAGCATCAAAAGTCATTAAGATTTATTTAGCAAGCATGTAAACACTGACATAATAGATGGAAAAGACCATTTACAGCCAATACAGGCAAATTGCCATGGGATATATATGGTTTTAAAGCTTTTTAACAGTTATAGCGCCACCTATGGTCCGATCTCCATAAAATTGTTTATTGTGACCTCAAATTGAACCCATACACATGTGTACTGATTTTGGTGAAGATATCTCATTTACTTCTTGAGTTATAGCCATTTGAGTAAAATAGGCTCCTCCCACAACGATTTGCCACATTCAAGAATTATTTAATATGATTCTAGCATGATTTACTATCATATACCATGTTCCAGAATGATTTATTAGGATTCTAGCATGATTTACCTTGATACACCTCATTTCAGTATTATTTACTATGATTTACAATGTTTCTAGCATGATTAACCACATTACTAGCAATTATGTGAAGTGTCAGTGCAAATGAGGTGATGAACACTGACAAAATATTATTGTGTTATAATAGTTAGTTATATACGTGATTTTTAGTGTGTGTCCAAGTATGAATGCAAAAGCACATGTAAAATATTTCATTATTAAGTAGAATGGCCAGCAGAGGGCACTAGAAGACCACTTATTGGCTCACTTTCACTTTAAACCAGTTTTCTGCACTAAAGCAAACCAGTTTTTCCATGTTAACTCAATGCATGCTTACACACACACACACACACACACACACACACACACACACACACACACACACACACAGCATAGTTAACCATGATTTACCATGATATACCACGTTCTAGTATTATTTACCAGGAGATAAACGACAATCTAGTATTATTTACTTTGATTTACCATGTTTCTAGCCTGATTTATCACATTACTAGCAATTATTTGAAGTGTCAGTGCAAATAAAGTGATTAACACTGACAAAATATGATTGTGTTATAATAGTTATTGCTATATAAGTGATTTTTTAGTGTGTATTCAAGTATAAATGCAAGCACATGTGGAAATATTTAATTAATAAGTAGAATGGCCAGCAGAGGGCACTAGAAGACCACTTATTGGCTCACTTTCACTTTAAACTTCATGATTTTCACCATTTTTCTGTACTAAAGCAAACCAGTTTTTCCATTTTAACTCCATAATGCATGTTTACACACACACACACACACACACACACACACACACACACACACACACACAAAGACAAATGTTGTTGTTTTTTCAATGCTATTGGGATATGTCATTATGAAAATATATTTCAATGGTCTATAAACATTTCACAAAGTCTTTGTAAGCTATTAATCAGATTATTCAGAATTTATTTAGAAACCTAAGACTACACACACACATTATGTTGTAGATACAGATATTTGAAATATATGATGTGATCAAACTGTCAATACTAATACTTTAACAGATGGATTTTGAGTAAATGTAATTGTAAATGTTAAAATAGGGATTTTATAAAGTCTAAATATAAATTATAGAACAATATGACAAAATGACTATTTTAAACAGCAGGGGGCAGTAAAATACCACTTATTGGCTTAATATGCCATTAATTCATATCATTTTCACCTTTTTAACTGTTACAGAGGCAAATTTTGTCCGATCTGTCTGAAATTTTTCATCCTTGTTCAGGGTGATATTTCACACGTTCTGACTTGTTTTTAAGAAGGTCTGAGCATTGATTAAAGAGATATAGGCTTTCGGGGACACTTGGTAAAGGCCACATTTTGAAGTGAACCTATTATAGCTATCCAAATGAAGAAGTTCAACTTTTTCTGACAACTATTGTTCTAGTGAGTCCAGAGAATGGTTATGCGATAGTTTTTAACATTATGATATGAAAATTATATGATCAGTTATGAGCAGTTTCGCGCTTTTGGTTGTTATAGCGCCACCTATGGGCCAATCGGGGTCATAATCTCTGAACCTTTCCTCGATTTTTGTACTACCATCTGGCAAAGTTTCAAAGTTCCAGCTCTTACGGTTTGGGCTGCACGATGCGTTTTACGGCAGAATAATAATAATAATTAAAGCTGCAAGCAGCATTTATCGGGGTTCAAGCAATTAAAGGGACACTTCACCCATTTGCATTAAGCTTTGTATTGTTAGAAACCCAGTCATATATTATAATAAACGTGGATTTTTCATTAATTTTTCCCTGAGATGGGAGAAATAAGGATTTAAGTGTTTTACTTCCTGCTTATTATGACGTAAAAATCATCATTTTGCGTCATAATAAGCAGGAAGTCACATTTCATTGAAAAGTGTAGAGACTACAAACACTAGCTCCTCATTATTCCAGGGGGCGGGACCCGCTCACGTACAGGCCTATTACAGATCAGTGGGTGGGACTTCACTTTCTGAAACTAAAAGCAATATCCTCCATCTTGTTTGGAAGCTAAGCTAACAGGCACTGTGGAGCAAGCTGTGAAGATATGACAATAGCGGAGGGTAACGTTACTCAATATGATGTAGAAGAAGAGGATTTCGGAAGTCTGATGCTCGAATCAGGTGTTTGTGGCTACCTTTACAAGCCGCATAGCGTATAGCAGCCGAGGCAGAAGACCTGCCTGTCGCGGACGAGAAGCCCAGACTGGCTCGAGCTGGGGGCGGACTGGTGGCGCCGGTGATCTCACTATGCAACTACGAACCGCTACGAACACAGAGATAGAGTCCGTCTGCTGCAAAGCATTTAAACGATGCCAATTTCTCCTGGACGAAATCTCTGAATCAGACGAGGACACGGACGTTTGTGTTGTGAACCATCCTAGTTTCGCACCGCATCTGACTGAACATCCCGGTAACGTAACCATGCAATAATTCACCACTTCGAAAGAAATACAAATGAGGAGTAATTCATTAATGAGTTCGCCAACTAACTAACGTTAGACATTTTGTGTGAAATGAATTTCAAGCTCCGGTGGTAGCTAGCCTTATGGACGGATGAGTGATTCATATGCTGTTCTGGATTAGTGGGAGTGGCTTGCGCAGCTGTGCAATGTGGTGCATTGTGGGAGTTGTTGTCTTTCATACAAATGCGTCCTGAAGTTACTTTCTTTCTTTCCTCGGTCAAGAAGGCACCAAATTCAAAATTTATTTTACATTTCGACTACATATATGACCCACTTTCAATAAAGATCAATGTTCCCATGGGTGAAATGCTCCTTTAAGGCCTTTAAGGCCTTTAAGCATAAAAGCATCAAAAGTTATTAAGATTTATTTAGCAAGCATGTAACTACTGACATAATAGATGAAAAAGACCATTTACCATAGGAAATATATGGTTTTAAAGCTTTTTAACAGTTATAGCGCCACCTTTGGTCCGATCTCCATAAAATTTGGCATGCTTGTTAATGATGTTATTTCACATATGTTCACCAATTTTTGTGAAGTTCTGAGTTTTTATTTATGATTTATAGGTTTTTTTATTTATTTTGCCCCGCCCATTTTATAAATGACCCTATTACAGCCATCCAAATGCAAAAGTTCAACTTTTTTTTGATAATTATTGATCTAGAGAGTCCAGAGAATTGTCCTAGACTGGTCTGGTTCCGATCGGGCGAAAAACCAGGGACTAGTTCGCAAAAGTAGGTTTTTAACATAATTACGAATATTTAATGAACGGTTTGATTGACAGCAATAGTTCTTGAGGCAAAGTTGTTCAGCATGAGCAGTTCTATCAAATGATATGCATTTTGTGACAATAAGTGTAACACCACGTGATTACAGAGCCATTAAACTCGTTAGCGCCAACTAGTGGCCGATTTCTTTCAAAATTCTTACAGACCTCTAGGGGCTTGAGCCGAACATGCCCACTGAGTTTCGTTCTGATTGGCCTCCGTTAACCTTGTCTAATAGGTGCTCAAACTTCATTGGCCGATGGCGGCCATGTTTTTCGAGATACACCAATGTCCTCATAGACATACATGGCACCTTGGACCAAGACACTGCATACCAATTTTCAAGTCAATCGGACAAACGGTCAGGTGGTTATAGCCTGTTTTATGTTTTTTTAATGTTATAGCGCCATGTGGCTAATCACCGCGATTTCTTTACTGTGACCTTAGATTGACCTCTTACACATGTGTACCAAGTTTGGTGAAGATAACTCATTTACTTCTGGAGTTATAGCCATTTTAGTAAAACTAGCTCCGCCTCCTTCGAACGTTTTGGCGCCCCTTAGCGACCGTGAATCAAAATTTAAACTTTTTTTTAATAATTATTGATATTCAGACTCCAGAGAACATTTCTGCACTTGTTTGGTTCCGATCGTACAAAAAACCTAGGACTAGTTCGCAAAAGTAGGTTTTGGACAAAATCCAAAATGGTGGAAAATTTGCATACCGGAAAGGAAATCCTTGAGGCCTTTTTTGTTCGGCTTGAGCCAAGGATTCCAATGATATAAGACACTTGAGTCTGTGACAAAGGGTTGGTGAGATTTAAGCAAAAATGTGCCATTTTTTTGTTTTTTGCACTGTAGCGCCACCTATTGGCCAATCTGGCTCATATTTTGATAACCTCTCCTCGATTTTTGTACTACCATATGGCAAAGTTTCAAGTCTCTAGCACTTACGGTTTGGGCTGCACGATGCGTTTTACGGCAGAAGAAAAATAATAATAATAATTAAAGCTGCAAGCAGCATTTATCGGGGTTCAAGCAGTTAAGGCCTTTAAGGCATTTAAGCACAAAAGCATCAAAAGTTATTAAGATTTATTTAGCAAGCATGTAACCACTGACATAATAGATGGAAAAGACCATTTACAGCCAATACAGGCAATTTGCCATGGGATATATATGGTTTTAAAGCTTTTTAACAGTTATAGCGCCACCTATGGTCCGATCTCCATAAAATTGTTTACTGTGACCTCAAATTGAACCCATACACATGTGTACTGAGTTTGGTGAAGATATCTCATTTACTTCTTGAGTTATAGCCATTTGAGTAAAATAGGCTCCTCCCACAACGATTTGCCACATTCTAGAATTATTTAATATGATTCTAGCATGATTTACTATCATATACCATGTTCCAGAATGATTTATTAGGATTCTAGCATGATTTACCTTGATACACCTCATTTCAGTATTATTTACTATGATTTACAATGTTTCTAGCATGATTAACCACATTACTAGCAATTATGTGAAGTGTCAGTGCAAATGAGGTGATGAACACTGACAAAATATTATTGTGTTATAATAGTTAGTTATATACGTGATTTTTAGTGTGTGTCCAAGTATGAATGCAAAAGCACATGTAAAAGCTCCAAAACTCTGGAATAGCCTTCCTGATACTGTTCGTTGCTCAGACTCGCTCTCCCAGTTTAAAACTAGATTAAAGTCGCATCTCTTCAGCCAGGCATTCATATAATATTTTTAATCTTACAGTTCAAATTACAATCCGGCCTCTAGTTAATAAACGCCAGAGGAGAACTGGCCCCCGACTGAGCCTGGGTTCTCCCAAGGTTTTTTTTTTCTCCATTGGGTCACCTGATGGAGTTTTAGGACACTATTAGGTCACTTGATGGAGTTTTTCGGTTCCTTGCCACTGTTGCCTTTGGCTTGCTCAGTTGGGGATATTCTGGGGATATCTAATTTGATTTTATCAATAAATTCCACTAGAAACAAACCTTGTTGTATTATTTTAATTTAATACTGTGAAGCTGCTTTGATACAATCTGTATTGTGAAAAGCGCTATACAAATATACTTGACTTGACTTGACTTGACTTAAAATATTTCATTATTGAGTAGAATGGCCAGCAGAGGGCACTAGAAGACCACTTATTGGCTCACTTTCACTTTAAACCAGTTTTCTGCACTAAAGCAAACCAGTTTTTCCATGTTAACTCAATGCATGCTTACACACACACACACACACACACACACACACACACACACACACACACATACACACACAGTTTAGTTAACCATGATTTACCATGATATACCACGTTCTAGTATTATTTACCAGGAGATAAACGACAATCTAGTATTATTTACTTTGATTTACCATGTTTCTAGCCTGATTTATCACATTACTAGCAATTATTTGAAGTGTCAGTGCAAATAAAGTGATTAACACTGACAAAATATGATTGTGTTATAAAAGTTATTGCTATATAAGTGATTTTTTTAGTGTGTATTCAAGTATGAATGCAAGCACATGTTGAAATATTTCATTAATAAGTAGAATGGCCAGCAGAGGGCAGTAGAAGACCACTTATTGGCTCACTTTCACTTTAAACCAGTTTTCTGCACTAAAGCAAACCAGTTTATCCATGTTAACTCAATGCATGCTTACACACACACACACACACACACACACACACACACACACACACACACACACACACAGACACACACACACAGCATAGTTAACCATGATTTACCATGATTTACCACATTACTAGCAATTATTTGAAGTGTCAGTGCAAATAAAGTGATTAACACTGACAAAATATGATTGTGTTATAATAGTTATTGCTATATAAGTGATTTTTAGTGTGTATTCAAGTATAAATGCAAGCACATGTGGAAAAATTTAATTAATAAGTAGAATGGCCAGCAGAGGGCAGTAGAAGACCACTTATTGGCTCACTTTCACTTTAAACCTCATGATTTTGACCAGTTTTCTGCACTAAAGCAAACCAGTGTTTCCATGTTAACTCAATAATGCATACTTGCTACATATGCTACACACAATAATGCTACACACACACACACACACACACACACACACACACACACACACACACACACAAATGTTTTAGTGATATTGGTGTCACATTCACCTTCATCACATTCACCTTCTGTCTTCATCACATTCACTATCTGTCGTCATCACCTGCACCTGCTCCTCATCACCCTCCTCATCATCACCTGCTCCTCATCATCATAACCGTCACCTGTTGTCCTTGTCTTGATCTGTGTATTTAAGTTCCCCTCTCATCCATTATCATTGTCGGTTATTGTTTGTGCACTAGCACTCTGTTATGTTTGTTTTCATGTTGGAAAATAAAACCTTTGTTATATTTGTACCACACACACACACACACACACACACACACACACACACACACACACCATCATTTATCATGATTTACCATGGCTGATACCAATACCAATATGAGAAAATGACTATTTTAAACAGCGGGGGGCAGTAAAATACCACTTATTGGCTTAACATGCCATTAATTCATATCATTTTCACCTTTTTAACTGTTATAGAGGCAAATTTTGTCCGATCTGTCTGAAAATTTTCATGCTTGTTCAGGGTGATATTTCACACGTTCTGACTTGTTTTTAAGAAGGTCTGAGCATTGATTAAAGAGATATAGGCTTTCGGGGACACTTGGTAAAGGCCAGATTTTGAAGTGAACCTATTATAGCTATCCAAATGAAGTAGTTCAACTTTTTCTGACAATTATTGATCTAGTGAGTCCAGAGAATTGTATTGCACTAGTTTTGAACATTATGATATGAAAATTATATGATCAGAGATGGAAAAGACCATTTACAGCCAATACAGGCAGTTTACCATAGGAAATATATGATTTTAAAGCTTTTTAACAGTTATAGCGCCACCTATCGTCCGATCTCCATAGAATTTTTCATGCTTGTTAATGATGTTATGTCACATATGCTGACCACTTTTTGTGAAGTTCTGAGTTTTTATTTAGGATTTATAGGCTTTTTAATGTATTTTGACACGCCCATTTTATAAATGACCCTATTAGAGCCATCCAAATGCAAAAGTTCAACTTTTTTTTGATAGTTTTTGATCTAGAGAGTCCAGAGAATTGTCCTAGACTGGTCTGGTTCCGATCGGGCGAAAAACCTAGGACTAGTTCGCAAAAGTAGGTTTTTAACATGTTTGCGAATATTTAATGAACGGTTTGATTGACAGCAATGGTTCTTGAGGCAAAGTTGTTCAGGATGAGGAGATCTATCAAATGATATGCATATTGTGTGGATATTTGTAACACCACGTGATTACAGAGCCATAAAACTCGTTAGCGCCAACTAGTGGCCGATTTCTTTCAAAATTCTTACAGACCTCTAGGGCCTTGAGTCGAACATGCCCATCGAGTTTCGTTCCGATCGGCCTCCGTTAACCTTGTCTAATAGGTGCTCAAATTTCATTGGCCGATGGCGGCCATGTTTTTTGAGATACGCCAATGTCCTCATACACATACATGGCACCTTGGACCAAGACACTGCATACCAATTTTCAAGTCAATCGGACTAACGGTCAGGTGGTTATAGCCTGTTTTATGTTTTTTTCATGTTATAGCGCCACCATGTGGCCAATCGCCGCGGTTTTTTTACTGTGACCTCAGATTGACCTCTTACACATGTGTACCAAGTTTGGTGAAGATACCTCATTTACTTCTGGAGTTATAGCCATTTTAGTAAAATAGGCCCTGCCCACGACGTACGTTTTGGCGCCCCTTAGCGTCCGTGAATCGAAATTTCAACTTTTTTTCGATAGTTTTTGATATTCAGACTCAAGAGAACATTTCTGCACTGGATTGGTTCCGATCGGGCGAAAAACCTAGGACTAGTTCGCAAAAGTAGGTTTTTGACAAAATTCAAAATGGCGGAAAATCTATCATGGCGGAAATGAAATCGGAGATATACGTTTTGTTCGTCAGGCGTCCAGCTTTCCAATGATATAAGACACTTGAGTCTACGACATACGGTCTAGTAGTTATGAGCAGTTTTGCGCTTTTGGTTGCTATAGCGCCACCTATGGGCCAATCGGGGTCATACTTTTATAGGTTCTCCCCAAATTGAGGACTACCATTTGGCCAAGTTTCAAGGTTCCAGCTCTTACGGTTTGGTCTGCACGATGCGTTTAAGGGGAAAATAATAATAATAATAATAATAATTAAAGCTGCAAGCAGCATTTATCGGGGTTCAAGCAGTTAAGGCCTTTAAGGCATTTAAGCACAAAAGCATCAAAAGTTATTAAGATTTATTTAGGAAGCATGTAACCACTGACATAATAGATGGAAAAGACCATTTACAGCCAATACAGGCAATTTGCCATGGGATATATATGGTTTTAAAGCTTTTTAACAGTTATAGCGCCACCTATGGTCCGATCTCCATAAAATTGTTTACTGTGACCTCAAATTGAACCCATACACATGTGTACTGAGTTTGGTGAAGATATCTCATTTACTTCTTGAGTTATAGCCATTTGAGTAAAATAGGCTCCTCCCACAACGATTTGCCACATTCTAGAATTATTTAATATGATTCTAGCATGATTTACTATCATATACCATGTTCCAGAATGATTTATTAGGATTCTAGCATGATTTACCTTGATACACCTCATTTCAGTATTATTTACTATGATTTACAATGTTTCTAGCATGATTAACCACATTACTAGCAATTATGTGAAGTGTCAGTGCAAATGAGGTGATGAACACTGACAAAATATTATTGTGTTATAATAGTTAGTTATATACGTGATTTTTGTGTGTGTGTCCAAGTATGAATGCAAAAGCACATGTAAAATATTTCATTATTAAGTAGAATGGCCAGCAGAGGGCACTAGAAGACCACTTATTGGCTCACTTTCACTTTAAACCAGTTTTCTGCACTAAAGCAAACCAGTTTTTCCATGTTAACTCAATGCATGCTTACACACACACACACACACACACACACACACACACACACACACACACACACAGCATAGTTAACCATGATTTACCATGATATACCACGTTCTAGTATTATTTACCAGGAGATAAACGACAATCTAGTATTATTTACTTTGATTTACCATGTTTCTAGCCTGATTTATCACATTACTAGCAATTATTTGAAGTGTCAGTGCAAATAAAGTGATTAACACTGACAAAATATGATTGTGTTATAATGGTTATTGCTATATAAGTGATTTTTTTAGTGTGTATTCAAGTATGAATGCAAGCACATGTTGAAATATTTCATTAATAAGTAGAATGGCCTGCAGAGGGCAGTAGAAGACCACTTATTGGCTCACTTTCACTTTAAACCAGTTTTCTGCACTAAAGCAAACCAGTTTATCCATGTTAACTCAATGCATGCTTACACACACACACACACACACACACACACACACACACACACACACACACACAGCATAGTTAACCATGATTTACCACATTACTAGCAATTATTTGAAGTGTCAGTGCAAATAAAGTGATTAACACTGACAAAATATGATTGTGTTATAATAGTTATTGCTATATAAGTGATTTTTAGTGTGTATTCAAGTATAAATGCAAGCACATGTGGAAAAATTTAATTAATAAGTAGAATGGCCAGCAGAGGGCAGTAGAAGACCACTTATTGGCTCACTTTCACTTTAAACCTCATGATTTTGACCAGTTTTCTGCACTAAAGCAAACCAGTGTTTCCATGTTAACTCAATAATGCATACTTGCTACATATGCTACACACAATAATGCTACACACACACACACACACACACACACACACACACACACACACACACACACACACACACACAAATGTTTCAGTGATATTGGTGTCACATTCACCTTCATCACATTCACCTTCTGTCTTCATCACATTCACCATCTGTCGTCATCACCTGCACCTGCTCCTCATCACCCTCCTCATCATCACCTGCTCCTCATCATCATAACCGTCACCTGTTGTCCTTGTCTTGATCTGTGTATTTAAGTTCCCCTCTCATCCATTATCATTGTCGGTTATTGTTTGTGCACTAGCACTCTGTTATGTTTGTTTTCATGTTGGAAAATAAAACCTTTGTTATATTTGTACCACACACACACACACACACACACACACACACACACACACACACACACACACACACACACACACACCATCATTTATCATGATTTACCATGGCTGATACCAATACCAATATGAGAAAATGACTATTTTAAACAGCAGGGGGCAGTAAAATACCACTTATTGGCTTAACATGCCATTAATTCATATCATTTTCACCTTTTTAACTGTTATAGAGGCAAATTTTGTCCGATCTGTCTGAAAATTTTCATGCTTGTTCAGGGTGATATTTCACACGTTCTGACTTGTTTTTAAGAAGGTCTGAGCATTGATTAAAGAGATATAGGCTTTCGGGGACACTTGGTAAAGGCCAGATTTTGAAGTGAACCTATTATAGCTATCCAAATGAAGTAGTTCAACTTTCTGACAATTATTGATCTAGTGAGTCCAGAGAATTGTATTGCACTAGTTTTTTAACATTATGATATGAAAATTATATGATCAGAGATGGAAAAGACCATTTACAGCCAATACAGGCAGTTTACCATAGGAAATATATGATTTTAAAGCTTTTTAACAATTATAGCGCCACCTATCGTCCGATCTCCATAGAATTTTTCATGCTTGTTAATGATGTTATGTCACATATGCTGACCAATTTTTGTGAAGTTCTGAGTTTTTATTTAGGATTTATAGGCTTTTTAATGTATTTTGACACGCCCATTTTATAAATTACCCTATTACAGCCATCCAAATGCAAAAGTTCAACTTTTTTTTGATAATTATTGATCTAGAGAGTCCAGAGAATTGTCCTAGACTGGTCTGGTTCCGATCGGGCAAAAAACCTAGGACTAGTTCGCAAAAGTAGGTTTTTAACATATTCATGAATATTTAATGAACTGTTTGATTGACAGCAATGGTTCTAGAGGCAAAGTTGTTCAGCATGAGCAGATCTATCATATGATATGCATTTTGTGACGATAAGTGTAACACCACGTGATTACAGAGCCATAAAACTCGTTAGCGCCAACTAGTGGCCGATTTCTTTCAAAATTCTTACAGACCTCTAGGGGCTTGAGCCGAACATGCCCACTGAGTTTTGTTCCGATCGGCCTCCGTTAACCTTGTCTAATAGGTGCTCAAACTTCATTGGCCGATAGCGGCCATGTTTTTTGAGATACACCAATGTCCTCATAGACATACATGGCACCTTGGACCAAGACACTGCATACCAATTTTCAAGTCAATCGGACTAACGGTCAGGTGGTTATAGCCTGTTTTATGTTTTTTTCATATTATAGCGCCACCATGAGGCCAATCACCGCGATTTTTTTACTGTGACCTCAACTTGAGCTCATACATATGTGTACCGAGTTTGGTGAAAATATCTCATTTCGTTCACGAGTTATAGCCATTTTTGTATAATTAGCTCCGCCTCCTGCGAACGTTTTGATGCCCCTTAGCAACCGTGGATTGAAATTTTAACTTTTTTTCGATAATTATTGATATTCAGACTCCTGTGAATATTTCTGCACTGGTTTGGTTCCGATCGGGCGAAAAACCAGGGACTAGTTCGCAAAAGTAGGTTTTGGACAAAATCCAAAATGGCGGAAAAATTTGCATACCGGAAATGAAATCCTTGAGGCCTTTTTTGTTCGGCTTGACCCAAGGATTCCAAAGATATAAGACACTTGAGTCTGTGACAAAGGGTTGATGAGATTTAAGCAAAAATATGCAATTTTTTTGTTTTTTGCACTGTAGCGCCACCTATTGGCCAATCTAGCTCATATTCTCTGAACCTCTCCTCGATTTTTGTACTACCTTCTGGCCAAGTTTCAAGTCTCTAGCACTTACGGTTTAGGCTGCACGATGCGTTTTACGGCGGAATAATAATAATAATAATAAAAATCAGCACAATTACAATAGGGTTTCAGCATTTCATGCTTGAACCCCTAATAATAAAAATCAGTACAATTACAATAGGGTTTCAGCACTTCGTGCTTGAACCCCTAATTAAAGCTGCAAGCAGCATTTAGCGGGGTTCAAGCATTTAGGGTCTTTAAGCACATAAGGCAGTTTAGTGAGTTGTCTGAGTTTTTGTTTAGGATTTACAGGCTTTTGAGTGTTTTTTGCCATAACCATTTTCTAAATGATCCTGTTATGGCTACCCAATGGGTAAAGTTTAAGTTTTTTATATAATTATTGATCTAGAGCTTCCAGAAAATTGTACTGCACTGGTATATTTCCGATCGGGCTAAAAACCGATGGCGGCATAGACATACATGGCACCTTGGACCAAGACACTGCATGCCAATTTTAAAGTCAATCGAACTAATGGTCAGGTGGTTATAGCCCTTTTCCTGTTTTTGTGATTATATGGCCTGATCTCCATTTTAAATAATTATTTTAAAGGTGCTGTAGAATGCATTGATATATTTTAAATTGTTCTCTGATATCTCTGAAACAGAAATGTCTTCAACAGTCAAGTAGTGGATAAAATCACTAATGTTACTTTCTGCTTGCGGTAGGGGTTGTAATGGAAATATAACATTAGTTGGAACTGCCCCCTTCTTCAGTATCAAACGATGAGCGAAACCTGCTTGATATTGTCCCACTCCCAGGTTAGAAAAACTGTCTGTGGTAAAATGGGCAGAGCAAACTAACAGCTTTGAATTAAAATGGTGAGGTATCCTGTTGTAAACATCAACCATGCCTGTTGACAGTTTTGTGGGAAGGGAATGAAAAGTTCTCAAATCTGCAGCACAGCCTCGAACATAACATTTATATCCATGATCTGCCATTTTCACTATTGTCCTTGCTTGCTTCTTCACAATACCTGCAGATCTTCTGATGATTCAGCTGTGCAGGTCCACGTTAACACTGCCTGGCCTAGAACATGGGCTGGTATTTGCAAATTTGGGGGGTATAAATATTAATGATCCTGACTCCAACGTCACAGTCAGTGTTATGCTGGGATTCACTCATTTTTCAGCGGTCTTTTGCAAACAGGAGATTTACACATGAAGGAGGAAACAATGGTGTTTGAGGCTCACGGTATGTCAGTTCCATGTCCAGAACTCTTATCATTCAACTATGCCAAGATAAATACAGTTTTCAATTGTATGGCACCTTTAAAATAGATGATTAGTAATATAATGCTTACTTGTAGTCTGAAATGGCTTTAACAAAAGAAGAAAAATAGTCTTAGATTTCTGTTCACTCTAATCATGTACAAATAAAGTAGCACATTAAGATTACATTTATTTGAATGCATTAGTGAGTGTGTGATTGTGCTGTGTGTGCAGCGTATCAATACTAAAAGTGAAGGTGTAGTTGATATCTTTGGTGATAATATCTGTAGTAATCATAAAAAAATCAATTAAGAAATAAAGAATTAAAATTACAAATAATATTCTATTAAGATATGAGTTACAATAACATGATTTGCAATAGTAATAATATCAATAATATATGCACAATACACACAGATTAGACTATCAGGTCTGTGTCTTACAAAAACATTAGTATTGCAGCCAATGTGAGTCTGTGGGATTTATAAACAGACAAAATATGATTTGAAATGTTATTTTAATGATTTTATTAAGTTTAAACAATATTTCAAATGGAAAAAAAATGAAAAATAATATTTTATAGAGCAGAATGAACCAATGAGTGGTCTTCATCTGGTGGTTAAAATGTAAATGAAAACAATAATACTTAAACAATAATACTTAATACACTAACCATGCTTGAACACACACATGCACACACATTTTGTTGTAGATGTAGATATTTAAAATAAAAGATAGGTAACAAAATGATAATTGCAAATCTCCTCTGTATAACACCATTTTCAGATTGAGGGGCAGAATTGTTCAAACTGAGAGCTCAGTACAAATGAAGTGATAAACTTTGACAAAACATGATTGTGTTATAATAGGTGATTTTCTTGCAAGTAATTATATACTTTATACAAAAATTAATGCAAAAGCACAGGTGAAAATATTTTATTAAGTAGAATGTCCTGCAGAGGGCAGTAGAAGACCACTAATTGACTCACTTTCATTTGAAAGACTTTTTTATCCACCAGTAAAACAAAGCAGTTTCTCCATGTTCTTTCCATTAAGCATGCTTACACACACAGACACACACAAACACAAACACATCCACACACACATCCACACACACACACACACACACACACACACACACACACACACACACACACACACACACACACACACACAAAGATAAATATGTTTTCCATGTTTTTAGGATGTGATATTGTGAAAATATCTTTTAATGGTCTAACCATTTCACATATTTCTTTGTGATCTGTATTACCAGTCCGTAATAATAATAATAATAATAATATTTAATTGTCTATAGGCATTTCTTTATCTAATAATATAAAACTTCATAATAATCATAATAAAAAATAAAAAATAAAATATATACAAATATCATAATAAAATAAAAAACATCATAATAAAAAAGATTGCTTTTTAAAGCATTTGTTTGTTTCCCAATACTGAAAGCGAATAAAAAGATCATGTGTAATCCTGCTGCTCCCTCCAGTGGACAACAGTGGTGTGTTTCTAGTGGTGCAACAGTTGAAGTGATTGATTGAATTAATGAATGAATGAATGGGAATTTGGTTTATCACTTATATCTCCGGAACCAAAAGGCGAAAAATTCTGAAACTCAGAGCATAGATAGTGCTTGAGGAGTCTTGTTGAATGAGACCATCGCGGTGTTTTTGGGCGATTGGGACCGGGAGTTCTGATCGTTCAAAGGCATATATTTCAGGGCTTTTATCTCTGGAAGGCCCAAGGCCCGCGGCGATACGTTTCGATCAAGAGAGGTCCTTACCATCAAAATTTGAGCGTGCAGCGTCTTTCCGTTTTCGAGTTATGAGTGAATTTGTACTGGGGGGGCGTGGCCTAAATGGCGGCCTCCGTTTTTACTTTCGTTTCAGGATTCCATTCCTTAATTTGACAGAATTGTCAATAGTAATACTTCAATAGATGAGTTTTGACAAAATGTGATTGTAAATGTTAAAATAATGATTTCATAAAGTCTAAATATGAATTATATAACAATATTAGGGAGTAGTATGATGAAATGACAGCAGGGGGCAGTACAATACCACTTATTGACTTAATATGCCATGTTATATCATTTTTACCTTTTTAACTGTTATAGAGGCAAATTTTGTCCGATCTGTCTGAAATTCTTCATGCTTCTTAAGAGCAGAACTTCTTAAGTTCTGACTTGTTTTTATTAAAGAGATATAGGCTTTCGGGGACACTTGGTAAAGGCCACATTTTGAAGTGAACCTATTATAGCTAACCAAATGAAGTAGTTCAACTTTTTCTGACAATTATTGATCTAGTGAGTACAGAGAATTGTATTGCACTAGTTTTGAACATTATGATATGAAAATTATATGATCAGAGATTTACAGACCATTTTACAGATCAGACCATTTACAGCCAATACAGGCAGTTTACCATAGGAAACATATGGTTTTAAAGCCTTTTAACTGTTATAGCGCCACATTTGGTCCGATCTCCAAATTTTTTTGCATGCTTGTTAATGATGATATGTCACATATGCTCACCAATTTTTGTGAAGTTCTGAGTTTTCATTTAGGATTTATAGGCTTTTGAGTGTATTTTGCAACGCCCATTTTATAAATGACCCTATTACAGCCACTCAAATGCAAAAGTTCAACTTTTTTTTGATAATTATTGATCTAGAGAGTCCAGAGAATTGTCCTAGACTGGTCTGGTTCAGATCGGGCGAAAAACCTAGGACTAGTTCGCAAAAGTAGGTTTTTAACATGTTTGCGAATATTTAATGAACGGTTTGATTGACAGCAATGGTTATAGAGGCAAAGTTGTTCAGCATGAGCAGATCTATCAAATGATATGCATTTTGTGACAATAAGTGTAACACCATGTGATTACAGAGCCATAAAACTCGTTAGCGCCAACTAGTGGCCGATTTCTTTCAAAATTTTTACAGACCTCTAGGGCCATGAGTCGAACATGCCCATCGAGTTTCGTTCCGATCGGCCTCCGTTAACCTTGTCTAATAGGTGCTCGACTTCATTGGCCAATGGCGGCCATGTTTTTTGAGATACGTCAATGTCCTCATAGATATACATGGCACCTTGGACCAAGACACTGCATACCAATTTTCAAGTCAATCAGACTAACGGTCAGGTGGTTATAGCCCTTTTCATGTTTTTTTCATGTTATAGCGCCACCTAGTGTTCAATCGTCGCTATTTTGTTACTGTGACCCCAGATTGAAATCCTACATATGTGTACCCAGTTTGGTGAAGCTATCTCATTTACTTTTTGAGTTATAGCCATTTTAGTAAAATAGGCTCCTCCCACAACGTTCATTTTGAGCCCCCTAGCGACTTTGAATCGAAATATCGACGTTATATCGATAATTATTGATCTTCAGACTCCAGAGAACATTTCTGCACTGGTTTGGTTCCGATCGGACGAAAAACCACGGACTAGTTCGCAAAAGTAGATTTTTGACAAAATTCTAAATGGCGGAAAATCTATCATAACGGAAATGAAATCGGAGATATACGTTTTGTTCGTCAGGCGTCCAGCTTTCCAATGATATAAGACACTTGAGTCTACGACATACGGTCTAGGAGTTATGAGCAGTTTCACGCTTTTGGTTGCTATAGCGCCACCTATAGGCCAATCGGGGTCATACTCTCTGAACCTTTCCTCGATTTTTGTACTACCATCTGACAAAGTTTCAAGTCTCCAGCACTTACGGTTTGGGCTGCACGATGCGTTTTAGCGGAGAAGAATAATAATAATAATAATAATTAAAGCTGCAAGCAGCATTTATCGGGGTTCAAGCATGTAAGGCCTTTAAGCACATAAGCATTTAAGACATTAAGATTTATTTAGAAAGCTTTTAACCACTGAAATAATAGATGGAAAAGTCCATTTACAGCCAATACAGGAAATTTACCATAGGAAATATATGGTTTTCAAAGCTTTTTAACAGTTATAGCGCCACCTATGGTCCGATCTCCATAAAAATTTCCATGTTTCTTTAGCATGTTATTTCACATATGCCCATCAATTTTTGTGAAGTTCTGAGTTTTTATTTAGGCTTTATAGACGTTTGAGTGTATTTGGACAAGCCTATTTTATAAATGATCCTCTTCTAGCCAACCAAAAGCAAAATTTTAACTTTTTTTTGATAATTATTGATCTAGAGAGTCCAGAGAATTGTCCTAGACTGGTCTGGTTCCGATCGGGCGAAAAACCAGGGACTAGTTCGCAAAAGTAGGTTTTTAACATATTCGTGAATAATTAATAAACTGTTTGATTGACAGCAATGGTTCTAGAGGCAAAGTTGTTCAGCATGAGCAGATCTATCAAATGATATGCATTTTGTGATGATAAGTGTAACACCACGTGATTACAGAGCCATAAAACTCGTTAGCGCCAACTAGTGGCCGATTTCTTTCAAAATTCTTACAGACCTCTAGGGCCATGAGTCGAACATGCCCACTGAGTTTTGTTCCGATCGGCCTCCGTTAACCTTGTCTAATAGGTGCTCAAATTTTATTGGCCGATGGCGGCCATGTTTTTTGAGATACACCAATGTCCTCATAGATATACATGACAGCTTGGACCAAGACACTGCATACCAATTTTCAAGTCAATCGGACTAACGGTCAGGTGGTTACAGCCTTATTTATGTTTTTTTCATGTTATAGCGCCACCATGTGGCCAATCGCCGCAATCTTTTTACTGTGACCTCAGATTGACTTCTTACACAGGTGTACCGAGTTTGGTGAAGATACCTCATTTACTTCTGGAGTTATAGCCATTTTAGTAAAATAGGCTCCGCCTTCTTCAAATATTTTGGCGCCTCTTAGCGACCGTCAATCGAAATTTCAACTTTTTTTCGATAATTATTGATATTCTGACTCCAGAGAACATTTCTGCACTGGTTTGGTTCCGATCGGACACAAAACCAGGGACTAGTTCGCAAAAGTAGGTTTTGGACATAATTCAAAATGGCGGAAAATTTGCATACCGGAAATGAAATCCTTGAGGCCTTTTTTGTTCGGCTTGACCCAAGGATTCCAATGATATAAGACACTTGAGTCTGTGACAAACGGTTAATGAGATTTAAGCAAAAATGTGATTTTTTTTTGTTTTTTGCACTGTAGCGCCACCTATGGGCCAATCGGGGTCATATTTTGATAACCTCTCCTCGATTTTTGTACTACCATCTGGCAAAGTTTCAAGTCTCTAGCATTTACGGTTTGGGCTGCACGATGCGTTTTACGGCAGAAGAAAAATAATAATAATAATTAAAGCTGCAAGCAGCATTTATCGGGGTTCAAGCTATTAAGGCCTTTAAGGGTTTTTAAGCACAAAAACATCAAAAGTTATCAGGTTTTATTTAGCAAGCATGTAACCACTGACATAATAGATGGAAAAGACCATTTACAGCCAATACAGGCAATGTACCATAGGAAATATATGGTTTTAAAGCTTTTTAACAGTTATAGCGCCACCTATAGTCCGATCTCCATAAAATTTGGCATGCTTGTTAATGATGTTATGTCACATATGCTCACCAATTTTTGTGAAGTTCTGAGTTTTCATTTAGGATTTATAGGCTTTTTAGTGTATTTTGCTACGCCCATTTTATAAATGACCCTATTACAGCCATCCAAATGCAAAAGTTCAACTTTTTTTTGATAGTTTTTGATCTAGAGCGTCCAGAGAATTGTCCTAGACTGGTCTGGTTCCAATCGTGCGAAAAACCTAGGACTAGTTCGCAAAAGTAGGTTTTTAACATGTTTGCAAATATTTAATGAACGGTTTGATTGACAGCAATGGTCCTTGAGGCAAAGTTGTTCAGGATGAGGAGATCTATCAAATGATATGCATATTGTGTGGATATTTGTAACACCACGTGATTACAGAGCTGTAAAACTCGTTAGCGCCAACTAGTGGCCGATTTCTTTCAAAATTGTTACAGACCTCTATGGCCTTGAGTCGAACATGCCCATCGAGTTTCGTTCCGATCGGCCTCCGTTAACCTTGTCTAATAGGTGCTCAAACTTCATTGGCCGATGGCGGCCATCTTTTTCGAGATACGCCAATGTCCTCATACACATACATGGCACCTTGGACCAAGACACTGCATGCCAATTTTCAAGTCAATCGGACTAATGGTCAGGTGGTTATAGCCTGTTTTATGTTTTTTTCTTGTTATAGCGCCACCATGTGGCCAATTGCCGCGGTTTTTTTACTGTGACCTCAGATTGACCTCTTACACATGTGTACCAAGTTTGGTGAAGATACCTCATTTACTTCTGGAGTTATAGCCATTTTAGTAAAATAGGCCCCTCCCACAACGTACGTTTTGGCACCCCTTACCGTCCGTGAGTCGAAATTTCAACTTTTTTTCGATAGTTTTTGATAATCAGACACTAGAGAACATTTCTGCACTGGTTTGGTTCCGATCGGGCGAAAAACCTAGGACTAGTTCGCAAAAGTATGTTTTTGACAAAATTCAAAATGGCGGAAAATCTATCATGGCGGAAATGAAATCGAAGATATACGTTTTGTTCGTCAGGCGTCCAGCTTTCCAATGATATAAGACACTTGAGTCTACGTCATACGGTCTACTAGTTATGAGCAGTTTCGCGCTTTTGGTTGCTATAGCGCCACCTATGGGCCAATCGGGGTCATACTTTGATAGGTTCTCCCCAAATTGAGGACTACCATTTGGCCAAGTTTCAAGGTTCCAGCTCTTACGGTTTGGTCTGCACGATGCGTTTTAGGGGAAAATAATAATAATAATAATAATAATTAAAGCTGCAAGCAGCATTTATCGGGGTTCAAGCTATTAAGGCCTTTAAGGGTTTTTAAGCACAAAAGCATCAAAAGTTATCAGGTTTTATTTAGCAAGCATGTAACCACTGACATAATAGATGGAAAAGACCATTTACAGCCAATACAGGCAATGTACCATAGGAAATATATGGTTTTAAAGCTTTTTAACAGTTATAGCGCCACCTATAGTCCGATCTCCATAAAATTTGGCATGCTTATTAATGATGTTATGTCACATATGCTCACCAATTTTTGTGAGGTTCTGAGTTTTCATTTAGGATTTATAGGCTTTTTAGTGTATTTTGCTACGCCCATTTTATAAATGACCCTATTACAGCCATCCAAATGCAAAAGTTCAACTTTTTTTTGATAGTTTTTGATCTAGAGAGTCCAGAGAATTGTCCTAGACTGGTCTGGTTCCAATCGTGCGAAAAACCTAGGACTAGTTCGCAAAAGTAGGTTTTTAACATGTTTGCGAATATTTAATGAACGGTTTGATTGACAGCAATGGTCCTTGAGGCAAAGTTGTTCAGGATGAGGAGATCTATCAAATGATATGCATATTGTGTGGATATTTGTAACACCACGTGATTACAGAGCTGTAAAACTCGTTAGCGCCAACTAGTGGCCGATTTCTTTCAAAATTGTTACAGACCTCTATGGCCTTGAGTCGAACATGCCCATCGAGTTTCGTTCCGATCGGCCTCCGTTAACCTTGTCTAATAGGTGCTCAAACTTCATTGGCCGATGGCGGCCATGTTTTTCGAGATACGCCAATGTCCTCATACACATACATGGCACCTTGGACCAAGACACTGCCTGCCAATTTTCAAGTCAATCGGACTAATGGTCAGGTGGTTATAGCCTGTTTTATGTTTTTTTCATGTTATAGCGCCACCATGTGGCCAATTGCCGCGGTTTTTTTACTGTGACCTCAGATTGACCTCTTACACATGTGTACCAAGTTTGGTGAAGATACCTCATTTATTTCTGGAGTTATAGCCATTTTAGTAAAATAGGCCCCTCCCACAACGTACGTTTTGGCGCCCCTTACCGTCCGTGAGTCGAAATTTCAACTTTTTTTCGATAGTTTTTGATAAACAGACTCTAGAGAACATTTCTGCACTGGTTTGGTTCCGATCGGGCGAAAAACCTAGGACTAGTTCGCAAAAGTATGTTTTTGACAAAATTCAAAATGGCGGAAAATCTATCATGGCGGAAATGAAATCGGAGATATACGTTTTGTTCGTCAGGCATCCAGCTTTCCAATGATATAACACACTTGAGTCTACGTCATACGGTCTAGTAGTTATGAGCAGTTTCGCGCTTTTGGTTGCTATAGCGCCACCTATGGGCCAATCGGGGTCATACTTTGATAGGTTCTCCCCAAATTGAGGACTACCATTTGGCCAAGTTTCAAGGTTCCAGCTCTTACGGTTTGGTCTGCACGATGCGTTTTAGGGGAAAATAATAATAATAATAATAATAATAATAATAATTAAAGCTGCAAGCAGCATTTATCGGGGTTCAAGCTATTAAGGCCTTTAAGGGTTTTTAAGCACAAAAACATCAAAAGTTATCAGGTTTTATTTAGCAAGCATGTAACCACTGACATAATAGATGGAAAAGACCATTTACAGCCAATACAGGCAATGTACCATAGGAAATATATGGTTTTAAAGCTTTTTAACAGTTATAGCGCCACCTATAGTCCGATCTCCATAAAATTTGGCATGCTTGTTAATGATGTTATGTCACATATGCTCACCAATTTTTGTGAAGTTCTGAGTTTTCATTTAGGATTTATAGGCTTTTTAGTGTATTTTGCTACGCCCATTTTATAAATGACCCTATTACAGCCATCCAAATGCAAAAGTTCAACTTTTTTTTGATAGTTTTTGATCTAGAGCGTCCAGAGAATTGTCCTAGACTGGTCTGGTTCCAATCGTGCGAAAAACCTAGGACTAGTTCGCAAAAGTAGGTTTTTAACATGTTTGCAAATATTTAATGAACGGTTTGATTGACAGCAATGGTCCTTGAGGCAAAGTTGTTCAGGATGAGGAGATCTATCAAATGATATGCATATTGTGTGGATATTTGTAACACCACGTGATTACAGAGCTGTAAAACTCGTTAGCGCCAACTAGTGGCCGATTTCTTTCAAAATTGTTACAGACCTCTATGGCCTTGAGTCGAACATGCCCATCGAGTTTCGTTCCGATCGGCCTCCGTTAACCTTGTCTAATAGGTGCTCAAACTTCATTGGCCGATGGCGGCCATCTTTTTCGAGATACGCCAATGTCCTCATACACATACATGGCACCTTGGACCAAGACACTGCATGCCAATTTTCAAGTCAATCGGACTAATGGTCAGGTGGTTATAGCCTGTTTTATGTTTTTTTCTTGTTATAGCGCCACCATGTGGCCAATCGCCGCGGTTTTTTTACTGTGACCTCAGATTGACCTCTTACACATGTGTACCAAGTTTGGTGAAGATACCTCATTTACTTCTGGAGTTATAGCCATTTTAGTAAAATAGGCCCCTCCCACAACGTACGTTTTGGCGCCCCTTACCGTCCGTGAGTCGAAATTTCAACTTTTTTTCGATAGCTTTTGATAATCAGACACTAGAGAACATTTCTGCACTGGTTTGGTTCCGATCGGGCGAAAAACCTAGGACTAGTTCGCAAAAGTATGTTTTTGACAAAATTCAAAATGGCGGAAAATCTATCATGGCGGAAATGAAATCGAAGATATACGTTTTGTTCGTCAGGCGTCCAGCTTTCCAATGATATAAGACACTTGAGTCTACGTCATACGGTCTACTAGTTATGAGCAGTTTCGCGCTTTTGGTTGCTATAGCGCCACCTATGGGCCAATCGGGGTCATACTTTGATAGGTTCTCCCCAAATTGAGGACTACCATTTGGCCAAGTTTCAAGGTTCCAGCTCTTACGGTTTGGTCTGCACGATGCGTTTTAGGGGAAAATAATAATAATAATAATAATAATTAAAGCTGCAAGCAGCATTTATCGGGGTTCAAGCAGTTAAAGCCTTTTAGGCATTTAAGCACAAAAGCATCAAAAGTTATTAAGATTTATTTAGCAAGCATGTAACCACGGACATAATAGATGGAGAAGACCATTTACAGCCAATACAGGCAGTTTACCATGGGATATATATGGTTTTAAAGCTTTTTAACAGTTATAGCGCCACCTATGGTCCGATCTCCATAAAAATGTTTACTGTGACCTCAAATTGAAACCATACACATGTGTACTGAGTTTGGTGAAAATATCTCATTTACTTCTTGAGTTATAGCCATTTTAGTAAAATAGGCTCCTCCCACAACAATTTACCACATTCTAGTATTATTTACTATGATTCTAGCCTGATTTGCCATATTCTAGCATGATTTACCATGATATACTACATTCTAGTAGGATTTACCATTGTTTACTGTGATTGTATACTCTGACAAAATATGATTTATGAGTGATAAACTCTGACAAAATATGATTGTGCTACAATAGTAATTGTTATATACGTTATTTTTTAGTGTCTTATTGTTATATAAGTGATTTTTAGTGTATAATGAATGCCAAAGCATATGTGAGTAGACTTCATTAATACGTAGAATGGCCAGCAGAGGGCAGTAGAAGACCACTTATTGGCTCACTTTCACTTTAAACTTCATGATTTTCACCATTTTTCTGTACTAAATCAAACCAGTTTTTCCATTTTAACTCCATAATGCATGTTTACACACACACACACACACACACACACACACACACACACACACACACACACACACACACACACACACACACACACACAAAGACAAATGTTGTTGTTTTTTCAATGCTATTGGGATATGTCATTATGAAAATATATTTCAATGGTCTATAAACATTTCACAAAGTCTTTGTAAGCTATTAATCAGATGATTCAGAATTTATTCAGAAACCTAAGACTACACACACACATTATGTTGTAGATACAGACATTTGAAATATATAATGTGATCAAACTGTCAATACTAATACTTTAACAGATGGATTTTGGCTAAATGTAATTGTAAATGTTAAAATAGTGATTTTATAAAGTCTAAATATGAATTATAGAACAATATGACAACATGACTATTTTAAACAGCAGGGGGCAGTAAAAAACCACTTATTGGCTTAATATGCCATTATATTCATATCATTTTCACCTTTTTAACTGTTATAGAGGCAAATTTTGTCAGATCTGTCTGAAAATTTTCATGCATGTTCAGAGTGATATTTCACATGTTCTGACTTGTTTTTAAGAAGGTTTGAACATTCTTTAAAGAGATATAGGCTTTCAGGGACAATTGGTAAAGGCCACATTTTGAAGTGAACCTATTATAGCTATCCAAATGAAGTAGTTCAACTTTTTCTGACAATTATTGTTCTAGTGAGTCCAGAGAATTGTATTGCACTAGTTTTTAACATTATGATATAAAAAAAAATTATATGATCAGAGATGGAAAAGTCCATTTACAGCCAATACAGGCAGTTTACCATAGGAAATATATGGTTTTAAAGCCTTTTAACAGTTATAGCGCCAACTATTGTCCGATCTCCATAAAATTTGGCATGCTTCTTAATGATGTTATGGCACATATGTTCACCAATTTTTGTGATGTTGTGTTTTTTCATTTAGGATTTATAGGCTTTTTAGTGTATTTTGCCACGCCCCTTTTCTTTATGACCCAATTATAGCCATACGAAAAATTCAAAAGTTAAACTTTTTTTTGATAATTATTGATCTAGAGAGTCCAGAGAATTGTCCTAGACTGGTCTGGTTCCGATCGGGCGAAAAACCTAGGACTAGTTCGCAAAAGTAGGTTTTTAACATGTTCGCGAATATTTAATGAACGGTTTGATTGACAGCAATGGTTCTTGAGGCAAAGTTTTTCAGCATGAGCAGATCTATCAAATGATATGCATTTTGTTACGATAAGTGTAACACCACGTGATTACAGAGCCATAAAACTCGTTAGTGCCAACTAGTGGCTGATTTCTTTCAAAATTCTTACAGACCTCTAGGGCCATGAGTCGAACATGCCCACTGAGTTTCGTTCCGATCGGCCTCCGTTAACCTTGTCTAATAGGTGCTCAAACTTCATTGGCCGATAGCGGCCATGTTTTTTGAGATACACCAATGTCCTAATAGACATACATGACACCTTGGACCAAGACACTGCATACCAATTTTCAAGTCAATCGGACTAATGGTCAGGTGGTTATAGCCAGTTTTATGTTTTTTTCATGTTATAGCGTCACCATGTGGCCAATCGCCACGATTTTTTTACTGTGACCTCAGATTGACCTCTTAAATAATTGTACCGAGTTTGGTGAAGATACCTCATTTACTTCTGGAGTTATGGCCGTTTTAGTAAAATAGGCTCCTCCCACAACATACAATTTGGCGCCCCTTAGCGACCGTGAATCGAAATTTCAACTTTTTTTCGATAATTATTGATATTCAAACTCCAGAGAACATTTCTGCACTGGTTTGGTTCCGATCGGGCAAAAAACCTAGGACTAGTTTGCAAAAGTAGGTTTTTGACAAAATTCAAAATGGCGGAAAAATTTGCATACCGGAAATGAAATCGGAGATATACGTTTTGTTTGCCATGAGGTCTTGATTACATTGATATAAGACACTTGAGTCTACGACATACAGTCTAGGAGTTATGAGCAGTTTCGCGCTTTTGGTCGCTGTAGCGCCACCTATGGGCCGATTTGGCTAAGTCCGTGTATCTGAGTAGCGAGCAATACTACTACCATTTGACCAAGTATCACGTCTCTAGGCCTTACGGTTTTGGCTGCACGATGCGTTTTAGGGAAGAATAATAATAATAATAAAAATCAGGGCAATTACAATAGGGTTTCAGCACTTCGTGCTTGAACCCCTAATAATAATAAAAATCAGTACAATTACAATAGGGTTTCAGCACTTCGTGCTTGAACCCCTAATAATAAAAATCAGTACAATTACAATAGGGTTTCAGCACTTCGTGCTTGAACCCCTAAAAATCAGTACAATTACGATAGGGTTTCAGCACTTCGTGCTTGAACCCCTAATTAAAGCTGCAAGCAGCATTTATCGGGGTTCAAGCATTTAAGGCCTTTAAGCACATAAGCATTTAAGACATTAAGATTTATTTAGAAAGCTTTTAACCACTGAAATAATAGATTGAAAAGTCCATTTACAGCCAATACAGGCAATTTACCATAGGAAATATGTGGTTTTAAAGCTTTTTAACAGTTATAGTGCCACCTTTGGTCCGATGTCCATAAAATTTGGCATGCTTGTTAATGATGTTATGTGACATATGCTCACCAATTTTTGTGAAGTTTTGAGTTTTCATTTAGGATTTATAGGCTTTTTAGTGAATTTTGCCACGCCCATTTTATAAATGACCCTATTACAGCCATCCAAATGCAAAAGTTCAACTTTTTTTTGATAATTATTGATCTAGAGAGTTCAGAGAATTGTCCTAGACTGGTTTGGTTCCGATCGGGCGGAAAACCAGGGACTAGTTCGCAAAAGTAGGTTTTGAACATGTTTGCGAATATTAAATGAACGGTTTGATTGACAGCAATGGTTCTTGAGGCAAAGTTGTTCAGTATGAGGAGATCTATCAACTGATATGCATATTGTGTGGATGTATGCAACACCACGTGATTACAGAGCCGAAAAAACTCGTTAGCGCCAACTAGTGGCCGATTTCTTTCAAAATTCTTACAGACCTCTTGGGCCATGAGTCGAACATGCCCATCGAGTTTCGTTCCGATCAGCCTCCGTTAATCTTGTCTAATAGGTGCTCAAACTTCATTGGCCGATGGCGGCCATGTTTTTTGAGATATGTCAATGTCCTCATAGGCATACATGGCACCTTGGACCAAGACACTGGATACCAATTTTCAAGTCAATCGGACAAACGGTCAGGTGGTTATAGCCCTTTTCATGTTTTTTTCAAATTATAGCGCCACCTACTGTTCAATCGTCGCGATTTTTTTACTGTGACCTCAAATTGAACTATTATACATGTGTACCGAGTTTGGTGAAGATACCTCATTTATTTCTCGAGTTATAGCCGTTTTAGTAAAATAAGCTCCTCCCACAACGTACGTTTTGGCGCCCCCTAGCGACCGTGAATCGAAATTTCAACTTTTTTTCGATAATTATTGATATTCAGACTCCAGAGAACATTTCTGCACTGGTTTGGTTCCAATCGGACGAAAAACCTAGGACTAGTTCGCAAAAGTAGGTTTTTGAGAAAATTCAAAATGGCGGAAAATTTTCCCAGGCGGAAATGAAATCGGAGATATACGTTTTGACCGTCTTGAGCCAAGGATTACAGTGATATAAGACACTTGATTCTATGACAAACCGTCTAGGAGTTATGGCTGATTTCATACTTTTGCTTGCTATAGCGCCACCTATTGACCAATCGGGGTCATACTTTGATAGGTTCTCCCCAAATTGAGGACTACCATTTGGCTGAGTTTCAAGTCTCCAGCATTTACGGTTTGGGCTGCACGATGCTTTTTAGGGGAAAATAATAATAATAATTAAAGCTGCAAGCAGCATTTATCGGGGTTCAAGCATTTAAGGCCTTTAAGCACATAAGCATTTAAGACATTAAGATTTATTTAGAAAGCTTTTAACCACTGAAAAAATAGATGGAAAAGTCCATTTACAGCCAATACAGGAAATTTACCAGAGGAAATATATGGTTTTCAAAGCTTTTTAACAGTTATAGCGCCACCTATGGTCCGATCTCCATAAAAATTTCCATGCTTCTTTAGCATGTTATTTCACATATGCCCATCAATTTTTGTGAAGTTCTGAGTTTTTATTTAGGCTTTATAGACGTTTGAGTGTATTTGGACACGCCTATTTTATAAATGATCCTCTTATAGCCAACCAAAAGCAAAATTTTAACTTTTTTTTGATAATTATTGATCTAGAGAGTCCAGAGAATTGTCCTAGACTGGTCTGGTTCCGATCGGGCGAAAAACCAGGGACTAGTTCGCAAAAGTAGGTTTTTAACATATTCGTGAATAATTAATAAACTGTTTGATTGACAGCAATGGTTCTAGAGGCAAAGTTGTTCAGCATGAGCAGGTCTATCAAATGATATGCATTTTGTGATGATAAGTGTAACACCACGTGATTACAGAGCCATAAAACTCGTTAGCGCCAACTAGTGGCCGATTTCTTTCAAAATTCTTACAGACCTCTAGGGCCATGAGTCGAACATGCCCACCGAGTTTTGTTCCGATCGGCCTCCATTAACCTTGTCTAATAGGTGCTCAAACTTCATTGGCCGATGGCGGCCATGTTTTTTGAGATACACCAATGTCCTCATAGATATACATGACAGCTTGGACCAAGACACTGCATACCAATTTTCAAGTCAATCGGACTAACGGTCAGGTGGTTACAGCCTGATTTATGTTTTTTTAATGTTATAGCGCCACCATGTGGCCAATCACCGCAATCTTTTTACTATGACCTCAGATTGACCTCTTACACAGGTGTACCGAGTTTGGTGAAGATTCCTCATTTACTTCTGGAGTTATAGCCATTTTAGTAAAATAGGCTCCGCCTTCTTTAAACATTTTGGCGCCCCTTAGCGACCGTCAATCGAAATTTCAACTTTTTTTCGATAATTATTGATATTCTGACTCCAGAGAACATTTCTGCACTGGTTTGGTTCCAATCGGACACAAAACCAGGGACTAGTTCGCAAAAGTAGGTTTTGGACATAATTCAAAATGGCGGAAAATTTGCATACCGGAAATGAAATCCTTGAGGCCTTTTTTGTTCGGCTTGACCCAAGGATTCCAATGATATAAGACACTTGAGTCTGTGACAAACGGTTAATGAGATTTAAGCAAAAATATGATTTTTTTTTGTTTTTTGTACTGTAGCGCCACCTATGGGCCAATCGGGGTCATATTTTGATAACCTCTCCTCGATTTTTGTACTACCATCTGGCAAAGTTTCAAGTCTCTAGCACTTACGGTTTGGGCTGCACGATGCGTTTTACGGCAGAAGAAAAATAATAATAATAAAAATCAGTACAATTACAATAGGGTTTCAGCACTTCGTGCTTGAACCCCTAAAAATCAGAGCAATTACAATAGGGTTTCAGCACTTCGTGCTTGAACCCCTAATAAAAATCAGTACAATTACAATAGGTGTTCAGCACTTCGTGCTTGAACCCCTAATTAAAGCTGCAAGCAGCATTTATCGGGGTTCAAGCATTTAAGGCCTTTAAGCACATAAGCATTTAAGACATTAAGATTTATTTAGAAAGCTTTTAACCACTGAAAAAATAGATGGAAAAGTCCATTTACAGCCAATACAGGAAATTTACCATAGGAAATATATGGTTTTCAAAGCTTTTTAACAGTTATAGCGCCACCTATGGTCCGATCTCCATAAAAATTTCCATGCTTCTTTAGCATGTTATTTCACATATGCCCATCAATTTTTGTGAAGTTCTGAGTTTTTATTTAGGCTTTATAGACGTTTGAGTGTATTTGGACACGCCTATTTTATAAATGATCCTCTTATAGCCAACCAAAAGCAAAATTTTAACTTTTTTTTGAGACATTAAGATTTATTTAGAAAGCTTTTAACCACTGAAAAAATAGATGGAAAAGTCCATTTACAGCCAATACAGGCAATTTACCATAGGAAATATATGGTTTTCAAACCTTTTTAACAGTTATAGCGCCACCTATGGTCCGATCAACATGAAATTTGGCATGCTTGTTTAGAATATTATGGCACATATGCTCACCAATTTTCGTGAAGTTCTGAGTTTTCGTTTAGGATTTATAAGCTTTTGAGTGCATTTTGCCACGCCCATTTTCTTTATGACCCAATTATAGCCATACGAAAAATTCAAAATTCAAAAATTCAAAAATTTTTGTGAAGTTCTGAGTTTTTATTTAGGCTTTATAGACGTTTGAGTGTATTTGGACACGCCTATTTTATAAATGATCCTCTTATAGCCAACCAAAAGCAAAATTTTAACTTTTTTTTGAGACATTAAGATTTATTTAGAAAGCTTTTAACCACTGAAAAAATAGATGGAAAAGTCCATTTACAGCCAATACAGGCAATTTACCATAGGAAATATATGGTTTTCAAACCTTTTTAACAGTTATAGCGCCACCTATGGTCCGATCAACATGAAATTTGGCATGCTTGTTTAGAATATTATGGCACATATGCTCACCAATTTTCGTGAAGTTCTGAGTTTTCGTTTAGGATTTATAAGCTTTTGAGTGCATTTTGTCACGCCCATTTTCTTTATGACCCAATTATAGCCATACGAAAAATTCAAAAGTTCAACTTTTTTTCGATAATTATTGATCAGGAGAGTCCAGAGAATTGTCCTAGACTGGTCTGTTTCCGATCGGGCGAAAAACCAGGGACTAGTTCGCAAAAGTAGGTTTTTAACATATTCGCGAATAATTAATGAACGATTTGATTGACAGCAATGGTTCTTGAGGCAATGTTGTTCAGCATGAGCAGATCTATCAAATGATATGCATTTTGTGACAATAAGTGTAACACCACGTGATTACAGAGCCGTAAAACTCGTTAGCGCCAACTAGTGGCCGATTTCTTTCAAAGTTCTTACAGACCTCTAGGGCTATGAGTTGAACATGCCCATCGAGTTTCGTTCCGATCGGCCTCCGTTAACCTTGTCTAATAGGTGCTCAAACTTCATTGGCCGATGGCGGCCATGTTTTTTGAGATACACCAATGTCCTCATAGACATACATGACACCTTGGGCCAAGACACTGCATACCAATTTTCAAGTCAATCGGACTAACGGTCAGGTGGTTAAAGCCTGTTTTATGTTTTTTTCATGTTATAGCGCCACCATGTGGCCAATCGCCGCGATTTTTTTACTGTGACCTCAGATTGACCTCTTACACATGTGTACCGAGTTTGGTGAAGATACCTCATTTACTTCTGGAGTTATAGCCATTTTAGTAAAATAGGCCCCTCCCACAACGTACGTTTTGGCGCCCCTTAGCGTGCGTGAATCGAAATTTCAACTTTTTTTCGATAATTATTGATATTCAGACTCCAGAGAACATTTCTGTACTGGTTTGGTTCAGATCGGGCGAAAAACCTAGGACTAGTTCGCAAAAGTAGGTTTTTGGCAAAATTCAAAATGGCGGAAAATCTATCATGGCGGAAATGAAATCGGAGATATACGTTTTGTTCGTCAGGCATCCAGCTTTCCAATGATATAAGACACTTGAGTCTACGACATACGGTCTAGGAGTTCTGAGCAGTTTCGCGCTTTTGGTCGCTGTAGCGCCACCTATGGGCCGATTTGGCTAAGTCCGTGTATCTGAGTAGCGAGCAATACTACTACCATTTGACCAAGTATCACGTCTCTAGGCCTTACGGTTTTGGCTGCACGATGCGTTTTAGGGAAGAATAATAATAATAATTAAAGCTGCAAGCAGCATTTATCGGGGTTCAAGCTATTAAGGCCTTTAAGGGTTTTTAAGCACAAAAGCATCAAAAGTTATCAGGTTTTATTTAGCAAGCATGTAACCACTGACATAATAGATGGAAAAGACCATTTACAGCCAATACAGGCAATGTACCATAGGAAATATATGGTTTTAAAGCTTTTTAACAGTTATAGCGCCACCTATAGTCCGATCTCCATAAAATTCGGTATGCTTGTTAATGATGTTATGTCACATATGCTCACCAATTTTTGTGAGGTTCTGAGTTTTCATTTAGGATTTATAGGCTTTTTAGTGTATTTTGCTACGCCCATTTTATAAATGACCCTATTACAGCCATCCAAATGCAAAAGTTCAACTTTTTTTTGATAGTTTTTGATCTAGAGAGTCCAGAGAATTGTCCTAGACTGGTCTGGTTCCAATCGTGCAAAAAACCTAGGACTAGTTCGCAAAAGTAGGTTTTTAACATGTTTGCGAATATTTAATGAACGGTTTGATTGACAGCAATGGTCCTTGAGGCAAAGTTGTTCAGGATGAGGAGATCTATCAAATGATATGCATATTGTGTGGATATTTGTAACACCACGTGATTACAGAGCTGTAAAACTCGTTAGCGCCAACTAGTGGCCGATTTCTTTCAAAATTGTTACAGACCTCTATGGCCTTGAGTCGAACATGCCCATCGAGTTTCGTTCCGATCGGCCTCCGTTAACCTTGTCTAATAGGTGCTCAAACTTCATTGGCCGATGGCGGCCATGTTTTTCGAGATACGCCAATGTCCTCATACACATACATGGCACCTTGGACCAAGACACTGCATGCCAATTTTCAAGTCAATCGGACTAATGGTCAGGTGGTTATAGCCTGTTTTATGTTTTTTTCATGTTATAGCGCCACCATGTGGCCAATTGCCGCGGTTTTTTTACTGTGACCTCAGATTGACCTCTTACACATGTGTACCAAGTTTGGTGAAGATACCTCATTTATTTCTGGAGTTATAGCCATTTTAGTAAAATAGGCCCCTCCCACAACGTACGTTTTGGCGCCCCTTACCGTCCGTGAGTCGAAATTTCAACTTTTTTTCGATAGTTTTTGATAAACAGACTCTAGAGAACATTTCTGCACTGGTTTGGTTCCGATCGGGCGAAAAACCTAGGACTAGTTCGCAAAAGTATGTTTTTGACAAAATTCAAAATGGCGGAAAATCTATCATGGCGGAAATGAAATCGGAGATATACGTTTTGTTCGTCAGGCATCCAGCTTTCCAATGATATAACACACTTGAGTCTACGTCATACGGTCTAGTAGTTATGAGCAGTTTCGCGCTTTTGGTTGCTATAGCGCCACCTATGGGCCAATCGGGGTCATACTTTGATAGGTTCTCCCCAAATTGAGGACTACCATTTGGCCAAGTTTCAAGGTTCCAGCTCTTACGGTTTGGTCTGCACGATGCGTTTTAGGGGAAAATAATAATAATAATAATAATAATAATAAAAATCAGTACAATTACAATAGGGTTTCAGCACTTCGTGCTTGAACCCCTAATTAAAGCTGCAAGCAGCATTTATCGGGGTTCAAGCATTTAAGGCCTTTAAGCACATAAGCATTTAAGACATTAAGATTTATTTAGAAAGCTTTTAACCACTGAAATAATAGATTGAAAAGTCCATTTACAGCCAATACAGGCAATTTACCATAGGAAATATGTGGTTTTAAAGCTTTTTAACAGTTATAGTGCCACCTTTGGTCCGATGTCCATAAAATTTGGCATGCTTGTTAATGATGTTATGTGACATATGCTCACCAATTTTTGTGAAGTTTTGAGTTTTCATTTAGGATTTATAGGCTTTTTAGTGTATTTTGCCACGCCCATTTTATAAATGACCCTATTACAGCCATCCAAATGCAAAAGTTCAACTTTTTTTTGATAATTATTGATCTAGAGAGTCCAGAGAATTGTCCTAGACTGGTTTGGTTCCGATTGGGCAAAAAACCTAGGACTAGTTCGCAAAAGTAGGTTTTTAACATGTTTGCAAATATTAAATGAACGGTTTGATTGACAGCAATGGTTCTTGAGGCAAAGTTGTTCAGTATGAGGAGATCTATCAACTGATATGCATATTGTGTGGATGTATGCAACACCACGTGATTACAGAGCCGAAAAAACTCGTTAGCGCCAACTAGTGGCCGATTTCTTTCAAAATTCTTACAGACCTCTTGGGCCATGAGTCGAACATGCCCATCGAGTTTCGATCCGATCAGCCTCCGTTAACCTTGTCTAATAGGTGCTCAAATTTCATTGGCCGATGGCGGCCATGTTTTTTGAGATACGTCAATGTCCTCATAGGCATACATGGCACCTTGGACCAAGACACTGCATACCAATTTCCAAGTCAATCGGACAAACGGTCAGGTGGTTATAGCCCTTTTCATGTTTTTTTCAAGTTATAGCGCCACCTACTGTTCAATCGTCGCGATTTTTTTACTGTGACCTCAAATTTAACTAGTACACATGTGTACCGAGTTTGGTGAAGATACCTCATTTATTTCTCGAGTTATAGCCGTTTTAGTAAAATAGGCTCCTCCCACAACGTACGTTTTGGCACCACCTAGCGACCGTGAATCGAAATTTCAACTTTTTTCGATAATTATTGATATTCAGACTCCAGAGAACATTTCTGCACTGGTTTGGTTCCAATCGGACGAAAAACCTAGGACTAGTTCGCAAAAGTAGGTTTTTGAGAAAATTCAAAATGGCGGAAAATTTTCCCAGGCGGAAATGAAATCGGAGATATACGTTTTGACCGTCTTGAGCCAAGGATTACAGTGATATAAGACACTTGATTCTATGACAAATCGTCTAGGAGTTATGGCTGATTTCATACTTTTGCTTGCTATAGCGCCACCTATTGACCAATCGGGGTCATACTTTGATAGGTTCTCCCCAAATTGAGGACTACCATTTGGCTGAGTTTCAAGTCTCCAGCATTTACGGTTTGGGCTGCACGATGCGTTTTAGGGGAAAATAATAATAATAATTAAAGCTGCAAGCAGCATTTATCGGGGTTCAAGCATTTAAGGCCTTTAAGCACATAAGCATTTAAGACATTAAGATTTGTTTAGAAAGCTTTTAACCACTGAAATAATAGATGGAAAAGTCCATTTACAGCCAATACAGGCAAGCTTTTTAACAGTTATAGCGCCACCTATAGTCCGATCTCCATGATATTTTGCATGCTTGTTAATGATGTTGTGGCACATATGCTCACCAATTTTCGTGAAGTTCTGAGTTTTCGTTTAGGATTTATAGGCTTTTGAGTGCATTTTGCCACGCCCATTTTCTTTATGACCCAATTATACCCATGCGAAAAATGCAAAAGTTCAACTTTTTTTCGATAATTATTGATCTAGAGAGTCCAGAGAATTGTCCTAGACTGGTCTGGTTCTGATCGGGCGAAAAACCAGGGACTAGTTCGCAAAAGTAGGTTTTTAACATATTCATGAATATTTAATGAACAGTTTGATTGACAGTGATGGTTCTTGAGGCAAAGTTGTTCAGCATGAGCAGATCTATCAAATGATATGCATTTTGTGATGATAAGTGTAACACCACGTGATTACAGAGCCTTAAAACTCGTTAGCGCCAACTAGTGGCCGATTTCTTTCAAAATTCTTACAGACCTCTAAGGGCTTGAGCCGAACATGCCCATCGAGTTTCGCTCCGATCGGACTTCGTTAACGATGCTCAAACCTCATTGGCCAATGGCAGCCATGTTTTTCGAGATACGCCAATATCCTTTTAGACATACATGGCCCCTTGGGCCAAGACACTGCATACCAAATTTCAAGTCATTCGGAAAAACGGTCAGTTGTCTATATGTTTTTATTTGTTTTATAGCGCCACCATGTGGCCAATCGACGCAATTTTTTTACTGTGACCTCAGATTGACCTCTTACACATGTGTTCCAAGTTTGGTGAAGTTTACTTAATTACTTCTTGAGTTATAGCCATTTTAGTAAAATAGGCTCCTCCCACAACGTTAATTTTGCACCCCCTAGCGACCATTAATCGAAATTTCAACTTTTTTTCGATAATTATTGATCTTCAGACTCCAGAGAACAATTCCGCACTGGTTTGGTTCCGATCGGGCGAAAAACCAGGGACTAGTTCGCAAAAGTAGGTTTTTGACAAAATTCAAAATGGCGAAAAATCTATCATGGCGGAAATGAAATCGGAGATATACGTTTTTTTCTTCAGGAGCTCTGGATTTCAATGATATAAGACACTTGAAGCTACGCCTTACGGTCTGGGAGTTCTGAGCAGTTTTGCGCTTTTGATTGCTATAGCGCCACCTATGGGCCGATTGGGCTGAGTCCGTGTATCTGAGTAGCGAGCAATAGTACTACCATCTGGCAAAGTTTCAAGTCTCTAGGTCTTACGGTTTGGGCTGCACGATGCGTTTTATGGCGGAAAAATAATAATAATAAAAATCAGGACGATTACAATAGGGTTTCAGCACTTCGTGCTTGAACCCCTAAAAATCAGAGCAATTACAATAGGGTTTCAGCACTTCGTGCTTGAACCCCTAATAATAAAAATCAGTACAATTACAATAGGGTTTCAGCACTTCGTGCTTGAACCCCTAATAAGAAGAGACATTTTGGACAGTTATAGCGCCACCTATTGTCCGATCTTCACGAAACTTGGCATGCTTCTTCACCATGGTCTGACACATCTGCTCATCGATTTTCGTGAAGTTTGGGGTTTTCCCTTAGGTTGTATAGGCTTTTGAGTGTTTTTTTGTCCCTCCCCTTTCCTAAATGACCCTGCTACAGCCAGGCAAATGCAAAAGTTCCACTTTTTTTCGATAATTATTGATCTAGAGAGTCCAGAGAACTGTGCTAGACTGGTCTGGTTCCGATTGGGCCAAAAACCAGGGACTAGTTCGCAAAAGTAGGTTTTTGACAAAATTGGCCATAACAATTTCTTTTTTGCTCGTAGGTGAATTTGGAGATAGCCATTTTGTCCGTCTGGATCCAGGGATCACAGTGATGCTAAAATGGACAATCTAGGACAAACTGTCTAGGAGTTGTGAGCAATTTAGTAAATGTGGTCATTGTAGCGCCACCTATGGGCCAATCTGGGTCATACTTTGATAGGTTCTCCCCAAATTGAGGACTACCATTTGGCAAAGTTTCAAGGTTCCAGCTCTTACGGTTTGGTCTGCACGATGCGTTTTAGGGCGGAATAATAATAATAATAATAATAATAATAAAAATCAGTACAATTACAATAGGGTTTCAGCACTTCGTGCTTGAACCCCTAATTAAAGCTGCAAGCAGCATTTATCGGGGTTCAAGCAATTAAGGCCTTTAAGGCCTTAAAGCACAAAAGCATAAAAAGTTATTAAGTTTTATTTAGCAAGCATGTAACCACTGACATCATAGATGGAAAAGATCATGTTCTAGCATGATTTACCATGATATACCACATTCTAAAATGATTTACCATAGTTCATCATGATTTATGATGGTTTACCATGATTTACCCTGTTCTAGCATAGTTTACCATGATTTACCATGTTCTAGCATGATATACCACGTTCTAGAATGATTTACTAGGATTCTTACATGATTTACCTTGATACACCACATTCTACTATTATTTACTATGACTTACCATGTTTCTAGCGTGATTTACCATGATTTACCACATTACTAGCAATTATGTGAAGTGTCAGTGCAAATGAAGTGATAAACACTGACAAAATATGATTGTGTTATAATAGTTATTGTTATACAAGTGATTTTTTTTGTGTCTACTCTAAATATGAATGAATCCAAAAGCACATGTGAAAAGACTTCATTAATAAGTAGAATGGCCAGCAGAAGCCAGTAGAAGACCACTTATTGGCTCACTTTCACTTTAAACTTCATGATTTGCACCAGTTTTCTGCACTAAATCAAACCAGTCTTTCCATGTTAACTCAATAATGCATGCTTACACACACACACACACACAAATATGTTTTTTGGATATGTTATTGAGAAAATATATTTAATTGTATAAAAATAGGCATTTCTTTGTGATCTAATAATATAAAACTATGTTACCAGTATAGGGCTGTAAAGATTCCTCGATTATAGTCAAGTACTCGATTTAAAAAAATCCTTGATTGCAATTTACCCCTCGAGTAATTGGCAAAATACTGAAAGTGGTGCATTCCACAGATGAGAATCCAACAACCGCAGAATTACAGTTTTCTAGGACAACGCGATATTTAAACAGGGCTCCAGACTAACTTTTTTTACTAGGAGCGCTGTAGCCCCTGACTGAAAATTTAGGGGCACACCTTAAATCAACTTGCAATGCAATTATTCAAATTTCCCCCAAAATAACTACTGACAAATTATTTATTTATTATTTAATAATAAATAGACTTAATGTACAGATATTACAATGTGCAGTTTTATTTTAAGTTCACAGGCACCAGACTAACATCTGAGGGCAGCGGCACCGCAGACACTGAGTTTTACAAAAAAATATCTGGTAGCACTGGGGCTGACAATAAAGCACTAAGCTTAGTTTAGGGTGTAGATGAAATTAACTTTAATTATTATCATTCATAATGTCTTAATATTAATTAAAAAGCAAACCGAGTGAAATAAATTATATTAGGGAGTGAAAATAGCCAATAAGCATCCTACTGTTTACAATGGTAATTTATTTATTTTATTATTTTTAAATAAGTGTATAAATAAGAGTTTAAATAAGACCATTTTTGAAGGATGAACAAAAAAAATGTGTTGGTCATCACATTAAAAATAACATTTCTATATGATAGTTTTGAAGTGCTGGAAAAAGATGAGTAGCCTAACAGTTAGTACTTGTAAGCGTTTGACTATTTCTGTCACATTATGGTTACAGTTACTACATTAAATCCATGGTGAATGTCGCTGATTTGTGGTCTGAAAGCCCAGTGTTTCTCCTGGTTTCCACATCAGCGCTGTTTGATCTGATATCTGATTATGTTATTAATTCTGAGGCGAATTCAATGGATTTCTTCACTGGATCTCCAGAGTCTGGATCTCCTAGTAACAGTGTCGCGTGATCGAGATCGGCCCGCGACTGGCAAGTTCGGGCTGCTGCGCTCATAGGCTGCGCCATAGATATCATATATAAACGCGTTTATATATGATATCTATGGGCTGCGCTGTCTATTATTGATTCAAACTAATAAACGGTCTGTGAAGCATAAAGGAGTAAGTTAGCGCATTTTCGTTCCGCTTTCATTTTGTTTGGATTCGCTGCTCGGCAACGTTGTGGTCGCGCCAGCGCGACCTAAATAAATATTTGGTCGCACCGGCAGGAAAAATGGTCGCAAAATGCGACCAATTGGTCGCAGTCTGGAGCCCACCATGTACAGTCATAATTTAGCATAGTGCCATTGTGAAATCACAAAGGCTGTGATTCAGTTAAATAAATATATCCTCTGTTTTTTGTTTGTTTGTTTTTTTCACAGAGAAGACGCTTCAATTACATGAGTGCAGATTAGCCTACATGTTAAAATTACCTCAGCTCCGTCCACAGTAAACGCTGCTCCAAGCAAACTCAGTCTCTGCAGTGCTGTTTGTTTAGGTTTCCAATGACGTGCAAATATGGGAACGCAAGTCGGACGCAGTTTGTGTTTCATAGTTGCACTGTTATCATTTGTGGAGCACATCTGGGTTTCTCAAACTGCTGTTCATCGCAATTTCAAAATAAAAGTTTAAACATTGCGATTTCAAAATATAAGTTTAAACTCTTGCTCTGAGTTTGCGTGTTTTGATGTGCACATGTTCTCGTTCAAGAAATTACAGTGACTGTAGCATTTCTATCGTACAGAAGTGGCCAAATATTAAAGGTTAAGTTGACATTTGAATTAATTGTTTGGACAATATTAAACAAGGATTTGATAATGCCAGGCTTAGTGTAACAACAACCAGGCCGCTGGCGCCCTCTGCAGGCATTTGTTATTTATGTACATAAGTTATGTTTATATTAGTTTATATAATTTATTTTACATGGGTATATTTTAACAGTGTTCTTCAGTAAAACCAATATAATTACTTACTTTGATACTTTACTTGAACCAATTATTGTGGCTTGTTATTATATATTTGTATTTTAAGTAATTTTAAAGGCTGTTGTTAACTTGAATCTATTTTTTACCACAATTTTTTTATCCGATTACTTGAATAGAATACTCGATTACTAAAATAATCGATAGCTACAGTCCAATTATAATAAAAAAGATTGCTGTTTAAAGCATTTGTTTGTTTCCCAATACTGAAAGCTAATGAAAACGTAATGTGTAATCCTACTGCTCCCTCAAGTGGACAAAAGTGGTATTATAGCTTGCATTTTACAATTGAAGTGTTTGAATGAATGAGTGAATGAATGGGAATTTGGTTTTTCACTTATATCTCGGGAACCAGAACGCGAAATATTCTGAAACTCAGAGCATAGATAGTGCTCGAGGAGCCCTGTTGAATGACACCATCACTTTGTTTTTGGGCGATTAGGGCCGGGACTTATGACTGTTCAAAGCTAGCCAACGACGGGCCCTTTCCAACGAGCTCTCACACAAGGTTCGGGGTGGTCTGGGTCAGGAGTTACGGCTGTTCAAAGTCGGGGGTCGCGCTCCCGAGGCCCGTGACGACACGTTTCGATCAAGAGCCTGGAGAGGACCTTACCATCAAAATTTGAGCGCGCAACGACTTTCCGTTTTCGAGTTATGAGTGAATTTGTATTCGGGGGCGTGGCTTAAATGCCCGTTTTACTTTCGTTTTCCATTTCTATATCTCAGTGACACAATTGTCAATCACAATTGTGACACAATACTCCAATAGATGAGTTTTGACAAAATGTCATTGTAAATGCTAAAATAATGATTTTATAAAGTCTAAATATGAATTATATAACAATATTAGGCAGCAGTATGATGAAATGACAGCAGGGGGCAGTAAAATACCACTTATTGGCTTAATATGACGTTATATCATTTTCACCTTTTTAACTGTTATAGAGGCAAATTTTGTCTGATCTGTCTGAAATTTTTCATGCTTATTAAGAGTAATTTCATGTTCTGACTTGTTTTTAAGAATATAGCATTCATTTAAAAGATATAGGCTTTTGGGACACTTGGTCAAAGCAATTTACCATAGGAAATATATGGTTTTCAAAGCTTTTTAACAGTTATAGCGCCACCTATAGTCCGATCTTCATGACATTTTGCATGCTTGTTAATGATGTTATGTTACATATGCTCACCAATTATTGTGAAGTTCTGAGTTTTCGTTTAGGATTTATAGGCTTTTGAGTGTTTTTTTGTCCCTCCCCTTTCCTAAATGACCCTGTTACAGCCAGGCAAATGCAAAAGTTCAACTTTTTTTCGATAATTATTGATCTAGAGAGTCCAGAGAATTGTCCTAGACTGGTCTGGTTCCGATTGGGCGAAAAACCAGGGACTAGTTCGCAAAAGTAGGTTTTTAACATGTTCGCAAATATTTAATGAACGGTTTGATTGACAGCAATGGTTCTAGAGGCAAAGTTGTTCAGCATGAGGAGATCTATCAAATGATATGCATTTTCTGATGAAATTTGTAACACCACGTGATTACAGAGCCTTAAAACTCGTTAGCGCCAACTAGTGTCCGATTTCTTTCAAAATTTTTACAGACCTCTATGGCCTTGAGCCAAACATGCCTACTGAGTTTTGTTCCGATCGGACTCCATTAACCTTGTCTAATAGGTGGTCAAACTTCATTGGCTGATGGCGGCCATGTTTTTTGAGATACGCCAATGTCCTCATAGACATACATGGCAGCTTGGACAAAGACACTGCATACCAAATTTCAAGTCATTCGGACAAAAAGTCCAGTGTTTATATGTTTCTTTCATGTTATAGCGCCACCATGTGGCCAATCGACGCGATTTTTTTAGTGTGACCCCAGACTGACCTCCTACACATGTGTATCTAGATTGGTGAAGGCAGCTAATTTACTTCTCGAGTTATAGCCATTTTAGTAAAACAGGCTCCTCCCACAACGTTAATTTTGCGTCTGCTAGCAACCGTGAATGGAAATTTCCACTTTTTTTTTCAATAATTATTAATAATCAGACTCTAAAGAACATTTCTGCACTTGTTTGGTTCCGATCGGGCGAAAAACCACAGACTACTTTGCAAAAGTAGGTTTTTGACAAAATTCAAAATGGCGGAAAAATTTGCATACCGGAAATGAAATCGGAGATATACGTTTTGCCCGTCTTGAGCCAAGGATTACAGTGATATAAGACACTTGAGTCTACGACAAACCGTCTAGGAGTAATTAGCGATTTCGTACTTTTGCTTACTATAGCGCCACCTATTGGCCAATCGGGGTCATAATTTGATAACTTCTCCTCGATTTTTGTACTACCATCTGGCAAAGTTTCAAGTCTCCAGCACTTACGGTTTGGGCTGCACGATGCGTTTTACAGGAGAATAATAATAATAATTAAAGCTGCAAGCAGCATTTATCGGGGTTCAAGCTATTAAGGCCTTTAAGGGTTTTTAAGCACAAAAACATCAAAAGTTATCAGGTTTTATTTAGCAAGCATGTAACCACTGACATAATAGATGGAAAAGACCATTTACAGCCAATACAGGCAATGTACCATAGGAAATATATGGTTTTAAAGCTTTTTAACAGTTATAGCGCCACCTATAGTCCGATCTCCATAAAATTTGGCATGCTTGTTAATGATGTTATGTCACATATGCTCACCAATTTTTGTGAAGTTCTGAGTTTTCATTTAGGATTTAGAGGCTTTTTAGTGTATTTTGCTACGCCCATTTTATAAATGACCCTATTACAGCCATCCAAATGCAAAAGTTCAACTTTTTTTTGATAGTTTTTGATCTAGAGCGTCCAGAGAATTGTCCTAGACTGGTCTGGTTCCAATCGTGCGAAAAACCTAGGACTAGTTCGCAAAAGTAGGTTTTTAACATGTTTGCAAATATTTAATGAACGGTTTGATTGACAGCAATGGTCCTTGAGGCAAAGTTGTTCAGGATGAGGAGATCTATCAAATGATATGCATATTGTGTGGATATTTGTAACACCACGTGATTACAGAGCTGTAAAACTCGTTAGCGCCAACTAGTGGCCGATTTCTTTCAAAATTGTTACAGACCTCTATGGCCTTGAGTCGAACATGCCCATCGAGTTTCGTTCCGATCGGCCTCCGTTAACCTTGTCTAATAGGTGCTCAAACTTCATTGGCCGATGGCGGCCATCTTTTTCGAGATACGCCAATGTCCTCATACACATACATGGCACCTTGGACCAAGACACTGCATGCCAATTTTCAAGTCAATCGGACTAATGGTCAGGTGGTTATAGCCTGTTTTATGTTTTTTTCTTGTTATAGCGCCACCATGTGGCCAATTGCCGCGGTTTTTTTACTGTGACCTCAGATTGACCTCTTACACATGTGTACCAAGTTTGGTGAAGATACCTCATTTACTTCTGGAGTTATAGCCATTTTAGTAAAATAGGCCCCTCCCACAACGTACGTTTTGGCGCCCCTTACCGTCCGTGAGTCGAAATTTCAACTTTTTTTCGATAGTTTTTGATAATCAAACACTAGAGAACATTTCTGCACTGGTTTGGTTCCGATCGGGCGAAAAACCTAGGACTAGTTCGCAAAAGTATGTTTTTGACAAAATTCAAAATGGCGGAAAATCTATCATGGCGGAAATGAAATCGAAGATATACGTTTTGTTCGTCAGGCGTCCAGCTTTCCAATGATATAAGACACTTGAGTCTACGTCATACGGTCTACTAGTTATGAGCAGTTTCGCGCTTTTGGTTGCTATAGCGCCACCTATGGGCCAATCGGGGTCATACTTTGATAGGTTCTCCCCAAATTGAGGACTACCATTTGGCCAAGTTTCAAGGTTCCAGCTCTTACGGTTTGGTCTGCACGATGCGTTTTAGGGGAAAATAATAATAATAATAATAATAATAATAATTAAAGCTGCAAGCAGCATTTATCGGGGTTCAAGCAGTTAAGGCCTTTAAGGCATTTAAGCACAAAAGCATCAAAAGTCATTAAGATTTATTTAGCAAGCATGTAACCACTGACATAATAGATGGAAAAGACCATTTACAGCCAATACAGGCAAATTGCCAAATTGGATATATATGGTTTTAAAGCTTTTTAACAGTTATAGCGCCACCTATGGTCCGATCTCCATAAAATTGTTTATTGTGACCTCAAATTGAACCCATACACATGTGTACTGATTTTGGTGAAGATATCTCATTTACTTCTTGAGTTATAGCCATTTGAGTAAAATAGGCTCCTCCCACAACGATTTGCCACATTCAAGAATTATTTAATATGATTCTAGCATGATTTACTATCATATACCATGTTCCAGAATGATTTATTAGGATTCTAGCATGATTTACCTTGATACACCTCATTTCAGTATTATTTACTATGATTTACAATGTTTCTAGCATGATTAACCACATTACTAGCAATTATGTGAAGTGTCAGTGCAAATGAGGTGATGAACACTGACAAAATATTATTGTGTTATAATAGTTAGTTATATACGTGATTTTTAGTGTGTGTCCAAGTATGAATGCAAAAGCACATGTAAAATATTTCATTATTAAGTAGAATGGCCAGCAGAGGGCACTAGAAGACCACTTATTGGCTCACTTTCACTTTAAACCAGTTTTCTGCACTAAAGCAAACCAGTTTTTCCATGTTAACTCAATGCATGCTTACACACACACACACACACACACACACACACACACACACACAGCATAGTTAACCATGATTTACCATGATATACCACGTTCTAGTATTATTTACCAGGAGATAAACGACAATCTAGTATTATTTACTTTGATTTACCATGTTTCTAGCCTGATTTATCACATTACTAGCAATTATTTGAAGTGTCAGTGCAAATAAAGTGATTAACACTGACAAAATATGATTGTGTTATAATAGTTATTGCTATATATTTTTAGTGTGTATTCAAGTATAAATGCAAGCACATGTGGAAATATTTAATTAATAAGTAGAATGGCCAGCAGAGGGCACTAGAAGACCACTTATTGGCTCACTTTCACTTTAAACCTCATGATTTTGACCAGTTTTCTGCACTAAAGCAAACCAGTGTTTCCATGTTAACTCAATAATGCATACTTGCTACATATGCTACACACAATAATGCCACACACACACACACACACACACACACACACACAAATGTTTCAGTGATATTGGTGTCACATTCACCTTCATCACATTCACCTTCTGTCTTCATCACATTCACCATCTGTCGTCATCACCTGCACCTGCTCCTCATCACCCTCCTCATCATCACCTGCTCCTCATCATCATAACCGTCACCTGTTGTCCTTGTCTTGATCTGTGTATTTAAGTTCCCCTCTCATCCATTATCATTGTCGGTTATTGTTTGTGCACTAGCACTCTGTTATGTTTGTTTTCATGTTGGAAAATAAAACCTTTGTTATATTTGTACCACACACACACACACACACACACACACACACACACACCATCATTTATCATGATTTACCATGGCTGATACCAATACCAATATGAGAAAATGACTATTTTAAACAGCAGGGGGCAGTAAAATACCACTTATTGGCTTAACATGCCATTAATTCATATCATTTTCACCTTTTTAACTGTTATAGAGGCAAATTTTGTCCGATCTGTCTGAAAATTTTCATGCTTGTTCAGGGTGATATTTCACACGTTCTGACTTGTTTTTAAGAAGGTCTGAGCATTGATTAAAGAGATATAGGCTTTCGGGGACACTTGGTAAAGGCCAGATTTTGAAGTGAACCTATTATAGCTATCCAAATGAAGTAGTTCAACTTTTTCTGACAATTATTGATCTAGTGAGTCCAGAGAATTGTATTGCACTAGTTTTGAACATTATGATATGAAAATTATATGATCAGAGATGGAAAAGACCATTTACAGCCAATACAGGCAGTTTACCATAGGAAATATATGATTTTAAAGCTTTTTAACAGTTATAGCGCCACCTATCGTCCGATCTCCATAGAATTTTTCATGCTTGTTAATGATGTTATGTCACATATGCTGACCAATTTTTGTGAAGTTCTGAGTTTTTATTTAGGATTTATAGGCTTTTTAATGTATTTTGACACGCCCATTTTATGAATGACCCCATTACAGCCATCCAAATGCAAAAGTTCAACTTTTTTTTGATAATTATTGATCTAGAGAGTCCAGAGAATTGTCCTAGACTGGTCTGGTTCCGATCGGGCGAAAAACCTAGGACTAGTTCGCAAAAGTAGGTTTTTAACATATTAATGAATAATTAATGAACAGTTTGATTGACAGCAATGGTTCTTGAGGCAAAGTTGTTCAGGATGAGGAGATCTATCAAATGATATGCATATTGTGTGGATATTTGTAACACCACGTGATTACAGAGCCGTAAAACTCGTTAGCGCCAACTAGTGGCCGATTTCTTTCAAAATTCTTACAGACCTCTAGGGCTATGAGTTGAACATGCCCATCGAGTTTCGTTCCGATCGGCCTCCGTTAACCTTGTCTAATAGGTGCTCAAACTTCATTGGCCGATGGCGGCCATGTTTTTTGAGATACACCAATGTCCTCATAGACATACATGACACCTTGGGCCAAGACACTGCATACCAATTTTCAAGTCAATCGGACTAACGGTCAGGTGGTTAAAGCCTGTTTTATGTTTTTTTCATGTTATAGCGCCACCATGTGGCCAATCGCCGCGATTTTTTTACTGTGACCTCAGATTGACCTCTTACACATGTGTACCGAGTTTGGTGAAGATACCTCATTTACTTCTGGAGTTATAGCCATTTTAGTAAAATAGGCCCCTCCCACAACGTACGTTTTGGCGCCCCTTAGCGTCCGTGAATCGAAATTTCAACTTTTTTTCGATAATTATTGATATTCAGACTCCAGAGAACATTTCTGTACTGGTTTGGTTCCGATCGGGCGAAAAACCTAGGACTAGTTCGCAAAAGTAGGTTTTTGGCAAAATTCAAAATGGCGGAAAATCTATCATGGCGGAAATGAAATCGGAGATATACGTTTTGTTCGTCAGGCATCCAGCTTTCCAATGATATAAGACACTTGAGTCTACGACATACGGTCTAGGAGTTCTGAGCAGTTTTGCGCTTTTGGTCGCTGTAGCGCCACCTATGGGCCGATTTGGCTAAGTCCGTGTATCTGAGTAGCGAGCAATACTACTACCATTTGACCAAGTATCACGTCTCTAGGCCTTACGGTTTTGGCTGCACGATGCGTTTTAGGGAAGAATAATAATAATAATAATTAAAGCTGCAAGCAGCATTTATCGGGGTTCAAGCAGTTAAGGCCTTTAAGGCATTTAAGCACAAAAGCATCAAAAGTTATTAAGATTTATTTAGGAAGCATGTAACCACTGACATAATAGATGGAAAAGACCATTTACAGCCAATACAGGCAATTTGCCATGGGATATATATGGTTTTAAAGCTTTTTAACAGTTATAGCGCCACCTATGGTCCGATCTCCATAAAATTGTTTACTGTGACCTCAAATTGAACCCATACACATGTGTACTGAGTTTGGTGAAGATATCTCATTTACTTCTTGAGTTATAGCCATTTGAGTAAAATAGGCTCCTCCCACAACGATTTGCCACATTCTAGAATTATTTAATATGATTCTAGCATGATTTACTATCATATACCATGTTCCAGAATGATTTATTAGGATTCTAGCATGATTTACCTTGATACACCTCATTTCAGTATTATTTACTATGATTTACAATGTTTCTAGCATGATTAACCACATTACTAGCAATTATGTGAAGTGTCAGTGCAAATGAGGTGATGAACACTGACAAAATATTATTGTGTTATAATAGTTAGTTATATACGTGATTTTTGTGTGTGTGTCCAAGTATGAATGCAAAAGCACATGTAAAATATTTCATTATTAAGTAGAATGGCCAGCAGAGGGCACTAGAAGACCACTTATTGGCTCACTTTCACTTTAAACCAGTTTTCTGCACTAAAGCAAACCAGTTTTTCCATGTTAACTCAATGCATGCTTACACACACACACACACACACACACACACACAGCATAGTTAACCATGATTTACCATGATATACCACGTTCTAGTATTATTTACCAGGAGATAAACGACAATCTAGTATTATTTACTTTGATTTACCATGTTTCTAGCCTGATTTATCACATTACTAGCAATTATTTGAAGTGTCAGTGCAAATAAAGTGATTAACACTGACAAAATATGATTGTGTTATAATGGTTATTGCTATATAAGTGATTTTTTTAGTGTGTATTCAAGTATGAATGCAAGCACATGTTGAAATATTTCATTAATAAGTAGAATGGCCTGCAGAGGGCAGTAGAAGACCACTTATTGGCTCACTTTCACTTTAAACCAGTTTTCTGCACTAAAGCAAACCAATTTATCCATGTTAACTCAATGCATGCTTACACACACACACACACACACACACACACACACACACACACAGCATAGTTAACCATGATTTACCACATTACTAGCAATTATTTGAAGTGTCAGTGCAAATAAAGTGATTAACACTGACAAAATATGATTGTGTTATAATAGTTATTGCTATATAAGTGATTTTTAGTGTGTATTCAAGTATAAATGCAAGCACATGTGGAAAAATTTAATTAATAAGTAGAATGGCCAGCAGAGGGCAGTAGAAGACCACTTATTGGCTCACTTTCACTTTAAACCTCATGATTTTGACCAGTTTTCTGCACTAAAGCAAACCAGTGTTTCCATGTTAACTCAATAATGCATACTTGCTACATATGCTACACACAATAATGCTACACACACACACACACACACACACACACACACACACACACACACACACACACACACACACACAAATGTTTCAGTGATATTGGTGTCACATTCACCTTCATCACATTCACCTTCTGTCTTCATCACATTCACCATCTGTCGTCATCACCTGCACCTGCTCCTCATCACCCTCCTCATCATCACCTGCTCCTCATCATCATAACCGTCACCTGTTGTCCTTGTCTTGATCTGTGTATTTAAGTTCCCCTCTCATCCATTATCATTGTCGGTTATTGTTTGTGCACTAGCACTCTGTTATGTTTGTTTTCATGTTGGAAAATAAAACCTTTGTTATATTTGTACCACACACACACACACACACACACACACACACACACACACACACACACACACACACCATCATTTATCATGATTTACCATGGCTGATACCAATACCAATATGAGAAAATGACTATTTTAAACAGCAGGGGGCAGTAAAATACCACTTATTGGCTTAACATGCCATTAATTCATATCATTTTCACCTTTTTAACTGTTATAGAGGCAAATTTTGTCCGATCTGTCTGAAAATTTTCATGCTTGTTCAGGGTGATATTTCACACGTTCTGACTTGTTTTTAAGAAGGTCTGAGCATTGATTAAAGAGATATAGGCTTTCGGGGACACTTGGTAAAGGCCAGATTTTGAAGTGAACCTATTATAGCTATCCAAATGAAGTAGTTCAACTTTCTGACAATTATTGATCTAGTGAGTCCAGAGAATTGTATTGCACTAGTTTTTTAACATTATGATATGAAAATTATATGATCAGAGATGGAAAAGACCATTTACAGCCAATACAGGCAGTTTACCATAGGAAATATATGATTTTAAAGCTTTTTAACAGTTATAGCGCCACCTATCGTCCGATCTCCATAGAATTTTTCATGCTTGTTAATGATGTTATGTCACATATGCTGACCAATTTTTGTGAAGTTCTGAGTTTTTATTTAGGATTTATAGGCTTTTTAATGTATTTTGACACGCCCATTTTATAAATTACCCTATTACAGCCATCCAAATGCAAAAGTTCAACTTTTTTTTGATAATTATTGATCTAGAGAGTCCAGAGAATTGTCCTAGACTGGTCTGGTTCCGATCGGGCAAAAAACCTAGGACTAGTTCGCAAAAGTAGGTTTTTAACATATTCATGAATATTTAATGAACTGTTTGATTGACAGCAATGGTTCTAGAGGCAAAGTTGTTCAGCATGAGCAGATCTATCATATGATATGCATTTTGTGACGATAAGTGTAACACCACGTGATTACAGAGCCATAAAACTCGTTAGCGCCAACTAGTGGCCGATTTCTTTCAAAATTCTTACAGACCTCTAGGGGCTTGAGCCGAACATGCCCACTGAGTTTTGTTCCGATCGGCCTCCGTTAACCTTGTCTAATAGGTGCTCAAACTTCATTGGCCGATAGCGGCCATGTTTTTTGAGATACACCAATGTCCTCATAGACATACATGGCACCTTGGACCAAGACACTGCATACCAATTTTCAAGTCAATCGGACTAACGGTCAGGTGGTTATAGCCTGTTTTATGTTTTTTTCATATTATAGCGCCACCATGAGGCCAATCACCGCGATTTTTTTACTGTGACCCCAGATTGAACTCATACACATGTGTACCAAGTTTGGTGAAGATACCTCATTTACTTCGGGAGTTATAGCCATTTTAATAAAATAGGCCCCTCCCACAACGTACGTTTTGGCGCCCCTTAGCGACCGTGAATTGAAATTTCAACTTTTTTTCGATAATTATTGATATTCAGTCTCCAGAGAACATTTCTGCACTGGTTTGGTTCCGATCGGGCGAAAAACCAGGGACTAGTTCGCAAAAGTAGGTTTTGGACAAAATCCAAAATGGCGGAAAAATTTGCATACCGGAAATGAAATCCTTGAGGCCTTTTTTGTTCGGCTTGACCCAAGGATTCCAAAGATATAAGACACTTGAGTCTGTGACAAAGGGTTGATGAGATTTAAGCAAAAATATGCAATTTTTTTGTTTTTTGCACTGTAGCGCCACCTATTGGCCAATCTAGCTCATATTCTCTGAACCTCTCCTCGATTTTTGTACTACCTTCTGGCCAAGTTTCAAGTCTCTAGCACTTACGGTTTAGGCTGCACGATGCGTTTTACGGCGGAATAATAATAATAATAATAAAAATCAGCACAATTACAATAGGGTTTCAGCATTTCATGCTTGAACCCCTAATAATAAAAATCATCACAATTACAATAGGGTTTCAGCACTTCGTGCTTGAACCCCTAAAAATCAGAGCAATTACAATAGGGTTTCAGCACTTCGTGCTTGAACCCCTAAAAATCAGTACAATTACAATAGGGTTTCAGCACTTCGTGCTTGAACCCCTAAAAATCAGGGCAATTACAATAGGGTTTCAGCACTTCGTGCTTGAACCCCTAATAAAAATCAGTACAATTACAATAGGGTTTCAGCACTTCGTGCTTGAACCCCTAAAAATCAGGACAATTACAATAGGGTTTCAGCACTTCGTGCTTGAACCCCTAATAATAAAAATCAGTACAATTACAATAGGGTTTCAGCATTTCATGCTTGAACCCCTAATAAGAAGAGACGTTTTGGACAGTTATAGCGCCACCTATTGTCCGATCTTCACGAAACTTGGCATGCTTCTTCACCATGGTCGGACACATCTGCTCGTCGATTTTCGTGAAGTTTGGGGTTTTCCCTTAGGTTGTATAGGCTTTTGAGTGTTTTTTTGTCCCGCCCCTTTCCTAAATGACCCTGTTACAGCCAGGCCAATGCAAAAGTTCCACTTTTTTTCGATAATTATTGATCTAGAGACTCCAGAGAACTGTGCTAGACTGGTCTGGTTCCGATTGGGCCAAAAACCAGGGACTAGTTCGTAAAAGTAGGTTTTGGACAAAATTGGCCATATAAATTTTTTGTTTGGCCCGAATCGGGATTTGGAGATAGCCATTTTGTCCGTCTGGATCCAGGGAACACAGTGATGCTAAAATGGAGAATCTAGGACAAACTGTCTAGGAGTTGTGAGCAATTTAGTAAATGTGGTCATTGTAGCACCACCTATGGGCCAATCTGGGTCATATTTTGATAGGTTCTCCCCAAATTGAGGACTACCATTTGGCCAAGTTTCAAGGTTCCAGCTCTTACGGTTTGGGCTGCACGATGCGTTTTAGGGCGGAATAATAATAATAATAATAATTAAAGCTGCAAGCAGCATTTATCGGGGTTCAAGCAATTAAGGCCTTTAAGCATAAAAGCATCAAAAGTTATTAAGATTTATTTAGCAAGCATGTAACTACTGACATAATAGATGAAAAAGACCATTTATCCTAGGAAATATATGGTTTTAAAGCTTTTTAACAGTTATAGCGCCACCTTTGGTCCGATCTCCATAAAATTTGGCATGCTTGTTAATGATGTTATTTCACATATGTTCACCAATTTTTGTGAAGTTCTGAGTTTTTATTTATGATTTATAGGTTTTTTTATTTATTTTGCCCCGCCCATTTTATAAATGACCCTATTACAGCCATCCAAATGCAAAAGTTCAACTTTTTTTTGATAATTATTGATCTAGAGAGTCCAGAGAATTGTCCTAGACTGGTCTGGTTCCGATCGGGCGAAAAACCAGGGACTAGTTCGCAAAAGTAGGTTTTTGACATAATTACGAATATTTAATGAACGGTTTGATTGACAGCAATAGTTCTTGAGGCAAAGTTGTTCAGCATGAGCAGATCTATCAAATGATATGCATTTTGTGACAATAAGTGTAACACCACGTGATTACAGAGCCATTAAACTCGTTAGCGCCAACTAGTGGCCGATTTCTTTCAAAATTCTTACAGACCTCTAGGGGCTTGAGCCGAACATGCCCACTGAGTTTCGTTCTGATTGGCCTCCGTTAACCTTGTCTAATAGGTGCTCAAAATTCATTGGCCGATGGCGGCCATGTTTTTCGAGATACACCAATGTCCTCATAGACATACATGGCACCTTGGACCAAGACACTGCATACCAATTTTCAAGTCAATCGGACAAACGGTCAGGTGGTTATAGCCTGTTTTATGTTTTTTTAATGTTATAGCGCCACCATGTGGCTAATCACCGCGATTTCTTTACTGTGACCTTAGATTGACCTCTTACACATGTGTACCAAGTTTGGTGAAGATAACTCATTTACTTCTGGAGTTATAGCCATTTTAGTAAAACTAGCTCCGCCTCCTTCGAACGTTTTGGCGCCCCTTAGCGACCGTGAATCAAAATTTAAACTTTTTTTTAATAATTATTTATATTCAGACTCCAGAGAACATTTCTGCACTTGTTTGGTTCCGATCGGACAAAAAACCTAGGACTAGTTCGCAAAAGTAGGTTTTGGACAAAATCCAAAATGGCGGAAAATTTGCATACCGGAAAGGAAATCCTTGAGGCCTTTTTTGTTCGGCTTGAGCCAAGGATTCCAATGATATAAGACACTTGAGTCTGTGACAAAGGGTTGGTGAGATTTAAGCAAAAATATGCCATTTTTTTGGTTTTTGCACTGTAGCGCCACCTATTGGCCAATCTGGCTCATATTTTGATAACCTCTCCTCGATTTTTGTACTACCATATGGCAAAGTTTCAAGTCTCTAGCACTTACGGTTTGGGCTGCACGATGCGTTTTACGGCAGAAGAAAAATAATAATAATTAAAGCTGCAAGCAGCATTTATCGGGGTTCAAGCTATTAAGGCCTTTAAGGGGTTTTAAGCACAAAAGCATCAAAAGTTATCAGGTTTTATTTAGCATGTAACCACTGACATAATAGATGGAAAAGACCATTTACAGCCAATACAGGCAATGTACCATAGGAAATATATGGTTTTAAAGCTTTTTAACAGTTATAGCGCCACCTATGGTCCGATCTCCATAAAATTTGGCAGGCTTGTTAAAGATGTTATGTCACATATGCTCACCGATTTTTCTGAAGTTCTGAGTTTTCATTTAGGATTTATAGGATTTTTAATGTATTTTGCCACGCCCATTTTATAAATTACCCTATTACAGCCATCCAAATGCAAAAGTTCAACTTTTTTTTGATAGTTTTTCATCTAGAGAGTCCAGAGAATTGTCCTAGACTGGTCTGGTTCCGATCGGGCGAAAAACCTAGGACTAGTTCGCAAAAGTAGGTTTTTAACATGTTTGCGAATATTTAATGAACGGTTTGATTGACAGCAATGGTTCTTGAGGCAAAGTTGTTCAGGATGAGGAGATCTATCAAATGATATGCATATTGTGTGGATATTTGTAACACCACGTGATTACAGAGCCGTAAAACTCGTTAGCGCCAACTAGTGGCCGATTTCTTTCAAAATTCTTACAGACCTCTAGGGCCTTGAGTCGAACATGCCCATCGAGTTTCGTTCCGATCGGCCTCCGTTAACCTTGTCTAATAGGTGCTCAAATTTCATTGGCCGATGGCGGCCATGTTTTTTGAGATACGCCAATGTCCTCATAGACATACATGGCACCTTGGACCAAGACACTGCATACCAATTTTCAAGTCAATCGGACTAACGGTCAGGTGGTTATAGCCTGTTTTATGTTTTTTCATGTTATAGCGCCACCATGTGGCCAATCGCCGCGGTTTTTTTACTGTGACCTCAGATTGACCTCTTACACACGTGTACCAAGTTTGGTGAAGATACCTCATTTACTTCTGGAGTTATAGCCATTTTAGTAAAATAGGCCCCGCCCACAACGTATGTTTTGGCGGCCCTTAGCGTCCGTGAATCGAAATTTCAACTTTTTTTCGATAGTTTTTGATAGTCAGACTCTAGAGAACATTTCTGCACTGGTTTGGTTCCGATCGGGTGAAAAACCTAGGACTAGTTCGCAAAAGTATGTTTTTGACAAAATTCAAAATGGCGGAAAATCTATCATGGCGGAAATGAAATCGGAGATATACGTTTTGTTCGTCAGGCGTCCAGCTTTCCAATGATATAAGACACTTGAGTCTACGTCATACGGTCTAGTAGTTATGAGCAGTTTTGCGCTTTTGGTTGCTATAGCGCCACCTATGGGCCAATCGGGGTCATACTTTTATAGGTTCTCCCCAAATTGAGGACTACCATTTGGCCCAGTTTCAAGGTTCCAGCTCTTACGGTTTGGTCTGCACAATGCGTTTTAGGGGAAAATAATAATAATAATAATAATTAAAGCTGCAAGCAGCATTTATCGGGGTTCAAGCTATTAAGGCCTTTAAGGGTTTTTAAGCACAAAAACATCAAAAGTTATCAGGTTTTATTTAGCAAGCATGTAACCACTGACATAATAGATGGAAAAGACCATTTACAGCCAATACAGGCAATGTACCATAGGAAATATATGGTTTTAAAGCTTTTTAACAGTTATAGCGCCACCTATAGTCCGATCTCCATAAAATTTGGCATGCTTGTTAATGATGTTATGTCACATATGCTCACCAATTTTTGTGAAGTTCTGAGTTTTCATTTAGGATTTATAGGCTTTTTAGTGTATTTTGCTACGCCCATTTTATAAATGACCCTATTACAGCCATCCAAATGCAAAAGTTCAACTTTTTTTTGATAGTTTTTGATCTAGAGCGTCCAGAGAATTGTCCTAGACTGGTCTGGTTCCAATCGTGCGAAAAACCTAGGACTAGTTCGCAAAAGTAGGTTTTTAACATGTTTGCAAATATTTAATGAACGGTTTGATTGACAGCAATGGTCCTTGAGGCAAAGTTGTTCAGGATGAGGAGATCTATCAAATGATATGCATATTGTGTGGATATTTGTAACACCACGTGATTACAGAGCTGTAAAACTCGTTAGCGCCAACTAGTGGCCGATTTCTTTCAAAATTGTTACAGACCTCTATGGCCTTGAGTCGAACATGCCCATCGAGTTTCGTTCCGATCGGCCTCCGTTAACCTTGTCTAATAGGTGCTCAAACTTCATTGGCCGATGGCGGCCATCTTTTTCGAGATACGCCAATGTCCTCATACACATACATGGCACCTTGGACCAAGACACTGCATGCCAATTTTCAAGTCAATCGGACTAATGGTCAGGTGGTTATAGCCTGTTTTATGTTTTTTTCTTGTTATAGCGCCACCATGTGGCCAATTGCCGCGGTTTTTTTACTGTGACCTCAGATTGACCTCTTACACATGTGTACCAAGTTTGGTGAAGATACCTCATTTACTTCTGGAGTTATAGCCATTTTAGTAAAATAGGCCCCTCCCACAACGTACGTTTTGGCGCCCCTTACCGTCCGTGAGTCGAAATTTCAACTTTTTTTCGATAGTTTTTGATAATCAGACACTAGAGAACATTTCTGCACTGGTTTGGTTCCGATCGGGCGAAAAACCTAGGACTAGTTCGCAAAAGTATGTTTTTGACAAAATTCAAAATGGCGGAAAATCTATCATGGCGGAAATGAAATCGAAGATATACGTTTTGTTCGTCAGGCGTCCAGCTTTCCAATGATATAAGACACTTGAGTCTACGTCATACGGTCTACTAGTTATGAGCAGTTTCGCGCTTTTGGTTGCTATAGCGCCACCTATGGGCCAATCGGGGTCATACTTTGATAGGTTCTCCCCAAATTGAGGACTACCATTTGGCCAAGTTTCAAGGTTCCAGCTCTTACGGTTTGGTCTGCACGATGCGTTTTAGGGGAAAATAATAATAATAATAATAATAATTAAAGCTGCAAGCAGCATTTATCGGGGTTCAAGCATTTAAGGCCTTTAAGCACATAAGCATTTAAGACATTACGTTTTATTTAACAAGCTTTTAACCACTGAAATTATAGATGGAAAAATCCATTTACAGCCAATATAGGCAATTTACCATAGGAAATATGTAGTTTTAAAACTTTTTGCCAGTTATAGCGCCACCTATGGTCCGATCTACATGAAATTTTGCATGCTTGTTTAGAATGTTATGGCACATATGCTCACCCATTTTCGTGAAGTTCTGAGTTTTCGTTTAGGATTTATAGGCTTCTGAGTGCATTTTGCCACGCCCATTTTCTTTATGACCCAATTATACCCATGCGAAAAATGCAAAAGTTCAACTTTTTTTCGATAATTATTGATCTAGAGAGTCCAGAGAATTGTCCTAGACTGGTCTGGTTCTGATCGGGCGAAAAACCAGGGACTAGTTCGCAAAAGTAGGTTTTTAACATATTCATGAATATTTAATGAACAGTTTGATTGACAGTGATGGTTCTTGAGGCAAAGTTGTTCAGCATGAGCAGATCTATCAGATGATATGCATTTTGTGATGATAAGTGTAACACCACGTGATTACAGAGCCTTAAAACTCGTTAGCGCCAACTAGTGGCCGATTTCTTTCAAAATTCTTACAGACCTCTAGGGGCTTGAGCCGAACATGCCCATCGAGTTTCGCTCCGATCGGACGTCGTTAACGGTGCTCAAACCTCATTGGCCAATGGCGGCCATGTTTTTTGAGATACGCCAATATCCTTTTAGACATACATGGCCCCTTGGGCCAAGACACTGCATACCAAATTTCAAGTCATTCGGAAAAACGGTCAGTTGTCTATATGTTTTTATTTGTTTTATAGCGCCACCATGTGGCCAATCGACGCAATTTTTTTACTGTGACCTCAGATTGACCTCTTACACATGTGTACCAAGTTTGGTGAAGTTTACTTAATTACTTCTTGAGTTATAGCCATTTTAGTAAAATAGGCTCCTCCCACAACGTTAATTTTGCACCCCCTAGCGACCATTAATCGAAATTTCAACTTTTTTTCGATAATTATTGATCTTCAGACTCCAGAGAACAATTCCGCACTGGTTTGGTTCCGATCGGGCGAAAAACCAGGGACTAGTTCGCAAAAGTAGGTTTTTGACAAAATTCAAAATGGCGAAAAATCTATCATGGCGGAAATGAAATCGGAGATATACGTTTTTTTCTTCAGAAGCTCTGGATTTCAATGATATAAGACACTTGAAGCTACGCCTTACGGTCTGGGAGTTCTGAGCAGTTTTGCGCTTTTGATTGCTATAGCGCCACCTATGGGCCGATTGGGCTGAGTCCGTGTATCTGAGTAGCGAGCAATAGTACTACCATCTGGCAAAGTTTCAAGTCTCTAGGTCTTACGGTTTGGGCTGCACGATGCGTTTTATGGCGGAAAAATAATAATAATAAAAATCAGGACGATTACAATAGGGTTTCAGCACTTCGTGCTTGAACCCCTAATTAAAGCTGCAAGCAGCATTTATCGGGGTTCAAGCAGTTAAGGCCTTTAAGGCATTTAAGCACAAAAGCATCAAAAGTTATTAAGATTTATTTAGCAAGCATGTAACCACTGACATAATAGATGGAAAAGACCATTTACAGCCAATACAGGCAATTTGCCATGGGATATATATGGTTTTAAAGCTTTTTAACAGTTATAGCGCCACCTATGGTCCGATCTCCATAAAATTGTTTACTGTGACCTCAAATTGAACCCATACACATGTGTACTGAGTTTGGTGAAGATATCTCATTTACTTCTTGAGTTATAGCCATTTGAGTAAAATAGGCTCCTCCCACAACGATTTGCCACATTCTAGAATTATTTAATATGATTCTAGCATGATTTACTATCATATACCATGTTCCAGAATGATTTATTAGGATTCTAGCATGATTTACCTTGATACACCTCATTTCAGTATTATTTACTATGATTTACAATGTTTCTAGCATGATTAACCACATTACTAGCAATTATGTGAAGTGTCAGTGCAAATGAGGTGATGAACACTGACAAAATATTATTGTGTTATAATAGTTAGTTATATACGTGATTTTTAGTGTGTGTCCAAGTATGAATGCAAAAGCACATGTAAAATATTTCATTATTAAGTAGAATGGCCAGCAGAGGGCACTAGAAGACCACTTATTGGCTCACTTTCACTTTAAACCAGTTTTCTGCACTAAAGCAAACCAGTTTTTCCATGTTAACTCAATGCATGCTTACACACACACACACACACACACACACACACACACACACATACACACACAGCATAGTTAACCATGATTTACCATGATATACCACGTTCTAGTATTATTTACCAGGAGATAAACGACAATCTAGTATTATTTACTTTGATTTACCATGTTTCTAGCCTGATTTATCACATTACTAGCAATTATTTGAAGTGTCAGTGCAAATAAAGTGATTAACACTGACAAAATATGATTGTGTTATAATAGTTATTGCTATATAAGTGATTTTTTTAGTGTGTATTCAAGTATGAATGCAAGCACATGTTGAAATATTTCATTAATAAGTAGAATGGCCAGCAGAGGGCAGTAGAAGACCACTTATTGGCTCACTTTCACTTTAAACCAGTTTTCTGCACTAAAGCAAACCAGTTTATCCATGTTAACTCAATGCATGCTTACACACACACACACACACACACACACACACACACACACACACACACACACACACACAGCATAGTTAACCATGATTTACCATGATTTACCACATTACTAGCAATTATTTGAAGTGTCAGTGCAAATAAAGTGATTAACACTGACAAAATATGATTGTGTTATAATAGTTATTGCTATATAAGTGATTTTTAGTGTGTATTCAAGTATAAATGCAAGCACATGTGGAAAAATTTAATAAGTAGAATGGCCAGCAGAGGGCAGTAGAAGACCACTTATTGGCTCACTTTCACTTTAAACCTCATGATTTTGACCATTTTTCTGCACTAAAGCAAACCAGTTTTTCCATGTTAACTCAATAATGCATACTTGCTACATATGCTACACACAATAATGCTACACACACACACACACACACACACACACACACACACACACACACACACACACACACACAAATGTTTCAGTGATATTGGTGTCACATTCACCTTCATCACATTCACCTTCTGTCTTCATCACATTCACCATCTGTCGTCATCACCTGCACCTGCTCCTCATCACCCTCCTCATCATCACCTGCTCCTCATCATCATAACCGTCACCTGTTGTCCTTGTCTTGATCTGTGTATTTAAGTTCCCCTCTCATCCATTATCATTGTCGGTTATTGTTTGTGCACTAGCACTCTGTTATGTTTGTTTTCATGTTGGAAAATAAAACCTTTGTTATATTTGTACCACACACACACACACACACACACACACACACACACACACACACACACACACCATCATTTATCATGATTTACCATGGCTGATACCAATACAAATATGAGAAAATGACTATTTTAAACAGCAGGGGGCAGTAAAATACCACTTATTGGCTTAACATGCCATTAATTCATATCATTTTCACCTTTTTAACTGTTATAGAGGCAAATTTTGTCCGATCTGTCTGAAAATTTTCATGCTTGTTCAGGGTGATATTTCACACGTTCTGACTTGTTTTTAAGAAGGTCTGAGCATTGATTAAAGAGATATAGGCTTTCGGGGACACTTGGTAAAGGCCAGATTTTGAAGTGAACCTATTATAGCTATCCAAATGAAGTAGTTCAACTTTTTCTGACAATTATTGATCTAGTGAGTCCAGAGAATTGTATTGCACTAGTTTTGAACATTATGATATGAAAATTATATGATCAGAGATGGAAAAGACCATTTACAGCCAATACAGGCAGTTTACCATAGGAAATATATGATTTTAAAGCTTTTTAACAGTTATAGCGCCACCTATCGTCCGATCTCCATAGAATTTTTCATGCTTGTTAATGATGTTATGTCACATATGCTGACCACTTTTTGTGAAGTTCTGAGTTTTTATTTAGGATTTATAGGCTTTTTAATGTATTTTGACACGCCCATTTTATAAATGACCCTATTAGAGCCATCCAAATGCAAAAGTTCAACTTTTTTTTGATAGTTTTTGATCTAGAGAGTCCAGAGAATTGTCCTAGACTGGTCTGGTTCCGATCGGGCGAAAAACCTAGGACTAGTTCGCAAAAGTAGGTTTTTAACATGTTTGCGAATATTTAATGAACGGTTTGATTGACAGCAATGGTTCTTGAGGCAAAGTTGTTCAGGATGAGGAGATCTATCAAATGATATGCATATTGTGTGGATATTTGTAACACCACGTGATTACAGAGCCATAAAACTCGTTAGCGCCAACTAGTGGCCGATTTCTTTCAAAATTCTTACAGACCTCTAGGGCCTTGAGTCGAACATGCCCATCGAGTTTCGTTCCGATCGGCCTCCGTTAACCTTGTCTAATAGGTGCTCAAATTTCATTGGCCGATGGCGGCCATGTTTTTTGAGATACGCCAATGTCCTCATACACATACATGGCACCTTGGACCAAGACACTGCATACCAATTTTCAAGTCAATCGGACTAACGGTCAGGTGGTTATAGCCTGTTTTATGTTTTTTTCATGTTATAGCGCCACCATGTGGCCAATCGCCGCGGTTTTTTTACTGTGACCTCAGATTGACCTCTTACACATGTGTACCAAGTTTGGTGAAGATACCTCATTTACTTCTGGAGTTATAGCCATTTTAGTAAAATAGGCCCTGCCCACGACGTACGTTTTGGCGCCCCTTAGCGTCCGTGAATCGAAATTTCAACTTTTTTTCGATAGTTTTTGATATTCAGACTCAAGAGAACATTTCTGCACTGGATTGGTTCCGATCGGGCGAAAAACCTAGGACTAGTTCGCAAAAGTAGGTTTTTGACAAAATTCAAAATGGCGGAAAATCTATCATGGCGGAAATGAAATCGGAGATATACGTTTTGTTCGTCAGGCGTCCAGCTTTCCAATGATATAAGACACTTGAGTCTACGACATACGGTCTAGTAGTTATGAGCAGTTTTGCGCTTTTGGTTGCTATAGCGCCACCTATGGGCCAATCGGGGTCATACTTTTATAGGTTCTCCCCAAATTGAGGACTACCATTTGGCCAAGTTTCAAGGTTCCAGCTCTTACGGTTTGGTCTGCACGATGCGTTTAAGGGGAAAATAATAATAATAATAATAATAATAATAAAAATCAGTACAATTACAATAGGGTTTCAGCACTTCGTGCTTGAACCCCTAATTAAAGCTGCAAGCAGCATTTATCGGGGTTCAAGCAGTTAAGGCCTTTAAGGCATTTAAGCACAAAAGCATCAAAAGTTATTAAGATTTATTTAGCAAGCATGTAACCACTGACATAATAGATGGAAAAGACCATTTACAGCCAATACAGGCAATTTGCCATGGGATATATATGGTTTTAAAGCTTTTTAACAGTTATAGCGCCACCTATGGTCCGATCTCCATAAAATTGTTTACTGTGACCTCAAATTGAACCCATACACATGTGTACTGAGTTTGGTGAAGATATCTCATTTACTTCTTGAGTTATAGCCATTTGAGTAAAATAGGCTCCTCCCACAACGATTTGCCACATTCTAGAATTATTTAATATGATTCTAGCATGATTTACTATCATATACCATGTTCCAGAATGATTTATTAGGATTCTAGCATGATTTACCTTGATACACCTCATTTCAGTATTATTTACTATGATTTACAATGTTTCTAGCATGATTAACCACATTACTAGCAATTATGTGAAGTGTCAGTGCAAATGAGGTGATGAACACTGACAAAATATTATTGTGTTATAATAGTTAGTTATATACGTGATTTTTAGTGTGTGTCCAAGTATGAATGCAAAAGCACATGTAAAATATTTCATTATTAAGTAGAATGGCCAGCAGAGGGCACTAGAAGACCACTTATTGGCTCACTTTCACTTTAAACCAGTTTTCTGCACTAAAGCAAACCAGTTTTTCCATGTTAACTCAATGCATGCTTACACACACACACACACACACACACACACACACACACACACACACACACACACACACACACAGCATAGTTAACCATGATTTACCATGATATACCACGTTCTAGTATTATTTACCAGGAGATAAACGACAATCTAGTATTATTTACTTTGATTTACCATGTTTCTAGCCTGATTTATCACATTACTAGCAATTATTTGAAGTGTCAGTGCAAATAAAGTGATTAACACTGACAAAATATGATTGTGTTATAATAGTTATTGCTATATATTTTTAGTGTGTATTCAAGTATAAATGCAAGCACATGTGGAAATATTTAATTAATAAGTAGAATGGCCAGCAGAGGGCACTAGAAGACCACTTATTGGCTCACTTTCACTTTAAACCTCATGATTTTGACCAGTTTTCTGCACTAAAGCAAACCAGTGTTTCCATGTTAACTCAATAATGCATACTTGCTACATATGCTACACACAATAATGCCACACACACACACACACACACACACAAATGTTTCAGTGATATTGGTGTCACATTCACCTTCATCACATTCACCTTCTGTCTTCATCACATTCACCATCTGTCGTCATCACCTGCACCTGCTCCTCATCACCCTCCTCATCATCACCTGCTCCTCATCATCATAACCGTCACCTGTTGTCCTTGTCTTGATCTGTGTATTTAAGTTCCCCTCTCATCCATTATCATTGTCGGTTATTGTTTGTGCACTAGCACTCTGTTATGTTTGTTTTCATGTTGGAAAATAAAACCTTTGTTATATTTGTACCACACACACACACACACACACACACACACACACACACACACACACACACACACCATCATTTATCATGATTTACCATGGCTGATACCAATACCAATATGAGAAAATGACTATTTTAAACAGCAGGGGGCAGTAAAATACCACTTATTGGCTTAACATGCCATTAATTCATATCATTTTCACCTTTTTAACTGTTATAGAGGCAAATTTTGTCCGATCTGTCTGAAAATTTTCATGCTTGTTCAGGGTGATATTTCACACGTTCTGACTTGTTTTTAAGAAGGTCTGAGCATTGATTAAAGAGATATAGGCTTTCGGGGACACTTGGTAAAGGCCAGATTTTGAAGTGAACCTATTATAGCTATCCAAACGAAGTAGTTCAACTTTTTCTGACAATTATTGATCTAGTGAGTCCAGAGAATTGTATTGCACTAGTTTTGAACATTATGATATGAAAATTATATGATCAGAGATGGAAAAGACCATTTACAGCCAATACAGGCAGTTTACCATAGGAAATATATGATTTTAAAGCTTTTTAACAGTTATAGCGCCACCTATCGTCCGATCTCCATAGAATTTTTCATGCTTGTTAATGATGTTATGTCACATATGCTGACCAATTTTTGTGAAGTTCTGAGTTTTTATTTAGGATTTATAGGCTTTTTAATGTATTTTGACACGCCCATTTTATAAATTACCCTATTACAGCCATCCAAATGCAAAAGTTCAACTTTTTTTTGATAATTATTGATCTAGAGAGTCCAGAGAATTGTCCTAGACTGGTCTGGTTCCGATCGGGCAAAAAACCTAGGACTAGTTCGCAAAAGTAGGTTTTTAACATATTAATGAATAATTAATGAACAGTTTGATTGACAGCAATGGTTCTTGAGGCAAAGTTGTTCAGGATGAGGAGATCTATCAAATGATATGCATATTGTGTGGATATTTGTAACACCACGTGATTACAGAGCCGTAAAACTCGTTAGCGCCAACTAGTGGCCGATTTCTTTCAAAATTCTTACAGACCTTTAGGGCCATGAGCCGAACATGCGCATTGAGTTTCGTTCCGATCGGCCTCCGTTAACCTTGTCTAATAGGTGCTCAAACTTCGTTGGCCGATGGCGGCCATGTTTTTTGAGATACGCCAATGTCCTCATACACATACATGGCACCTTGGACCAAGACACTGCATACCAATTTTCAAGTCAATCGGACTAACGGTCAGGTGGTTATAGCCTGTTTTATGTTTTTTTCATTTTATAGCGCCACCATGAGGCCAATCGTCGCGATTTTTTTACTGTGACCCCAGAGTAAGCTCATACACATGTGTACCAAGTTTGGTGAAGATACCTCATTTACATCGGGAGTTATAGCCATTTTAGTAAAATAGGCCCCTCCCACAACGTACGTTTTGGCGCCCCTTAGCGACCGTGAATCGAAATTTCCACTTTTTTTCGATAATTATTGATATTCAGTCTCCAGAGAACATTTCTGCACTAGTTTGGTTCCAATCGGGCAAAAAACCAGGGACTAGTTCGCAAAAGTAGATTTTTGATAAAATTCAAAATGGCGGAAAATCTATCATGGCGGAAATGAAATCGGAGATATACATTTTGTTCGTCAGGCGTCCAGCTTTCCAATGATATACGACACTTGAGTCTACGACATACGGTCTAGGAGTTATGAGCAGTTTCGCGCTTTTGGTTGTTATAGCGCCACCTATGGGCCAATCGGGGTCATAATCTCTGAACCTTTCCTCGATTTTTGTACTACCATCTGTCAAAGTTTCAAAGTTCCAGCTCTTACGGTTTGGGCTGCACGATGCGTTTTACGGCGGAATAATAATAATAATAAATATAGCTGCAAGCAGCAATTACCGGGGCCAAGCAGAATAAGACGACAAGACATGCCGACATGTCTGAAAGTGTCAGACCAACTGCAACAATGAGCAATTATAGACTTTAAAGAGGATTTTATGCAAAATGCCTGAAAAATCATAGAAACAATAATTAAAAATATGATTTTATGGATTATCACTTTCGACCAATAGGTGGCGCAGTTACAAAACTGATGTGATGTGGTCAGAGTGAAGTGACAATGACACATACAAAGTTTGGTGTCAATATGTCAAGGCATTGCAGAGATAAAGCCTGAATAGTGCTATTAGCATCATGCCTCAACTTTGCTGCTGCGCTATACGAAAACGGTTTCGTCTATCGACACGAAATCCATAACTTTTAGTCGGCACGGTCTGGAGATGATACGATTCGATTTTGGTGAAAATCGGACAAACGGTCTAGGAGGAGTTCGAAAAAGTAGGTTTTGACTGAACATCAAGATGGCGGACAGGAAGTTCGGCCAAATAAGGAAAACTTGGTATCTATGTTCTCGGCTTGACCCAAGGAATCTATTAAGACCAGTGGCATTTCAATAGACAGATTTATTCAAAAGTTATTAGCCTTTTTGGAAATTTTGTTATAACTTTTGACCACTAGGTGGCGCTGTTTCGAAATATTTTGAGTACCTTCAGGGGATGGTGCTGAAGGCACATTCTGAGTTTCGTAATATTACACCAATGCATTTGTTTAGTATAGCATTTTATTTCACAAAACTCTATTGAAATCAATGGGAATTTCATGTTTTGTTCTATTATAGCGCCACCAAGAGGCTCAGTCCCACCATTTTTTTTATGTGTCATCAGAGTGAGCCCATACATATATGTGTCGATTTTGGTGCAAAAATCTCAATTTGCTTCGGAGTTATAGACATTTATATGAAAAAACACGTAAAAAATGACTGACACATGACTTTGATTGAATATTACTACCCCTAAACATCAATATTTTCACATTTGGGCATTAGCATATAATTAACAAGCTATGATTGCAAACTTCTGACGGTGGTTTCGTCTCAATCGGACAAACGGTTTCGAAGATATAGCCTAATGTTTTTTAAGCGCTAAATCACAATGCTACACAAACCGTTAGGCGAAACCTAACATGTTTGGTATCGTTGGACTCGGCAACGATTCAGGAGGCCAATGAGATGAGTTTCGTGAAAATAAGTCGATCACACCCAAAGTTATAAGCATTTGAAAAAAAAAATTCACCACTAGGTGGCGCTGTTTCGAAACTTCTCACACTCCTTCAGGACATCGTGCTGATGACCCATACCAAGTTTCGTAACAATCCGTTCATGCGTTGTTAAAATACAGCATTTTAGCACAAAATTCAAAATGGCCGACAGTCAAATTGGCCGATATGGCAAAATTGGATATCAGTCGACTCGGCATGACGCCCTGAATCTATCAAGACCAATTTTATGATTTTTGGACAAACTGTTCAGAAGTTATAAGCAAAAATAGCCATTTTTCATATCTCCGGACCTGTAGGTGGCGCTGTGTCGAAACGCAGCATGTAGCCTCAGGTCATGCTTGTGAGTACATGTACCAAGTTTGGTCTGAATACGATAAACCGTTGCGGAGATACAGCCTTACGACTGTTTTTGCAAGCGCTACGTAAAATTTGTTCGAGCGTTTATCGAAAACGGTTTGACGAATCAACAAGATTTTAATAACTTTTTGTCACCCCTGCCTGAAGATGATCCGATTCAATTTTCGTGCAAATCGGACAAACCGTCTAGGACGAGTTCGAAAAAGTACCTTTTTAGGAAAATTCAAAATGGCGGCCATATTTTAAAGACGGAAAATGACGTCATAGGGTGCAATCGAATCGTCATGAGCTCAGGAATCAGAGGAAAAAAGGATTTCGCTGATTGGCCTTACGGTTCAAAAGTTATTAGCAAAGTAAAAGTGAAACTTTGGACAGGTGGTGGCGCTAGAGGGAATGACTTAGACACACCAAAATTGGTGTACTTAATGTTGGGACTGTCCTCTATCAGAATGTCAAACCAAAACAACTTTCCCGCAATCGGTTCTATGGGCTGCCATAGACTCCCATGGCGGAAGAAGAAGAATAATAATAATAAGAACGGGAACAGATACAATAGGTGCCTCCGCACCTTCGGTGCTTGGCCCCTAATAATAATAATAAAAATCAGCACAATTACAATAGGGTTTCAGCACTTCGTGCTTGAACCCCTAATAAAAATCCTTACAATTACAATAGGGTTTCAGCACTTCGTGCTTGAACCCCTAATTAAAGCTGCAAGCAGCATTTATCGGGGTTCAAGCTATTAAGGCCTTTGAGGGCATTTAAGCACAATAGCATCAAAAGTTATCAAGTTTTATTTAGCAAGCATTTAACCAATGACATAATAGATGGAAAACACCATTTACAGCCAATACAGGCAATGTACCATAGGAAATACATGGTTTTAAAGCTTTTTAACAGTTATAGCGCCACCTGTTGTCCGATCTCCATGAAATTTTGCATGCTTGTTAATGATGTTATTTTACATATGCTCACCAATTTTTGTGAAGTTCTGAGTTTTCATTTAGGATTTATAGGCTTTTTAGTGAATTTTGCCACGCCCATTTTATAAATGACCCTATTACAGCCATCCAAATGCAAAAGTTCAACTTTTTTTTGATAATTATTGATCTAGAGAGTCCAGAGAATTGTCCTAGACTGGTTTGGTTCCGATTGGGCAAAAAACCTAGGACTAGTTCGCAAAAGTAGGTTTTTAACATGTTTGCGAATATTAAATGAACGGTTTAATTGACAGCAATGGTTCTTGAGGCAAAGTTGTTCAGTATGAGGAGATCTATCAACTGATATGCATATTGTGTGGATGTATGCAACACCACGTGATTACAGAGCCGAAAAATCTCGTTAGCGCCAACTAGTGGCCGATTTCTTTCAAAATTCTTACAGACCTCTTGGGCCATGAGTCGAACATGCCCATCGAGTTTCGTTCCGATCAGCCTCCGTTAACCTTGTCTAATAGGTGCTCAAACTTCATTGGCCGATGGCGGCCATGTTTTTTGAGATACGCCAATGTCCTCATAGGCATACATGGCACCTTGGACCAAGACACTGCATACCAATTTTCAAGTCAATCGGACAAACGGTCAGGTGGTTATAGCCCTTTTCATGTTTTTTTCAAGTTATAGCGCCACCTTCTGTTCAATTGTCGCGATTTTTTTACTGTGACCTCAAATTGAACTATTACACATGTGTACCGAGTTTGGTGAAGATACCTCATTTATTTCTCGAGTTATAGCCGTTTTAGTAAAATAGGCTCCTCCCACAACGTACGTTTTGGCGCCCCCTAGCGACCGTGAATCGAAATTTCAACTTTTTTTCGATAATTATTGATAGTCAGACTCCAGAGAACATTTCTGCACTGGTTTGGTTCCAATCGGACGAAAAACTTAGGACTAGTTCGCAAAAGTAGGTTTTTGAGAAAATTCAAAATGGCGGAAAATTTTCCCAGGCGGAAATGAAATCGGAGATATACGTTTTGACCGTCTTGAGCCAAGGATTACAGTGATATAAGACACTTGATTCTATGACAAACCGTCTAGGAGTTATGGCTGATTTCATACTTTTGCTTGCTATAGCGCCACCTATTGACCAATCGGGGTCATACTTTGATAGGTTCTCCCCAAATTGAGGACTACCATTTGGCTGAGTTTCAAGTCTCCAGCATTTACGGTTTGGGCTGCACGATGCGTTTTAGGGGAAAATAATAATAATAAAAATCAGAGCAATTACAATAGGGTTTCAGCACTTCGTGCTTGAACCCCTAATAATAATAATAATAAATAAAGCTGCAAGCAGCATTTATCGGGGTTCAAGCATTTAAGGCCTTTAAGCACATAAGCATTTAAGACATTAAGATTTATTTAGAAAGCTTTTAACCACTGAAAAAATAGATGGAAAAGTCCATTTACAGCCAATACAGGAAATTTACCATAGGAAATATATGGTTTTCAAAGCTTTTTAACAGTTATAGCGCCACCTATGGTCCGATCTCCATAAAAATTTCCATGCTTCTTTAGCATGTTATTTCACATATGCCCATCAATTTTTGTGAAGTTCTGAGTTTTTATTTAGGCTTTATAGACGTTTGAGTGTATTTGGACACGCCTATTTTATAAATGATCCTCTTATAGCCAACCAAAAGCAAAATTTTAACTTTTTTTTGATAATTATTGATCTAGAGAGTCCAGAGAATTGTCCTAGACTGGTCTGGTTCCGATCGGGCGAAAAACCAGGGACTAGTTCGCAAAAGTAGGTTTTTAACATATTCGTGAATAATTAATAAACTGTTTGATTGACAGCAATGGTTCTAGAGGCAAAGTTGTTCAGCATGAGCAGGTCTATCAAATGATATGCATTTTGTGATGATAAGTGTAACACCACGTGATTACAGAGCCATAAAACTCGTTAGCGCCAACTAGTGGCCGATTTCTTTCAAAATTCTTACAGACCTCTAGGGCCATGAGTCGAACATGCCCACCGAGTTTTGTTCCGATCGGCCTCCATTAACCTTGTCTAATAGGTGCTCAAACTTCATTGGCCGATGGCGGCCATGTTTTTTGAGATACACCAATGTCCTCATAGATATACATGACAGCTTGGACCAAGACACTGCATACCAATTTTCAAGTCAATCGGACTAACGGTCAGGTGGTTACAGCCTGATTTATGTTTTTTTAATGTTATAGCGCCACCATGTGGCCAATCGCCGCAATCTTTTTACTATGACCTCAGATTGACCTCTTACACAGGTGTACCGAGTTTGGTGAAGATACCTCATTTACTTCTGGAGTTATAGCCATTTTAGTAAAATAGGCTCCGCCTTCTTTAAACATTTTGGCGCCCCTTAGCGACCGTCAATCGAAATTTCAACTTTTTTTCGATAATTATTGATATTCTGACTCCAGAGAACATTTCTGCACTGGTTTGGTTCCAATCGGACACAAAACCAGGGACTAGTTCGCAAAAGTAGGTTTTGGACATAATTCAAAATGGCGGAAAATTTGCATACCGGAAATGAAATCCTTGAGGCCTTTTTTGTTCGGCTTGACCCAAGGATTCCAATGATATAAGACACTTGAGTCTGTGACAAACGGTTAATGAGATTTAATCAAAAATATGATTTTTTTTTGTTTTTTGTACTGTAGCGCCACCTATGGGCCAATCGGGGTCATATTTTGATAACCTCTCCTCGATTTTTGTACTACCATCTGGCAAAGTTTCAAGTCTCTAGCACTTACGGTTTGGGCTGCACGATGCGTTTTACGGCAGAAGAAAAATAATAATAATTAAAGCTGCAAGCAGCATTTATCGGGGTTCAAGCATTTAAGGCCTTTAAGCACATAAGCATTTAAGACATTAAGATTTGTTTAGAAAGCTTTTAACCACTGAAATAATAGATGGAAAAGTCCATTTACAGCCAATACAGGCAAGCTTTTTAACAGTTATAGCGCCACCTATAGTCCGATCTCCATGATATTTTGCATGCTTGTTAATGATGTTGTGGCACATATGCTCACCAATTTTCGTGAAGTTCTGAGTTTTCGTTTAGGATTTATAGGCTTTTGAGTGCATTTTGCCACGCCCATTTTCTTTATGACCCAATTATACCCATGCGAAAAATGCAAAAGTTCAACTTTTTTTCGATAATTATTGATCTAGAGAGTCCAGAGAATTGTCCTAGACTGGTCTGGTTCTGATCGGGCAAAAAACCAGGGACTAGTTCGCAAAAGTAGGTTTTTAACATATTCATGAATATTTAATGAACAGTTTGATTGACAGTGATGGTTCTTGAGGCAAAGTTGTTCAGCATGAGCAGATCTATCAAATGATATGCATTTTGTGATGATAAGTGTAACACCACGTGATTACAGAGCCTTAAAACTCGTTAGCGCCAACTAGTGGCCGATTTCTTTCAAAATTCTTACAGACCTCTAGGGGCTTGAGCCGAACATGCCCATCGAGTTTCGCTCCGATCGGACTTCGTTAACGATGCTCAAACCTCATTGGCCAATGGCAGCCATGTTTTTCGAGATACGCCAATATCCTTTTAGACATACATGGCCCCTTGGGCCAAGACACTGCATACCAAATTTCAAGTCATTCGGAAAAACGGTCAGTTGTCTATATGTTTTTATTTGTTTTATAGCGCCACCATGTGGCCAATCGACGCAATTTTTTTACTGTGACCTCAGATTGACCTCTTACACATGTGTTCCAAGTTTGGTGAAGTTTACTTAATTACTTCTTGAGTTATAGCCATTTTAGTAAAATAGGCTCCTCCCACAACGTTAATTTTGCACCCCCTAGCGACCATTAATCGAAATTTCAACTTTTTTTCGATAATTATTGATCTTCAGACTCCAGAGAACAATTCCGCACTGGTTTGGTTCCGATCGGGCGAAAAACCAGGGACTAGTTCGCAAAAGTAGGTTTTTGACAAAATTCAAAATGGCGAAAAATCTATCATGGCGGAAATGAAATCGGAGATATACGTTTTTTTCTTCAGGAGCTCTGGATTTCAATGATATAAGACACTTGAAGCTACGCCTTACGGTCTGGGAGTTCTGAGCAGTTTTGCGCTTTTGATTGCTATAGCGCCACCTATGGGCCGATTGGGCTGAGTCCGTGTATCTGAGTAGCGAGCAATAGTACTACCATCTGGCAAAGTTTCAAGTCTCTAGGTCTTACGGTTTGGGCTGCACGATGCGTTTTATGGCGGAAAAATAATAATAATAATTAAAGCTGCAAGCAGCATTTATCGGGGTTCAAGCTATTAAGGCCTTTAAGGGTTTTTAAGCACAAAAACATCAAAAGTTATCAGGTTTTATTTAGCAAGCATGTAACCACTGACATAATAGATGGAAAAGACCATTTACAGCCAATACAGGCAATGTACCATAGGAAATATATGGTTTTAAAGCTTTTTAACAGTTATAGCGCCACCTATAGTCCGATCTCCATAAAATTTGGCATGCTTGTTAATGATGTTATGTCACATATGCTCACCAATTTTTGTGAGGTTCTGAGTTTTCATTTAGGATTTATAGGCTTTTTAGTGTATTTTGCTACGCCCATTTTATAAATGACCCTATTACAGCCATCCAAATGCAAAAGTTCAACTTTTTTTTGATAGTTTTTGATCTAGAGAGTCCAGAGAATTGTCCTAGACTGGTCTGGTTCCAATCGTGCGAAAAACCTAGGACTAGTTCGCAAAAGTAGGTTTTTAACATGTTTGCGAATATTTAATGAACGGTTTGATTGACAGCAATGGTCCTTGAGGCAAAGTTGTTCAGGATGAGGAGATCTATCAAATGATATGCATATTGTGTGGATATTTGTAACACCACGTGATTACAGAGCTGTAAAACTCGTTAGCGCCAACTAGTGGCCGATTTCTTTCAAAATTGTTACAGACCTCTATGGCCTTGAGTCGAACATGCCCATCGAGTTTCGTTCCGATCGGCCTCCGTTAACCTTGTCTAATAGGTGCTCAAACTTCATTGGCCGATGGCGGCCATCTTTTTCGAGATACGCCAATGTCCTCATACACATACATGGCACCTTGGACCAAGACACTGCATGCCAATTTTCAAGTCAATCGGACTAATGGTCAGGTGGTTATAGCCTGTTTTATGTTTTTTTCTTGTTATAGCGCCACCATGTGGCCAATTGCCGCGGTTTTTTTACTGTGACCTCAGATTGACCTCTTACACATGTGTACCAAGTTTGGTGAAGATACCTCATTTACTTCTGGAGTTATAGCCATTTTAGTAAAATAGGCCCCTCCCACAACGTACGTTTTGGCGCCCCTTACCGTCCGTGAGTCGAAATTTCAACTTTTTTTCGATAGTTTTTGATAATCAGACACTAGAGAACATTTCTGCACTGGTTTGGTTCCGATCGGGCGAAAAACCTAGGACTAGTTCGCAAAAGTATGTTTTTGACAAAATTCAAAATGGCGGAAAATCTATCATGGCGGAAATGAAATCGAAGATATACGTTTTGTTCGTCAGGCGTCCAGCTTTCCAATGATATAAGACACTTGAGTCTAAGTCATACGGTCTAGTAGTTATGAGCAGTTTCGCGCTTTTGGTTGCTATAGCGCCACCTATGGGCCAATCGGGGTCATACTTTGATAGGTTCTCCCCAAATTGAGGACTACCATTTGGCCAAGTTTCAAGGTTCCAGCTCTTACGGTTTGGTCTGCACGATGCGTTTTAGGGGAAAATAATAATAATAATAATAATTAAAGCTGCAAGCAGCATTTATCGGGGTTCAAGCATTTAAGGCCTTTAAGCACATAAGCATTTAAGACATTAAGATTTGTTTAGAAAGCTTTTAACCACTGAAATAATAGATGGAAAAGTCCATTTACAGCCAATACAGGCAAGCTTTTTAACAGTTATAGCGCCACCTATAGTCCGATCTCCATGATATTTTGCATGCTTGTTAATGATGTTGTGGCACATATGCTCACCAATTTTCGTGAAGTTCTGAGTTTTCGTTTAGGATTTATAGGCTTTTGAGTGCATTTTGCCACGCCCATTTTCTTTATGACCCAATTATACCCATGCGAAAAATGCAAAAGTTAAACTTTTTTTCGATAATTATTGATCTAGAGAGTCCAGAGAATTGTCCTAGACTGGTCTGGTTCTGATCGGGCGAAAAACCAGGGACTAGTTCGCAAAAGTAGGTTTTTAACATATTCATGAATATTTAATGAACAGTTTGATTGACAGTGATGGTTCTTGAGGCAAAGTTGTTCAGCATGAGCAGATCTATCAAATGATATGCATTTTGTGATGATAAGTGTAACACCACGTGATTACAGAGCCTTAAAACTCGTTAGCGCCAACTAGTGGCCGATTTCTTTCAAAATTCTTACAGACCTCTAGGGGCTTGAGCCGAACATGCCCATCGAGTTTCGCTCCGATCGGACTTCGTTAACGATGCTCAAACCTCATTGGCCAATGGCAGCCATGTTTTTCGAGATACGCCAATATCCTTTTAGACATACATGGCCCCTTGGGCCAAGACACTGCATACCAAATTTCAAGTCATTCGGAAAAACGGTCAGTTGTCTATATGTTTTTATTTGTTTTATAGCGCCACCATGTGGCCAATCGACGCATTTTTTTTACTGTGACCTCAGATTGACCTCTTACACATGTGTTCCAAGTTTGGTGAAGTTTACTTAATTACTTCTTGAGTTATAGCCATTTTAGTAAAATAGGCTCCTCCCACAACGTTAATTTTGCACCCCCTAGCGACCATTAATCGAAATTTCAACTTTTTTCGATAATTATTGATCTTCAGACTCCAGAGAACAATTCCGCACTGGTTTGGTTCCGATCGGGCGAAAAACCAGGGACTAGTTTGCAAAAGTAGGTTTTTGACAAAATTCAAAATGGCGAAAAATCTATCATGGCGGAAATGAAATCGGAGATATACGTTTTTTTCTTCAGGAGCTCTGGATTTCAATGACATAAGACACTTGAAGCTACGCCTTACGGTCTGGGAGTTCTGAGCAGTTTTGCGCTTTTGATTGCTATAGCGCCACCTATGGGCCGATTGGGCTGAGTCCGTGTATCTGAGTAGCGAGCAATAGTACTACCATCTGGCAAAGTTTCAAGTCTCTAGGTCTTACGGTTTGGGCTGCACGATGCGTTTTATGGCGGAAAAATAATAATAATAATTAAAGCTGCAAGCAGCATTTATCGGGGTTCAAGCAGTTAAGGCCTTTAAGGCATTTAAGCACAAAAGCATCAAAAGTTATTAAGATTTATTTAGCAAGCATGTAACCACTGACATAATAGATGGAAAAGACCATTTACAGCCAATACAGGCAATTTGCCATGGGATATATATGGTTTTAAAGCTTTTTAACAGTTATAGCGCCACCTATGGTCCGATCTCCATAAAATTGTTTACTGTGACCTCAAATTGAACCCATACACATGTGTACTGAGTTTGGTGAAGATATCTCATTTACTTCTTGAGTTATAGCCATTTGAGTAAAATAGGCTCCTCCCACAACGATTTGCCACATTCTAGAATTATTTAATATGATTCTAGCATGATTTACTATCATATACCATGTTCCAGAATGATTTATTAGGATTCTAGCATGATTTACCTTGATACACCTCATTTCAGTATTATTTACTATGATTTACAATGTTTCTAGCATGATTAACCACATTACTAGCAATTATGTGAAGTGTCAGTGCAAATGAGGTGATGAACACTGACAAAATATTATTGTGTTATAATAGTTAGTTATATACGTGATTTTTAGTGTGTGTCCAAGTATGAATGCAAAAGCACATGTAAAAGCTCCAAAACTCTGGAATAGCCTTCCTGATACTGTTCGTTGCTCAGACTCGCTCTCCCAGTTTAAAACTAGATTAAAGTCGCATCTCTTCAGCCAGGCATTCATATAATATTTTTAATCTTACAGTTCAAATTACAATCCGGCCTCTAGTTAATAAACGCCAGAGGAGAACTGGCCCCCGACTGAGCCTGGGTTCTCCCAAGGTTTTTTTTTTCTCCATTGGGTCACCTGATGGAGTTTTAGGACACTATTAGGTCACTTGATGGAGTTTTTCGGTTCCTTGCCACTGTTGCCTTTGGCTTGCTCAGTTGGGGATATTCTGGGGATATCTAATTTGATTTTATCAATAAATTCCACTAGAAACAAACCTTGTTGTATTATTTTAATTTAATACTGTGAAGCTGCTTTGATACAATCTGTATTGTGAAAAGCGCTATACAAATATACTTGACTTGACTTGACTTGACTTAAAATATTTCATTATTGAGTAGAATGGCCAGCAGAGGGCACTAGAAGACCACTTATTGGCTCACTTTCACTTTAAACCAGTTTTCTGCACTAAAGCAAACCAGTTTTTCCATGTTAACTCAATGCATGCTTACACACACACACACACACACACACACACACACACATACACACACAGTTTAGTTAACCATGATTTACCATGATATACCACGTTCTAGTATTATTTACCAGGAGATAAACGACAATCTAGTATTATTTACTTTGATTTACCATGTTTCTAGCCTGATTTATCACATTACTAGCAATTATTTGAAGTGTCAGTGCAAATAAAGTGATTAACACTGACAAAATATGATTGTGTTATAAAAGTTATTGCTATATAAGTGATTTTTTTAGTGTGTATTCAAGTATGAATGCAAGCACATGTTGAAATATTTCATTAATAAGTAGAATGGCCAGCAGAGGGCAGTAGAAGACCACTTATTGGCTCACTTTCACTTTAAACCAGTTTTCTGCACTAAAGCAAACCAGTTTATCCATGTTAACTCAATGCATGCTTACACACACACACACACACACACACACACACACACACACACACACACACACACACACACACACACAGACACACACACACAGCATAGTTAACCATGATTTACCATGATTTACCACATTACTAGCAATTATTTGAAGTGTCAGTGCAAATAAAGTGATTAACACTGACAAAATATGATTGTGTTATAATAGTTATTGCTATATAAGTGATTTTTAGTGTGTATTCAAGTATAAATGCAAGCACATGTGGAAAAATTTAATTAATAAGTAGAATGGCCAGCAGAGGGCAGTAGAAGACCACTTATTGGCTCACTTTCACTTTAAACCTCATGATTTTGACCAGTTTTCTGCACTAAAGCAAACCAGTGTTTCCATGTTAACTCAATAATGCATACTTGCTACATATGCTACACACAATAATGCTACACACACACACACACACACACACACACACACACACACACACACAAATGTTTTAGTGATATTGGTGTCACATTCACCTTCATCACATTCACCTTCTGTCTTCATCACATTCACTATCTGTCGTCATCACCTGCACCTGCTCCTCATCACCCTCCTCATCATCACCTGCTCCTCATCATCATAACCGTCACCTGTTGTCCTTGTCTTGATCTGTGTATTTAAGTTCCCCTCTCATCCATTATCATTGTCGGTTATTGTTTGTGCACTAGCACTCTGTTATGTTTGTTTTCATGTTGGAAAATAAAACCTTTGTTATATTTGTACCACACACACACACACACACACACACACACACACACACACACACACACACACACACACACACACACACACACACACCATCATTTATCATGATTTACCATGGCTGATACCAATACCAATATGAGAAAATGACTATTTTAAACAGCGGGGGGCAGTAAAATACCACTTATTGGCTTAACATGCCATTAATTCATATCATTTTCACCTTTTTAACTGTTATAGAGGCAAATTTTGTCCGATCTGTCTGAAAATTTTCATGCTTGTTCAGGGTGATATTTCACACGTTCTGACTTGTTTTTAAGAAGGTCTGAGCATTGATTAAAGAGATATAGGCTTTCGGGGACACTTGGTAAAGGCCAGATTTTGAAGTGAACCTATTATAGCTATCCAAATGAAGTAGTTCAACTTTTTCTGACAATTATTGATCTAGTGAGTCCAGAGAATTGTATTGCACTAGTTTTGAACATTATGATATGAAAATTATATGATCAGAGATGGAAAAGACCATTTACAGCCAATACAGGCAGTTTACCATAGGAAATATATGATTTTAAAGCTTTTTAACAGTTATAGCGCCACCTATCGTCCGATCTCCATAGAATTTTTCATGCTTGTTAATGATGTTATGTCACATATGCTGACCACTTTTTGTGAAGTTCTGAGTTTTTATTTAGGATTTATAGGCTTTTTAATGTATTTTGACACGCCCATTTTATAAATGACCCTATTAGAGCCATCCAAATGCAAAAGTTCAACTTTTTTTTGATAGTTTTTGATCTAGAGAGTCCAGAGAATTGTCCTAGACTGGTCTGGTTCCGATCGGGCGAAAAACCTAGGACTAGTTCGCAAAAGTAGGTTTTTAACATGTTTGCGAATATTTAATGAACGGTTTGATTGACAGCAATGGTTCTTGAGGCAAAGTTGTTCAGGATGAGGAGATCTATCAAATGATATGCATATTGTGTGGATATTTGTAACACCACGTGATTACAGAGCCATAAAACTCGTTAGCGCCAACTAGTGGCCGATTTCTTTCAAAATTCTTACAGACCTCTAGGGCCTTGAGTCGAACATGCCCATCGAGTTTCGTTCCGATCGGCCTCCGTTAACCTTGTCTAATAGGTGCTCAAATTTCATTGGCCGATGGCGGCCATGTTTTTTGAGATACGCCAATGTCCTCATACACATACATGGCACCTTGGACCAAGACACTGCATACCAATTTTCAAGTCAATCGGACTAACGGTCAGGTGGTTATAGCCTGTTTTATGTTTTTTTCATGTTATAGCGCCACCATGTGGCCAATCGCCGCGGTTTTTTTACTGTGACCTCAGATTGACCTCTTACACATGTGTACCAAGTTTGGTGAAGATACCTCATTTACTTCTGGAGTTATAGCCATTTTAGTAAAATAGGCCCTGCCCACGACGTACGTTTTGGCGCCCCTTAGCGTCCGTGAATCGAAATTTCAACTTTTTTTCGATAGTTTTTGATATTCAGACTCAAGAGAACATTTCTGCACTGGATTGGTTCCGATCGGGCGAAAAACCTAGGACTAGTTCGCAAAAGTAGGTTTTTGACAAAATTCAAAATGGCGGAAAATCTATCATGGCGGAAATGAAATCGGAGATATACGTTTTGTTCGTCAGGCGTCCAGCTTTCCAATGATATAAGACACTTGAGTCTACGACATACGGTCTAGTAGTTATGAGCAGTTTTGCGCTTTTGGTTGCTATAGCGCCACCTATGGGCCAATCGGGGTCATACTTTTATAGGTTCTCCCCAAATTGAGGACTACCATTTGGCCAAGTTTCAAGGTTCCAGCTCTTACGGTTTGGTCTGCACGATGCGTTTAAGGGGAAAATAATAATAATAATAATAATAATAATAAAAATCAGTACAATTACAATAGGGTTTCAGCACTTCGTGCTTGAACCCCTAAAAATCAGGACGATTACAATAGGGTTTCAGCACTTCGTGCTTGAACCCCTAATTAAAGCTGCAAGCAGCATTTATCGGGGTTCAAGCTATTAAGGCCTTTAAGGGTTTTTAAGCACAAAAGCATCAAAAGTTATCAGGTTTTATTTAGCAAGCATGTAACCACTGACATAATAGATGGAAAAGACCATTTACAGCCAATACAGGCAATGTACCATAGGAAATATATGGTTTTAAAGCTTTTTAACAGTTATAGCGCCACCTATAGTCCGATCTCCATAAAATGTGGCATGCTTGTTAATGATGTTATGTCACATATGCTCACCAATTTTTGTGAGGTTCTGAGTTTTCATTTAGGATTTATAGGCTTTTTAGTGTATTTTGCTACGCCCATTTTATAAATGACCCTATTACAGCCATCCAAATGCAAAAGTTCAACTTTTTTTTGATAGTTTTTGATCTAGAGAGTCCAGAGAATTGTCCTAGACTGGTCTGGTTCCAATCGTGCGAAAAACCTAGGACTAGTTCGCAAAAGTAGGTTTTTAACATGTTTGCGAATATTTAATGAACGGTTTGATTGACAGCAATGGTCCTTGAGGCAAAGTTGTTCAGGATGAGGAGATCTATCAAATGATATGCATATTGTGTGGATATTTGTAACACCACGTGATTACAGAGCTGTAAAACTCGTTAGCGCCAACTAGTGGCCGATTTCTTTCAAAATTGTTACAGACCTCTATGGCCTTGAGTCGAACATGCCCATCGAGTTTCGTTCCGATCGGCCTCCGTTAACCTTGTCTAATAGGTGCTCAAAATTCATTGGCCGATGGCGGCCATGTTTTTCGAGATACGCCAATGTCCTCATACACATACATGGCACCTTGGACCAAGACACTGCATGCCAATTTTCAAGTCAATCGGACTAATGGTCAGGTGGTTATAGCCTGTTTTATGTTTTTTTCATGTTATAGCGCCACCATGTGGCCAATTGCCGCGGTTTTTTTACTGTGACCTCAGATTGACCTCTTACACATGTGTACCAAGTTTGGTGAAGATACCTCATTTACTTCTGGAGTTATAGCCATTTTAGTAAAATAGGCCCCTCCCACAACGTACGTTTTGGCGCCCCTTACCGTCCGTGAGTCGAAATTTCAACTTTTTTTCGATAGTTTTTGATAATCAGACTCTAGAGAACATTTCTGCACTGGTTTGGTTCCGATCGGGCGAAAAACCTAGGACTAGTTCGCAAAAGTATGTTTTTGACAAAATTCAAAATGGCGGAAAATCTATCATGGCGGAAATGAAATCGGAGATATACGTTTTGTTCGTCAGGCGTCCAGCTTTCCAATGATATAAGACACTTGAGTCTACGTCATACGGTCTAGTAGTTATGAGCAGTTTCGCGCTTTTGGTTGCTATAGCGCCACCTATGGGCCAATCGGGGTCATACTTTGATAGGTTCTCCCCAAATTGAGGACTACCATTTGGTCAAGTTTCAAGGTTCCAGCTCTTACGGTTTGGTCTGCACGATGCGTTTTAGGGGAAAATAATAATAATAATAATAATAATAATAAAAATCAGTACAATTACAATAGGGTTTCAGCACTTCGTGCTTGAACCCCTAAAAATCAGGACGATTACAATAGGGTTTCAGCACTTCGTGCTTGAACCCCTAATAATAAAAATCAGTACAATTACAATAGGGTTTCAGCATTTCATGCTTGAACCCCTAATAAAAATCAGTACAATTACAATAGGGTTTCAGCACTTCGTGCTTGAACCCCTAAAAATCAGCACAATTACAATAGGGTTTCAGCACTTCGTGCTTGAACCCCTAATAAGAAGAGACGTTTTGGACAGTTATAGCACCACCTATTGTCCGATCTTCACGAAACTTGGCATGCTTCTTCACCATGGTCTGACACATCTGCTCATCGATTTTCGTGAAGTTTGGGGTTTTCCCTTAGGTTGTATAGGCTTTTGAGTGTTTTTTTGTCTCTCCCCTTTCCTAAATGACCCTGTTACAGCCAGGCCAATGCAAAAGTTCCACTTTTTTTCGATAATTATTGATCTAGAGACTCCAGAGAACTGTGCTAGACTGGTCTGGTTCCGATTGGGCCAAAAACCTAGGACTAGTTCGCAAAAGTAGGTTTTGACAAAATTGGCCATAACAATTTTATGGGGGATTTGGAGATAGCCATTTTGTCCGTCTGGATCCAGGGATCACAGTGAAGCTAAAATGGACAATCTAGGACAAACTGTCTAGGAGTTGTGAGCAATTTAGTAAATGTGGTCATTGTAGCGCCACCTATGGGCCAATCTGGGTCATACTTTGATAGGTTCTCCCCAAATTGAGGACTACCATTTGGCCAAGTTTCAAGGTTCCAGCTCTTACGGTTTGGGCTGCACGATGCGTTTTAGGGCGGAATAATAATAATAATAATAATAATAATAATTAAAGCTGCAAGCAGCATTTATCGGGGTTCAAGCATGTAAGGCCTTTAAGCACATAAGCATTTAAGACATTAAGATTTATTTAGAAAGCTTTTAACCACTGAAATAATAGATGGAAAAGTCCATTTACAGCCAATACAGGAAATTTACCATAGGAAATATATGGTTTTCAAAGCTTTTTAACAGTTATAGCGCCACCTATGGTCCGATCTCCATAAAAATTTCCATGCTTCTTTAGCATGTTATTTCACATATGCCCATCAATTTTTGTGAAGTTCTGAGTTTTTATTTAGGCTTTATAGACGTTTGAGTGTATTTGGACAAGCCTATTTTATAAATGATCCTCTTCTAGCCAACCAAAAGCAAAATTTTAACTTTTTTTTGATAATTATTGATCTAGAGAGTCCAGAGAATTGTCCTAGACTGGTCTGGTTCCGATCGGGCGAAAAACCAGGGACTAGTTCGCAAAAGTAGGTTTTTAACATATTCGTGAATAATTAATAAACTGTTTGATTGACAGCAATGGTTCTAGAGGCAAAGTTGTTCAGCATGAGCAGATCTATCAAATGATATGCATTTTGTGATGATAAGTGTAACACCACGTGATTACAGAGCCATAAAACTCGTTAGCGCCAACTAGTGGCCGATTTCTTTCAAAATTCTTACAGACCTCTAGGGCCATGAGTCGAACATGCCCACTGAGTTTTGTTCCGATCGGCCTCCGTTAACCTTGTCTAATAGGTGCTCAAATTTTATTGGCCGATGGCGGCCATGTTTTTTGAGATACACCAATGTCCTCATAGATATACATGACAGCTTGGACCAAGACACTGCATACCAATTTTCAAGTCAATCGGACTAACGGTCAGGTGGTTACAGCCTTATTTATGTTTTTTTCATGTTATAGCGCCACCATGTGGCCAATCGCCGCAATCTTTTTACTGTGACCTCAGATTGACTTCTTACACAGGTGTACCGAGTTTGGTGAAGATACCTCATTTACTTCTGGAGTTATAGCCATTTTAGTAAAATAGGCTCCGCCTTCTTCAAATATTTTGGCGCCTCTTAGCGACCGTCAATCGAAATTTCAACTTTTTTTCGATAATTATTGATAGTCTGACTCCAGAGAACATTTCTGCACTGGTTTGGTTCCGATCGGACACAAAACCAGGGACTAGTTCGCAAAAGTAGGTTTTGGACATAATTCAAAATGGCGGAAAATTTGCATACCGGAAATGAAATCCTTGAGGCCTTTTTTGTTCGGCTTGACCCAAGGATTCCAATGATATAAGACACTTGAGTCTGTGACAAACGGTTAATGAGATTTAAGCAAAAATGTGATTTTTTTTTGTTTTTTGCACTGTAGCGCCACCTATGGGCCAATCGGGGTCATATTTTGATAACCTCTCCTCGATTTTTGTACTACCATCTGGCAAAGTTTCAAGTCTCTAGCATTTACGGTTTGGGCTGCACGATGCGTTTTACGGCAGAAGAAAAATAATAATAATAAAAATTAAAGCTGCAAGCAGCATTTATCGGGGTTCAAGCATTTAAGGCCTTTAAGCACATAAGCATTTAAGACATTACGTTTTATTTAACAAGCTTTTAACCACTGAAATTATAGATGGAAAAATCCATTTACAGCCAATATAGGCAATTTACCATAGGAAATATGTAGTTTTAAAACTTTTTGCCAGTTATAGCGCCACCTATGGTCCGATCTACATGAAATTTTGCATGCTTGTTTAGAATGTTATGGCACATATGCTCACCCATTTTCGTGAAGTTCTGAGTTTTCGTTTAGGATTTATAGGCTTCTGAGTGCATTTTGCCACGCCCATTTTCTTTATGACCCAATTATACCCATGCGAAAAATGCAAAAGTTCAACTTTTTTTCGATAATTATTGATCTAGAGAGTCCAGAGAATTGTCCTAGACTGGTCTGGTTCTGATCGGGCGAAAAACCAGGGACTAGTTCGCAAAAGTAGGTTTTTAACATATTCATGAATATTTAATGAACTGTTTGATTGACAGCAATGGTTCTAGAGGCAAAGTTGTTCAGCATGAGCAGATCTATCAAATGATATGCATTTTGTGATGATAAGTGTAACACCACGTGATTACAGAGCCTTAAAACTCGTTAGCGCCAACTAGTGGCCGATTTCTTTCAAAATTCTTACAGACCTCTAGGGGCTTGAGCCGAACATGCCCATCGAGTTTCGCTCCGATCGGACTTCGTTAACGATGCTCAAACCTCATTGGCCAATGGCAGCCATGTTTTTTGAGACACGCCAATATCCTTTTAGACATACATGGCCCCTTGGGCCAAGACACTGCATACCAAATTTCAAGTCATTCGGAAAAACGGTCAGTTGTCTATATGTTTTTATTTGTTTTATAGCGCCACCATGTGGCCAATCGACGCAATTTTTTTTACTGTGACCTCAGATTGACCTCTTACACATGTGTTCCAAGTTTGGTGAAGTTTACTTAATTACTTCTTGAGTTATAGCCATTTTAGTAAAATAGGCTCCTCCCACAACGTTAATTTTGCACCCCCTAGCGACCATTAATCGAAATTTCAACTTTTTTTCGATAATTATTGATCTTCAGACTCCAGAGAACAATTCCGCACTGGTTTGGTTCCGATCGGGCGAAAAACCAGGGACTAGTTCGCAAAAGTAGGTTTTTGACAAAATTCAAAATGGCGAAAAATCTATCATGGCGGAAATGAAATCGGAGATATACGTTTCTTTCTTCAGGAGCTCTGGATTTCAATGATATAAGACACTTGAAGCTACGCCTTACGGTCTGGGAGTTCTGAGCAGTTTTGCGCTTTTGATTGCTATAGCGCCACCTATGGGCCGATTGGGCTGAGTCCGTGTATCTGAGTAGCGAGCAATAGTACTACCATCTGGCAAAGTTTCAAGTCTCTAGGTCTTACGGTTTGGGCTGCACGATGCGTTTTATGGCGGAAAAATAATAATAATAAAAATCAGGACGATTACAATAGGGTTTCAGCACTTCGTGCTTGAACCCCTAATCAGTACAATTACAATAGGGTTTCAGCACTTCGTGCTTGAACCCCTAATAATAATAAAAATCAGTACAATTACAATAGGGTTTCAGCATTTCATGCTTGAACCCCTAATAAAAATCAGTACAATTACAATAGGGTTTCAGCACTTCGTGCTTGAACCCCTAAAAATCAGCACAATTACAATAGGGTTTCAGCACTTCGTGCTTGAACCCCTAATAAGAAGAGACGTTTTGGACAGTTATAGCGCCACCTATTGTCCGATCTTCACGAAACTTGGCATGCTTCTTCACCATGCTATGGCACATCTGCTCATCGATTTTTGTGAAGTTTGGGGTTTTGCCTTAGGTTGTATAGGCTTTTGAGTGTTTTTTTGTCCCGCCCCTTTCCTAAATGACCCTGTTACAGCCAGGCCAATGCAAAAGTTCAACTTTTTTTCGATAATTATTGATCTAGAGACTCCAGAGAACTGTGCTAGACTGGTCTGGTTCCGATTGGGCCAAAAACCTAGGACTAGTTCGCAAAAGTAGGTTTTGACAAAATTCGACATAACAATTTTTGCTCGTAGGTGAATTTGGAGATAGCCATTTCGTCCGTCTGGATCCAGGGATCACAGTGATGCTAAAATGGACAATCTAGGACAAACTGTCTAGGAGTTGTGAGCAATTTAGTAAATTTGGTCATTGTAGCGCCACCTATGGGCCAATCTGGGTCATACTTTGATAGGTTCTCCCCAAATTGAGGACTACCATTTGGCCAAGTTTCAAGGTTCCAGCTCTTACGGTTTGGGCTGCACGATGCGTTTTAGGGCGGAATAATAATAATAATAATAATAATAATAATAATTAAAGCTGCAAGCAGCATTTATCGGGGTTCAAGCAGTTAAGGCCTTTAAGGCATTTAAGCACAAAAGCATCAAAAGTCATTAAGATTTATTTAGCAAGCATGTAACCACTGACATAATAGATGGAAAAGACCATTTACAGCCAATACAGGCAAATTGCCATGGGATATATATGGTTTTAAAGCTTTTTAACAGTTATAGCGCCACCTATGGTCCGATCTCCATAAAATTGTTTATTGTGACCTCAAATTGAACCCATACACATGTGTACTGATTTTGGTGAAGATATCTCATTTACTTCTTGAGTTATAGCCATTTGAGTAAAATAGGCTCCTCCCACAACGATTTGCCACATTCAACAATTATTTAATATGATTCTAGCATGATTTACTATCATATACCATGTTCCAGAATGATTTATTAGGATTCTAGCATGATTTACCTTGATACACCTCATTTCAGTATTATTTACTATGATTTACAATGTTTCTAGCATGATTAACCACATTACTAGCAATTATGTGAAGTGTCAGTGCAAATGAGGTGATGAACACTGACAAAATATTATTGTGTTATAATAGTTAGTTATATACGTGATTTTTAGTGTGTGTCCAAGTATGAATGCAAAAGCACATGTAAAATATTTCATTATTAAGTAGAATGGCCAGCAGAGGGCACTAGAAGACCACTTATTGGCTCACTTTCACTTTAAACCAGTTTTCTGCACTAAAGCAAACCAGTTTTTCCATGTTAATTCAATGCATGCTTACACACACACACACACACACACACACACACACACACACACACACACACACACACACACACACACACACACACTTACCATAGTTTATCATGATTTACCATGGCTGATACCAATACCAATATGACAAAATGACTATTTTAAACAGCAGGGGGCAGTAAAATACCACTTATTGGCTTAACATGCCATTAATTCATATCATTTTCACCTTTTTAACTGTTATAGAGGCAAATTTTGTCAGATCTGTCTGAAAATTTTCATGCATGTTCAGAGAGATATTTCACATGTCCTGACTTGTTTTTAAGAAGGTTTGAACATTCATTAAAGAGATATAGGCTTTTGGGGACACTTGGTAATGGCCACATATTGAAGTGACACTATTATAGCCATCCAAATGAAGAAGTCATACTTTTTCTGATAATTATTGATCTAGAGAGTCCAGAGAATTGCACTGCACTGGTTTTGAACATTATTATATGAACATTATGATTATAGATGGAAAAGACCATTCACAGGCAATACAGGCAATTTACCATAGGAAATATATGGTTTTAAAGCTTTTTAACAGTTATAGCGCCACCTTTGGTCCGATCTCCATAAAAATTTCCATGCTTCTTTAGCATGGTACGACACATATGCTGACCAATTATCGTGATGTTCTGAGTTTTTTTTTAGAATTTATAGGCTTTTGATTGCATTTTGCCACGTCCATTTTCTTTATGACACAATTATACCCATGCGAAAAATGCAAAAGTTCAACTTTTTTTGATAATTATTGATCTAGAGAGTCCAGAGAATTGTCCTAGACTCGTTTGGTTCCGATCGGGCAAAAAACCAGGGACTAGTTCGCAAAAGTAGGTTTTTAACATATTCGTGAATAATTAATAAACTGTTTGATTGACAGCAATGGTTCTAGAGGCAAAGTTGTTCAGCATAAGCAGATCTATCAAATGATATGCATTTTGTGATGATAAGTGTAACACCACGTGATTACAGAGCCATAAAACTCATTAGCGCCAACTAGTGGCCGATTTCTTTCAAAATTCTTACAGACCTCTAGGGCCATGAGCCGAACATGCCCATTGAGTTTCGTTCCGATCGGCCTCCGTTAACCTTGTCTAATAGGTGCTCAAACTTCATTGGCCGATGGCGGCCATGTTTTTTGAGATACGCCAATGTCCTCATACACATACATGGCACCTTGGACCAAGACACTGCATACCAATTTTCAAGTCAATCGGACTAACGGTCAGGTGGTTATAGCCTGTTTTATGTTTTTTTCATTTTATAGCGCCACCATGAGGCCAATCGTCGCGATTTTTTTATTGTGACCCCAGATTGAACTCATACACATGTGTACCAAGTTTGGTGAAGATACCTCATTTACATCGGGAGTTATAGCCATTTTAGTAAAATAGGCCCCTCCCACAACGTACGTTTTGGCGCCCCTTAGCGACCGTGAATCGAAATTTCCACTTTTTTTCGATAATTATTGATATTCAGACGCCAGAGAACATTTCTGCACTGGTTTGGTTCCAATCGGGCAAAAAACCAGGGACTAGTTCGCAAAAGTAGGTTTTTGACAAAATTCAAAATGGCGGAAAATCTATCATGGCGGAAATGAAATCGGAGATATACGTTTTGTTCGTCAGGCAGCCAGCTTTCCAATGATATAAGACACTTGAGTCTACGACATAAGGTCTAGGAGTTATGAACAGTTTCGCGCTTTTGGTTGCTATAGCGCCACCTATAGGCCAATCGGGGTCATAATCTCTGAACCTTTCCTCGATTTTTGTACTACCATCTGTCAAAGTTTCAAAGTTCCAGCTCTTACGGTTTGGGCTGCACGATGCGTTTTACGGCGGAATAATAATAATAATAATAATAATTAAAGCTGCAAGCAGCATTTAGCGGGGTTCAAGCATTTAGGGTCTTTAAGCACATAAGGCAGTTTAGTGAGTTGTCTGAGTTTTCGTTTAGGATTTACAGGCTTTTGAGTGTTTTTTGCCATACACATTTTCTAAATGATCCTATTATGGCTACCCAATGGGTAAAGTTTAAGTTTTTTATATAATTATTGATCTAGAGAGTCCAGAGAATTGTACTGCACTGATATATTTCCGATCGGGTGAAAAACATAGGACTAGTTCGCAAAAGTAGGTTTTTAACATAATCGCAAGTATTTAATGAACAAATTAATTGACAGCAGTAGTTTTTGAGGCAAAGTTGTTCAGTATGAGGAGATCTATCAAATGACATGCATCACGTGATTACAAAGCCGTAAAACCTGTTAGCGTCAACTAGTGGCCGATTTCTTTCAAAATTCTTACAGACCTCTAGGGCCACGAGTCGAACATGCCCACCGAGTTTCGTTCCGATCGACCTTCGTTAACCTTGTCTAAGAGGTGCACAAACTTTATTGGCCTATGGCGGCATAGACATACATGGCACCTTGGACCAAAACATTGCATGCCAATTTTAAAGTCAATCGAACTAATGGTCAGGTGGTTATAGCCCTTTTCATGTTTTAGTGATGTTTGGCCTGATCTCCATTTTAAATAATTATTTTAAAGGTGCCGTAGAATGCATTGATATATTTTAAATTGTTCTATGATATCTCTGAAACAGAAATGTCTTCAACAGTCAAGTAGTGGATAAAATCACTAACGTTACTTTCTGCTTGCGGTAGGGGTTGTAATGGAAATATAACATTAGTTGGAACTGCCCCCTTCTTCAGTATCAAACGATGAGCGAAACCTGCTTGATATTGTCCCAGGTTAGAAAAACTGTCAGTGGTGAAATGGGCAGAGCAAACTAACAGCTTTGAATTAAAATGGTAAGGTATCCTGTTGTAAAAATCAACCATGCCTGTTGGCAGTTCTCTTTTGTGGGAAGGGAATGAAAAGTTCTGAAATCCGCAGCACAGCCTCGAACATAACATTTATATCCATGATCTGACATTTTCACTATTGTCCTTGCTTGCTTCTTCACAATACCTGCAGAACTTCTGATGATTCGGCTGTGCAGGTCCACGTTAACACTGCCTGGCCTAGAACATGGGCTGGTATATGCAAATTGGGGGGGTATAAATATGAATGATCCCGACTCCAACGTCACAGTCGGTGTTATGCTGTAATTCACTCATTTTTCAGCGGTCTTTTGCAAACAGGAGATTTACACATGAAGGAGGAAACAATGGTGTTTGAGGCTCACGGTATGTCAGTTCCTTGTCCAGAACTCTTACCATTCAACTATGCCAAGATAAATACAGTTTTCAATTGTATGGCACCTTTAAAATAGTTGATTAGTAATATAATGCTTACTTGTAGTCTGAAATGGCTTTAACAAAAGAAGAAAAATATTCTTAGATGTCTGTTCATTCTAATCATGTACAAATAAAGTAGCACAGTAAGATTACATTTATTTGAATGCATTAGTGGGTGTGTGATTGCGCTGTGTGTGCAGCTTATCAATATTAAAAGTGAAGGTGTAGTTGATATCTTTGTTGATAATATCTGTAGTAATCAGAAAAAAACAATTAAGAAATAAAGAATTAAAATTACAAATAATATTCTGTTAAGATATGAGTTACAATAACATGATTTGCAATAGTAATAATATCAATACTATATGCACAATACACAAAGATTAGACTCTCAGGTCTGTGTCTTTCAAAAACATTAGTATTGCAGCCAATGTGAGTCTGTGGGATTTATAAACAGACAAAATATGATTTGAAATGTTATTTTAATGATTTTATAAAGTTTAAACAATATTTCAAATGGAAACTAACTGGAAAATAATATTTTAGTAAGCAGAATGAAGCAATGAGTGGTCTTCTGGTGGTTAAAATGTAAATGAAAACAATAATACTTAAACAATAATACTTAATACAGTAACCATGCTTCAACACACACATGCAAACACATTTGGTTGTAGATGTAGATATTTTAAATTAAAGATAGGTAACAAAATGATAATTGCAAATCTCCTCCGTATAACACCATTTTCAGATTTCAAATTAATCACTGAGAGGCAGAATTGTTCAAACTGAGAGCTCAGTACAAATGAAGTGATAAACTGACAAAACATGATTGTGTTATAATAGGTGATTTTCATGCAAGCAATTTTATATAGTCTAATAAAAATGTATGCAAAAGCACAGGTAAAAATATTTTTATAAGTAGAATGTCCTGCAGAGGGCAGTAGAAGACCACTAATTGACTCACTTTCATTTGAAAGACTTTTTTATCCACCAGTAAAACAAAGCAGTTTCTCCATGTTCTTTCCATTAAGCATGCTTACACACACAGACACACACAGACACACACACACAAAGACAAATATGTTTTCAATGTTTTTGGGATGTTATTGTGAAAATATCTTTTAATGGTCTAACCATTTTCACATATTTCTTTGTGATCTGTATTATCAGTAATAATAATAATAAATAGCTTTAAGCATTTGCTTGTTGGCCAAAGCTGAAAGCTGATAAAAAGATTAATACTATGTCTAATACTGCTGCTCCCTCTAGTTGACAACAGTGGAATTACAGCCTCCATCTTACAATTTAAGTGAATGAATGGGAATTAGTTTTTTCACTTATATCTCGGGAACCAGATGGCGAAAAATTCTAAACCTCAGAGCATAGATAGTGCTTGAGGAGCCCTGTTGAATGAGACCATCACAGTGTTTTTGGGCGATTGGGGCCTGGAGCTATGACCATTCAAAGGCATGTCTTTTGGAGCAGTTTTCTCTGGAATGCCGAGGGCAAATTACACCACATTTGAATCGAAGCTAGCCAAGGATGGGCCCTTTCCAATGAGCCCTCACACAAGGTTCGGGGTGATCTGGTTCGGGAGTTAAGGCCGTTCAAAGTCGGGGGTCCCGCGGACTAGCGTTCCGTGGGGGGGGCGCGCTCCCGAGGCCCGCGACGCTACGTTTCGATCAAAAGCCCGGAGAGGTCCTTACCATCAAAATTTGAGCGCGCGGCGACTTTCCGTTTTCGAGTTATGAGTGAATTTGTACTGGGGGGGCGTGGCCTAAATGGCGGACAAGGTTTTACTTTCGTTTTCTAAATGTAAAACAATTGTCAATAGTAACACTCCAATAGATGCATTTTGACAAAATGTGATTGTAAATGTTAAAATAATGATTTTATAAAGTATAAATATGAATTATATAACAATATTAGGGAGTAGTATGATGAAATGACAGCAGGGGGCAGTACAATACCACTTATTGGCTTAATATGCCATGTTATATCATTTTTACCTTTTTAACTGTTATAGAGGCAAATTTTGTCCGATCTGTCTGAAATTTTTCATGCTTGTTAAGAGTAACATGTTCTGACTAGATCTGAAAGATATTTAAAAGATATAGGCTTTTGGGGACACTTGGTCAAGGCTACATATTAAAGTGACCCTATTATAGCCATCCAAATGAAGAAGTTATACTTTTTCTGATAATTATTGATCTAGAGAGTCCAGAGAATTGTACTGCACTAGATTTGAATATTATGATTTGAAAATTATAAGATCATAAATGGAAAACACCATTTACAGCCAATTCAGGCAATTTACCATAGAATATATATTGTTTTAAAGCTTTTTAACAGTTATAGCGCCACCTATGGTCCAATCTCCATAAAAATTCCCATGCTTCTTTAGCATGTTATGTCACATGTGCTCATCAATTTTTGTAAAGTTCTGAGTTTTTATTTATGATTTATAAACGTTTGAGTGTATTTTGACACGCCCATTTTCTAAATGATCATGTTATAGCCAAACAAAAGCAAAATTTTCTTCTTTTTTTCGATAATTATTGATCTAGAGAGTCCAGAGAATTGCCCTAGACTGGTCTGGTTCCGATCGGGCGAAAAACCTAGGACTAGTTCGCAAAAGTAGGTTTTTCAACATGTTCACGAATATTTAATGAACGGTTTGATTGACAGCAATGGTTCTTGAGGCAAAGTTGTTCAGCATGAGTAGATCTATCAAATGATATGCATAATGTGACTATAAGTGTAACACCACGTGATTACAGAGCCATAAAACTCGTTAGCGCCAACTAGTGGCCGATTTCTTTCAAAAATTTTACAGACCTCTAGGGCCATGAGTCGAACATGCCCACCGAGTTTCGTTCCAATTGGCCTCCGTTAACCTTGTCTAATAGGTGCTCGACTTCATTGGCCAATGGCGGCCATGTTTTTTGAGATACGTCAATGTCCTCATAGACATACATGGCACCTTGGACCAAGACACTGCATACCAATTTTCAAGTCAATCAGACTAACAGTCAGGTGGTTATAGCCCTTTTCATGTTTCTTTCATGTTATAGCGCCACCTAGTGTTTAATCGTTGTGATTTTTTTACTGTGACCCCAGATTGAACTCCTACATATGTGTACCAAGTTTGGTGAAGCTATCTCATTTACTTTTTGAGTTATAGCCATTTTAGTAAAATAGGCTCCTCCCACAACGTTCATTTTGAGCCCCCTAGCGACTTTGAATCGAAATATCGACGTTTTTTCGATAATTATTGATCTTCAGACTCCAGAGAACATTTCTGCACTGGTTTGGTTCCGATCGGGCGAAAAACCTAGGACTAGTTTGCAAAAGTAGGTTTTTGACAAAATTCAAAATGGCGGAAAAATTTGCATACCGGAAATGAAATCGGAGATATACGTTTTGTTCGCCATGAGGTCTGGATTCCATTGATATAAGACACTTGAGTCTAGGACATACGGTCTAGGAGTTATGACCAGTTTCGCGCGTTTGGTCGCTATAGCGCCACCTATGGGCCAATCGGGGTCATACTCTCTGAACCTTTCCTCGATTTTTGTACTACCATCTGACAAAGTTTCAAGTCTCCAGCACTTACGGTTTGGGCTGCACGATGCGTTTTAGCGGAGAAGAATAATAATAATAATAATTAAAGCTGCAAGCAGCATTTATCGGGGTTCAAGCAGTTAAGGCCTTTAAGGCATTTAAGCACAAAAGCATCAAAAGTTATTAAGATTTATTTAGCAAGCATGTAACCACTGACATAATAGATGGAAAAGACCATTTACAGCCAATACAGGCAATTTGCCATGGGATATATATGGTTTTAAAGCTTTTTAACAGTTATAGCGCCACCTATGGTCCGATCTCCATAAAATTGTTTACTGTGACCTCAAATTGAACCCATACACATGTGTACTGAGTTTGGTGAAGATATCTCATTTACTTCTTGAGTTATAGCCATTTGAGTAAAATAGGCTCCTCCCACAACGATTTGCCACATTCTAGAATTATTTAATATGATTCTAGCATGATTTACTATCATATACCATGTTCCAGAATGATTTATTAGGATTCTAGCATGATTTACCTTGATACACCTCATTTCAGTATTATTTACTATGATTTACAATGTTTCTAGCATGATTAACCACATTACTAGCAATTATGTGAAGTGTCAGTGCAAATGAGGTGATGAACACTGACAAAATATTATTGTGTTATAATAGTTAGTTATATACGTGATTTTTAGTGTGTGTCCAAGTATGAATGCAAAAGCACATGTAAAATATTTCATTATTAAGTAGAATGGCCAGCAGAGGGCACTAGAAGACCACTTATTGGCTCACTTTCACTTTAAACCAGTTTTCTGCACTAAAGCAAACCAGTTTTTCCATGTTAACTCAATGCATGCTTACACACACACACACACACACACACACACACACACACACACACACACACACACACACACACACACAGCATAGTTAACCATGATTTACCATGATATACCACGTTCTAGTATTATTTACCAGGAGATAAACGACAATCTAGTATTATTTACTTTGATTTACCATGTTTCTAGCCTGATTTATCACATTACTAGCAATTATTTGAAGTGTCAGTGCAAATAAAGTGATTAACACTGACAAAATATGATTGTGTTATAATAGTTATTGCTATATAAGTGATTTTTTTAGTGTGTATTCAAGTATGAATGCAAGCACATGTTGAAATATTTCATTAATAAGTAGAATGGCCAGCAGAGGGCAGTAGAAGACCACTTATTGGCTCACTTTCACTTTAAACCAGTTTTCTGCACTAAAGCAAACCAGTTTATCCATGTTAACTCAATGCATGCTTACACACACACACACACACACACACACACACACACACACACACACACACACACACACACACACACACACACACACACACACAGCATAGTTAACCATGATTTACCATGATTTACCACATTACTAGCAATTATTTGAAGTGTCAGTGCAAATAAAGTGATTAACACTGACAAAATATGATTGTGTTATAATAGTTATTGCTATATAAGTGATTTTTAGTGTGTATTCAAGTATAAATGCAAGCACATGTGGATAAATTTAATTAATAAGTAGAATGGCCAGCAGAGGGCAGTAGAAGACCACTTATTGGCTCACTTTCACTTTAAACCTCATGATTTTGACCAGTTTTCTGCACTAAAGCAAACCAGTGTTTCCATGTTAACTCAATAATGCATACTTGCTACATATGCTACACACAATAATGCTACACACACACACACACACACACACACACACACACACACACACACAAATGTTTCAGTGATATTGGTGTCACATTCACCTTCATCACATTCATCTTCTGTCTTCATCACATTCACCATCTGTCGTCATCACCTGCACCTGCTCCTCATCACCCTCCTCATCATCACCTGCTCCTCATCATCATAACCGTCACCTGTTGTCCTTGTCTTGATCTGTGTATTTAAGTTCCCCTCTCATCCATTATCATTGTCGGTTATTGTTTGTGCACTAGCACTCTGTTATGTTTGTTTTCATGTTGGAAAATAAAACCTTTGTTATATTTGTACCACACACACACACACACACACACACACACACACACACACACACACACACACCATCATTTATCATGATTTACCATGGCTGATACCAATACCAATATGAGAAAATGACTATTTTAAACAGCAGGGGGCAGTAAAATACCACTTATTGGCTTAACATGCCATTAATTCATATCATTTTCACCTTTTTAACTGTTATAGAGGCAAATTTTGTCCGATCTGTCTGAAAATTTTCATGCTTGTTCAGGGTGATATTTCACACGTTCTGACTTGTTTTTAAGAAGGTCTGAGCATTGATTAAAGAGATATAGGCTTTCGGGGACACTTGGTAAAGGCCAGATTTTGAAGTGAACCTATTATAGCTATCCAAATGAAGTAGTTCAACTTTTTCTGACAATTATTGATCTAGTGAGTCCAGAGAATTGTATTGCACTAGTTTTGAACATTATGATATGAAAATTATATGATCAGAGATGGAAAAGACCATTTACAGCCAATACAGGCAGTTTACCATAGGAAATATATGATTTTAAAGCTTTTTAACAGTTATAGCGCCACCTATCGTCCGATCTCCATAGAATTTTTCATGCTTGTTAATGATGTTATGTCACATATGCTGACCAATTTTTGTGAAGTTCTGAGTTTTTATTTAGGATTTATAGGCTTTTTAATGTATTTTGACACGCCCATTTTATAAATTACCCTATTACAGCCATCCAAATGCAAAAGTTCAACTTTTTTTTGATAATTATTGATCTAGAGAGTCCAGAGAATTGTCCTAGACTGGTCTGGTTCCGATCGGGCAAAAAACCTAGGACTAGTTCGCAAAAGTAGGTTTTTAACATATTAATGAATAATTAATGAACAGTTTGATTGACAGCAATGGTTCTTGAGGCAAAGTTGTTCAGGATGAGGAGATCTATCAAATGATATGCATATTGTGTGGATATTTGTAACACCACGTGATTACAGAGCCGTAAAACTCGTTAGCGCCAACTAGTGGCCGATTTCTTTCAAAATTCTTACAGACCTTTAGGGCCATGAGCCGAACATGCGCATTGAGTTTCGTTCCGATCGGCCTCCGTTAACCTTGTCTAATAGGTGCTCAAACTTCGTTGGCCGATGGCGGCCATGTTTTTTGAGATACGCCAATGTCCTCATACACATACATGGCACCTTGGACCAAGACACTGCATACCAATTTTCAAGTCAATCGGACTAACGGTCAGGTGGTTATAGCCTGTTTTATGTTTTTTTCATTTTATAGCGCCACCATGAGGCCAATCGTCGCGATTGTTTTACTGTGACCCCAGAGTAAGCTCATACACATGTGTACCAAGTTTGGTGAAGATACCTCATTTACATCGGGAGTTATAGCCATTTTAGTAAAATAGGCCCCTCCCACAACGTACGTTTTGGCGCCCCTTAGCGACCGTGAATCGAAATTTCCACTTTTTTTCGATAATTATTGATATTCAGTCTCCAGAGAACATTTCTGCACTAGTTTGGTTCCAATCGGGCAAAAAACCAGGGACTAGTTCGCAAAAGTAGATTTTTGACAAAATTCAAAATGGCGGAAAATCTATCATGGCGGAAATGAAATCGGAGATATACGATTTGTTCGTCAGGCGTCCAGCTTTCCAATGATATAAGACACTTGAGTCTACGACATACGGTCTAGGAGTTATGAGCAGTTTCGCGCTTTTGGTTGTTATAGCGCCACCTATGGGCCAATCGGGGTCATAATCTCTGAACCTTTCCTCGATTTTTGTACTACCATCTGTCAAAGTTTCAAAGTTCCAGCTCTTACGGTTTGGGCTGCACGATGCGTTTTACGGCGGAATAATAATAATAATAATAATAATTAAAGCTGCAAGCAGCATTTATCGGGGTTCAAGCAGTTAAGGCCTTTAAGGCATTTAAGCACAAAAGCATCAAAAGTCATTAAGATTTATTTAGCAAGCATGTAACCACTGACATAATAGATGGAAAAGACCATTTACAGCCAATACAGGCAAATTGCCATGGGATATATATGGTTTTAAAGCTTTTTAACAGTTATAGCGCCACCTATGGTCCGATCTCCATAAAATTGTTTATTGTGACCTCAAATTGAACCCATACACATGTGTACTGATTTTGGTGAAGATATCTCATTTACTTCTTGAGTTATAGCCATTTGAGTAAAATAGGCTCCTCCCACAACGATTTGCCACATTCAAGAATTATTTAATATGATTCTAGCATGATTTACTATCATATACCATGTTCCAGAATGATTTATTAGGATTCTAGCATGATTTACCTTGATACACCTCATTTCAGTATTATTTACTATGATTTACAATGTTTCTAGCATGATTAACCACATTACTAGCAATTATGTGAAGTGTCAGTGCAAATGAGGTGATGAACACTGACAAAATATTATTGTGTTATAATAGTTAGTTATATACGTGATTTTTAGTGTGTGTCCAAGTATGAATGCAAAAGCACATGTAAAATATTTCATTATTAAGTAGAATGGCCAGCAGAGGGCACTAGAAGACCACTTATTGGCTCACTTTCACTTTAAACCAGTTTTCTGCACTAAAGCAAACCAGTTTTTCCATGTTAACTCAATGCATGCTTACACACACACACACACACACACACACACACACACACACACAGCATAGTTAACCATGATTTACCATGATATACCACGTTCTAGTATTATTTACCAGGAGATAAACGACAATCTAGTATTATTTACTTTGATTTACCATGTTTCTAGCCTGATTTATCACATTACTAGCAATTATTTGAAGTGTCAGTGCAAATAAAGTGATTAACACTGACAAAATATGATTGTGTTATAATAGTTATTGCTATATATTTTTAGTGTGTATTCAAGTATAAATGCAAGCACATGTGGAAATATTTAATTAATAAGTAGAATGGCCAGCAGAGGGCACTAGAAGACCACTTATTGGCTCACTTTCACTTTAAACCTCATGATTTTGACCAGTTTTCTGCACTAAAGCAAACCAGTGTTTCCATGTTAACTCAATAATGCATACTTGCTACATATGCTACACACAATAATGCCACACACACACACACACACACACACACACACACAAATGTTTCAGTGATATTGGTGTCACATTCACCTTCATCACATTCACCTTCTGTCTTCATCACATTCACCATCTGTCGTCATCACCTGCACCTGCTCCTCATCACCCTCCTCATCATCACCTGCTCCTCATCATCATAACCGTCACCTGTTGTCCTTGTCTTGATCTGTGTATTTAAGTTCCCCTCTCATCCATTATCATTGTCGGTTATTGTTTGTGCACTAGCACTCTGTTATGTTTGTTTTCATGTTGGAAAATAAAACCTTTGTTATATTTGTACCACACACACACACACACACACACACACACACACCATCATTTATCATGATTTACCATGGCTGATACCAATACCAATATGAGAAAATGACTATTTTAAACAGCAGGGGGCAGTAAAATACCACTTATTGGCTTAACATGCCATTAATTCATATCATTTTCACCTTTTTAACTGTTATAGAGGCAAATTTTGTCCGATCTGTCTGAAAATTTTCATGCTTGTTCAGGGTGATATTTCACACGTTCTGACTTGTTTTTAAGAAGGTCTGAGCATTGATTAAAGAGATATAGGCTTTCGGGGACACTTGGTAAAGGCCAGATTTTGAAGTGAACCTATTATAGCTATCCAAATGAAGTAGTTCAACTTTTTCTGACAATTATTGATCTAGTGAGTCCAGAGAATTGTATTGCACTAGTTTTGAACATTATGATATGAAAATTATATGATCAGAGATGGAAAAGACCATTTACAGCCAATACAGGCAGTTTACCATAGGAAATATATGATTTTAAAGCTTTTTAACAGTTATAGCGCCACCTATCGTCCGATCTCCATAGAATTTTTCATGCTTGTTAATGATGTTATGTCACATATGCTGACCAATTTTTGTGAAGTTCTGAGTTTTTATTTAGGATTTATAGGCTTTTTAATGTATTTTGACACGCCCATTTTATGAATGACCCCATTACAGCCATCCAAATGCAAAAGTTCAACTTTTTTTTGATAATTATTGATCTAGAGAGTCCAGAGAATTGTCCTAGACTGGTCTGGTTCCGATCGGGCGAAAAACCTAGGACTAGTTCGCAAAAGTAGGTTTTTAACATATTAATGAATAATTAATGAACAGTTTGATTGACAGCAATGGTTCTTGAGGCAAAGTTGTTCAGGATGAGGAGATCTATCAAATGATATGCATATTGTGTGGATATTTGTAACACCACGTGATTACAGAGCCGTAAAACTCGTTAGCGCCAACTAGTGGCCGATTTCTTTCAAAATTCTTACAGACCTCTAGGGCTATGAGTTGAACATGCCCATCGAGTTTCGTTCCGATCGGCCTCCGTTAACCTTGTCTAATAGGTGCTCAAACTTCATTGGCCGATGGCGGCCATGTTTTTTGAGATACACCAATGTCCTCATAGACATACATGACACCTTGGGCCAAGACACTGCATACCAATTTTCAAGTCAATCGGACTAACGGTCAGGTGGTTAAAGCCTGTTTTATGTTTTTTTCATGTTATAGCGCCACCATGTGGCCAATCGCCGCGATTTTTTTACTGTGACCTCAGATTGACCTCTTACACATGTGTACCGAGTTTGGTGAAGATACCTCATTTACTTCTGGAGTTATAGCCATTTTAGTAAAATAGGCCCCTCCCACAACGTACGTTTTGGCGCCCCTTAGCGTCCGTGAATCGAAATTTCAACTTTTTTTCGATAATTATTGATATTCAGACTCCAGAGAACATTTCTGTACTGGTTTGGTTCCGATCGGGCGAAAAACCTAGGACTAGTTCGCAAAAGTAGGTTTTTGGCAAAATTCAAAATGGCGGAAAATCTATCATGGCGGAAATGAAATCGGAGATATACGTTTTGTTCGTCAGGCATCCAGCTTTCCAATGATATAAGACACTTGAGTCTACGACATACGGTCTAGGAGTTCTGAGCAGTTTTGCGCTTTTGGTCGCTGTAGCGCCACCTATGGGCCGATTTGGCTAAGTCCGTGTATCTGAGTAGCGAGCAATACTACTACCATTTGACCAAGTATCACGTCTCTAGGCCTTACGGTTTTGGCTGCACGATGCGTTTTAGGGAAGAATAATAATAATAATAAAAATCAGGGCAATTACAATAGGGTTTCAGCACTTCGTGCTTGAACCCCTAATAATTAAAGCTGCAAGCAGCATTTATCGGGGTTCAAGCATTTAAGGCCTTTAAGCACATAAGCATTTAAGACATTAAGATTTGTTTAGAAAGCTTTTAACCACTGAAATAATAGATGGAAAAGTCCATTTACAGCCAATACAGGCAAGCTTTTTAACAGTTATAGCGCCACCTATAGTCCGATCTCCATGATATTTTGCATGCTTGTTAATGATGTTGTGGCACATATGCTCACCAATTTTCGTGAAGTTCTGAGTTTTCGTTTAGGATTTATAGGCTTTTGAGTGCATTTTGCCACGCCCATTTTCTTTATGACCCAATTATACCCATGCGAAAAATGCAAAAGTTCAACTTTTTTTCGATAATTATTGATCTAGAGAGTCCAGAGAATTGTCCTAGACTGGTCTGGTTCTGATCGGGCGAAAAACCAGGGACTAGTTCGCAAAAGTAGGTTTTTAACATATTCATGAATATTTAATGAACAGTTTGATTGACAGTGATGGTTCTTGAGGCAAAGTTGTTCAGCATGAGCAGATCTATCAAATGATATGCATTTTGTGATGATAAGTGTAACACCACGTGATTACAGAGCCTTAAAACTCGTTAGCGCCAACTAGTGGCCGATTTCTTTCAAAATTCTTACAGACCTCTAGGGGCTTGAGCCGAACATGCCCATCGAGTTTCGCTCCGATCGGACTTCGTTAACGATGCTCAAACCTCATTGGCCAATGGCAGCCATGTTTTTCGAGATACGCCAATATCCTTTTAGACATACATGGCCCCTTGGGCCAAGACACTGCATACCAAATTTCAAGTCATTCGGAAAAACGGTCAGTTGTCTATATGTTTTTATTTGTTTTATAGCGCCACCATGTGGCCAATCGACGCAATTTTTTTACTGTGACCTCAGATTGACCTCTTACACATGTGTTCCAAGTTTGGTGAAGTTTACTTAATTACTTCTTGAGTTATAGCCATTTTAGTAAAATAGGCTCCTCCCACAACGTTAACTTTGCACCCCCTAGCGACCATTAATCGAAATTTCAACTTTTTTTCGATAATTATTGATCTTCAGACTCCAGAGAACAATTCCGCACTGGTTTGGTTCCGATCGGGCGAAAAACCAGGGACTAGTTCGCAAAAGTAGGTTTTTGACAAAATTCAAAATGGCGAAAAATCTATCATGGCGGAAATGAAATCGGAGATATACGTTTTTTTCTTCAGGAGCTCTGGATTTCAATGATATAAGACACTTGAAGCTACGCCTTACGGTCTGGGAGTTCTGAGCAGTTTTGCGCTTTTGATTGCTATAGCGCCACCTATGGGCCGATTGGGCTGAGTCCGTGTATCTGAGTAGCGAGCAATAGTACTACCATCTGGCAAAGTTTCAAGTCTCTAGGTCTTACGGTTTGGGCTGCACGATGCGTTTTATGGCGGAAAAATAATAATAATAATTAAAGCTGCAAGCAGCATTTATCGGGGTTCAAGCAGTTAAGGCCTTTAAGGCATTTAAGCACAAAAGCATCAAAAGTCATTAAGATTTATTTAGCAAGCATGTAACCACTGACATAATAGATGGAAAAGACCATTTACAGCCAATACAGGCAAATTGCCATGGGATATATATGGTTTTAAAGCTTTTTAACAGTTATAGCGCCACCTATGGTCCGATCTCCATAAAATTGTTTATTGTGACCTCAAATTGAACCCATACACATGTGTACTGATTTTGGTGAAGATATCTCATTGACTTCTTGAGTTATAGCCATTTGAGTAAAATAGGCTCCTCCCACAACGATTTGCCACATTCAAGAATTATTTAATATGATTCTAGCATGATTTACTATCATATACCATGTTCCAGAATGATTTATTAGGATTCTAGCATGATTTACCTTGATACACCTCATTTCAGTATTATTTACTATGATTTACAATGTTTCTAGCATGATTAACCACATTACTAGCAATTATGTGAAGTGTCAGTGCAAATGAGGTGATGAACACTGACAAAATATTATTGTGTTATAATAGTTAGTTATATACGTGATTTTTAGTGTGTGTCCAAGTATGAATGCAAAAGCACATGTAAAATATTTCATTATTAAGTAGAATGGCCAGCAGAGGGCACTAGAAGACCACTTATTGGCTCACTTTCACTTTAAACCAGTTTTCTGCACTAAAGCAAACCAGTTTTTCCATGTTAATTCAATGCATGCTTACACACACACACACACACACACACACACACACACACACACACACACACACACACACACACTTACCATAGTTTATCATGATTTACCATGGCTGATACCAATACCAATATGACAAAATGACTATTTTAAACAGCAGGGGGCAGTAAAATACCACTTATTGGCTTAACATGCCATTAATTCATATCATTTTCACCTTTTTAACTGTTATAGAGGCAAATTTTGTCAGATCTGTCTGAAAATTTTCATGCATGTTCAGAGAGATATTTCACATGTTCTGACTTGTTTTTAAGAAGGTTTGAACATTCATTAAAGAGATATAGGCTTTTGGGGACACTTGGTAATGGCCACATATTGAAGTGACACTATTATAGCCATCCAAATGAAGAAGTCATACTTTTTCTGATAATTATTGATCTAGAGAGTCCAGAGAATTGCACTGCACTGGTTTTGAACATTATTATATGAACATTATGATTATAGATGGAAAAGACCATTCACAGGCAATACAGGCAATTTACCATAGGAAATATATGGTTTTAAAGCTTTTTAACAGTTATAGCGCCACCTTTGGTCCGATCTCCATAAAAATTTCCATGCTTCTTTAGCATGGTACGACACATATGCTGACCAATTATCGTGATGTTCTGAGTTTTTGTTTAGAATTTATAGGCTTTTGATTGCATTTTGCCACGTCCATTTTCTTTATGACACAATTATACCCATGCGAAAAATGCAAAAGTTCAACTTTTTTTGATAATTATTGATCTAGAGAGTCCAGAGAATTGTCCTAGACTCGTTTGGTTCCGATCGGGCAAAAAACCAGGGACTAGTTTGCAAAAGTAGGTTTTTAACATATTCGTGAATAATTAATAAACTGTTTGATTGACAGCAATGGTTCTAGAGGCAAAGTTGTTCAGCATAAGCAGATCTATCAAATGATATGCATTTTGTGATGATAAGTGTAACACCACGTGATTACAGAGCCATAAAACTCATTAGCGCCAACTAGTGGCCGATTTCTTTCAAAATTCTTACAGACCTCTAGGGCCATGAGCCGAACATGCCCATTGAGTTTCGTTCCGATCGGCCTCCGTTAACCTTGTCTAATAGGTGCTCAAACTTCATTGGCCGATGGCGGCCATGTTTTTTGAGATACGCCAATGTCCTCATACACATACATGGCACCTTGGACCAAGACACTGCATACCAATTTTCAAGTCAATCGGACTAACGGTCAGGTGGTTATAGCCTGTTTTATGTTTTTTTCATTTTATAGCGCCACCATGAGGCCAATCGTCGCGATTTTTTTACTGTGACCCCAGATTGAACTCATACACATGTGTACCAAGTTTGGTGAAGATACCTCATTTACATCGGGAGTTATAGCCATTTTAGTAAAATAGGCCCCTCCCACAATGTACGTTTTGGCGCCCCTTAGCGACCGTGAATCGAAATTTCCACTTTTTTTCGATAATTATTGATATTCAGACTCCAGAGAACATTTCTGCACTGGTTTGGTTCCAATTGGGCAAAAAACCAGGGACTAGTTCGCAAAAGTAGGTTTTTGACAAAATTCAAAATGGCGGAAAATCTATCATGGCGGAAATGACATCGGAGATATACGTTTTGTTCGACAGGCATCCAGCTTTCCAATGATATAAGACACTTGAGTCTACGACATAAGGTCTAGGAGTTATGAACAGTTTCGCGCTTTTGGTTGCTATAGCGCCACCTATGGGCCAATCGGGGTCATAATCTCTGAACCTTTCCTCGATTTTTGTACTACCATCTGTCAAAGTTTCAAAGTTCCAGCTCTTACGGTTTGGGCTGCACGATGCGTTTTACGGCGGAATAATAATAATAATAATTAAAGCTGCAAGCAGCATTTATCGGGGTTCAAGCAATTAAGGCCTTTAAGGCCTTTAAGCATAAAAGCATCAAAAGTTATTAAGATTTATTTAGCAAGCATGTAACTACTGACATAATAGATGAAAAAGACCATTTACAGCCAATACAGGCAATGTACCATAGGAAATATATGGTTTTAAAGCTTTTTAACAGTTATAGCGCCACCTATGGTCCGATCTCTATAAAATTTTGCATGCTTGTTAATGATGTTATGTCACATATTCCGACCAATTTTTGTGAAGTTCTGAGTTTTCATTTATGATTTATAGGCTTTTTAGTGCATTTTGCCACACCCATTTTCTTTATGACCCTATTATAGCCATGCGCAAAATGCAAAAGTTCAACTTTTTTTTGATAATTATTGATCTAGAGAGTCCATAGAATTATCCTAGACTGGTCTGGTACCGATCGGGCGAAAAACCTAGGACTAGTTCGCAAAAGTAGGTTTTTAACATATTCGCGAATAATTAATGAACGGTTTGATTGACAGCAATAGTTCTTGAGGCAAAATTGTTCATCATGTGCAGATCTATCAAATGATATGCATTTTGTGACGATAAGTGTAACACCACGTGATTGCAGAGCCATAAAACTCGTTAGCGCCAACTAGTGGCCGATTTCTTTCAAAATTCTTACAGACCTCTAGGGCCATGACTCGAACATGCCCATCGAGTTTCGTTCCGATCGGCCTCCGTTAACCTTGTCTAATAGGTGCTCAAACTTCATTGGCCGATGGCGGCCATGTTTTTTGAGATACACCAATGTCCTCATAGACATATATGACACCTTGGGCCAAGACACTGCATACCAATTTTCAAGTCAATCGGACTAATGGTCAGGTGGTTATAGCCTGTTTTATGTTTTATTCATGTTATAGCGCCACCATGTGGCCAATCGCCGCGATTTTTTTACTGTGACCCCAGAGTGACCTCTTACACATGTGTACCGAGTTTGGTGATTATACCTCATTTAGTTCTGGAGTTATAGCCGTTTTAGTAAAATAGGCTCCTCCCACAACATACATTTTGGCGCCCCTTAGCGACCGTGATTCGAAATTTCAACTTTTTTTCGATAATTATTGATCTTCAGTCTCCAGAGAACATTTCTGCACTGGTTTGGTTCCGATCGGGCAAAAAACCTAGGACTAGTTCGCAAAAGTAGGTTTTTAACAAAATTCAAAATGGCGGAAAAATTTGCATACCGGAAATGAAATCGAAGATATACATTTTGTTCTTCAGGTATCCAGCTTTCCAATGATATCATACACTTGAGTCTACGACATACGGTCTAGGAGTTCTGAGCAGTTTCGCGCTTTTGGTTGCTATAGCGCCACCTATGGGCCAATCGGGGTCATACTCTCTGAACCTCTCCTCGATTTTTGTACTACCATCTGGCAAAGTTTCAAGGTTCCAGCTCTTACGGTTTGGGCTGCACGATGCGTTTTAGCGGAGAAGAAAAATAATAATAAAAATCAGTACAATTACAATAGGGTTTCAGCACTTCGTGCTTGAACCCCTAATAATAATAAAAATCAGCACAATTACAATAGGGTTTCAGCACTTCGTGCTTGAACCCCTAATTAAAGCTGCAAGCAGCATTTATCGGGGTTCAAGCATTTAAGGCCTTTAAGCACATAAGCATTTAAGACATTAAGATTTATTTAGAAAGCTTTTAACCACTGAAATAATAGATTGAAAAGTCCATTTACAGCCAATACAGGCAATTTACCATAGGAAATATGTGGTTTTAAAGCTTTTTAACAGTTATAGTGCCACCTTTGGTCCGATGTCCATAAAATTTGGCATGCTTGTTAATGATGTTATGTGACATATGCTCACCAATTTTTGTGAAGTTTTGAGTTTTCATTTAGGATTTATAGGCTTTTTAGTGTATTTTGCCACGCCCATTTTATAAATGACCCTATTACAGCCATCCAAATGCAAAAGTTCCACTTTTTTTTGATAATTATTGATCTAGAGAGTCCAGAGAATTGTCCTAGACTGGTTTGGTTCCGATTGGGCAAAAAACCTAGGACTAGTTCGCAAAAGTAGGTTTTTAACATATTCATGAATAATTAATGAACAGTTTGATTGACAGCAATGGTTCTTGAGGCAAAGTTGTTCAGTATGAGGAGATCTATCAACTGATATGCATATTGTGTGGATGTATGCAACACCACGTGATTACAGAGCCGAAAAAACTCGTTAGCGCCAACTAGTGGCCGATTTCTTTCAAAATTCTTACAGACCTCTTGGGCCATGAGTCGAACATGCCCATCGAGTTTCGTTCCGATCAGCCTCCGTTAACCTTGTCTAATAGGTGCTCAAACTTCATTGGCTGATGGCGGCCATGTTTTTTGAGATACGTCAATGTCCTCATAGGCATACATGGCACCTTGGACCAAGACACTGCATACCAATTTTCAAGTCAATCGGACAAACGGTCAGGTGGTTATAGCCCTTTTCATGTTTTTTTCAAGTTATAGCGCCACCTACTGTTCAATCGTCGCGATTTTTTTACTGTGACCTCAAATTGAACTATTACACATGTGTACCGAGTTTGGTGAAGATACCTCATTTATTTCTTGAGTTATAGCCGTTTTAGTAAAATAGGCTCCTCCCACAACGTACGTTTTGGCGCCCCCTAGCGACCGTGAATCGAAATTTCAACTTTTTTTCGATAATTATTGATATTCAGACTCCAGAGAACATTTCTGCACTGGTTTGGTTCCAATCGGACGAAAAACCTAGGACTAGTTCGCAAAAGTAGGTTTTTGAGAAAATTCAAAATGGCGGAAAATTTTCCCAGGCGGAAATGAAATCGGAGATATACGTTTTGACCGTCTTGAGCCAAGGATTACAGTGATATAAGACACTTGATTCTATGACAAACCGTCAAGGAGTTATGGCTGATTTCATACTTTTGCTTGCTATAGCGCCACCTATTGACCAATCGGGGTCATATTTTGATAGGTTCTCCCCAAATTGAGGACTACCATTTGGCTGAGTTTCAAGTCTCCAGCATTTACGGTTTGGGCTGCACGATGCGTTTTAGGGGAAAATAATAATAATAATTAAAGCTGCAAGCAGCATTTATCGGGGTTCAAGCAGTTAAGGCCTTTAAGGCATTTAAGCACAAAAGCATCAAAAGTTATTAAGATTTATTTAGCAAGCATGTAACCACTGACATAATAGATGGAAAAGACCATTTACAGCCAATACAGGCAATTTGCCATGGGATATATATGGTTTTAAAGCTTTTTAACAGTTATAGCGCCACCTATGGTCCGATCTCCATAAAATTGTTTACTGTGACCTCAAATTGAACCCATACACATGTGTACTGAGTTTGGTGAAGATATCTCATTTACTTCTTGAGTTATAGCCATTTGAGTAAAATAGGCTCCTCCCACAACGATTTGCCACATTCTAGAATTATTTAATATGATTCTAGCATGATTTACTATCATATACCATGTTCCAGAATGATTTATTAGGATTCTAGCATGATTTACCTTGATACACCTCATTTCAGTATTATTTACTATGATTTACAATGTTTCTAGCATGATTAACCACATTACTAGCAATTATGTGAAGTGTCAGTGCAAATGAGGTGATGAACACTGACAAAATATTATTGTGTTATAATAGTTAGTTATATACGTGATTTTTAGTGTGTGTCCAAGTATGAATGCAAAAGCACATGTAAAAGCTCCAAAACTCTGGAATAGCCTTCCTGATACTGTTCGTTGCTCAGACTCGCTCTCCCAGTTTAAAACTAGATTAAAGTCGCATCTCTTCAGCCAGGCATTCATATAATATTTTTAATCTTACAGTTCAAATTACAATCCGGCCTCTAGTTAATAAACGCCAGAGGAGAACTGGCCCCCGACTGAGCCTGGGTTCTCCCAAGGTTTTTTTTTTCTCCATTGGGTCACCTGATGGAGTTTTAGGACACTATTAGGTCACTTGATGGAGTTTTTCGGTTCCTTGCCACTGTTGCCTTTGGCTTGCTCAGTTGGGGATATTCTGGGGATATCTAATTTGATTTTATCAATAAATTCCACTAGAAACAAACCTTGTTGTATTATTTTAATTTAATACTGTGAAGCTGCTTTGATACAATCTGTATTGTGAAAAGCGCTATACAAATATACTTGACTTGACTTGACTTGACTTAAAATATTTCATTATTGAGTAGAATGGCCAGCAGAGGGCACTAGAAGACCACTTATTGGCTCACTTTCACTTTAAACCAGTTTTCTGCACTAAAGCAAACCAGTTTTTCCATGTTAACTCAATGCATGCTTACACACACACACACACACACACACACACACACACATACACACACAGTTTAGTTAACCATGATTTACCATGATATACCACGTTCTAGTATTATTTACCAGGAGATAAACGACAATCTAGTATTATTTACTTTGATTTACCATGTTTCTAGCCTGATTTATCACATTACTAGCAATTATTTGAAGTGTCAGTGCAAATAAAGTGATTAACACTGACAAAATATGATTGTGTTATAAAAGTTATTGCTATATAAGTGATTTTTTTAGTGTGTATTCAAGTATGAATGCAAGCACATGTTGAAATATTTCATTAATAAGTAGAATGGCCAGCAGAGGGCAGTAGAAGACCACTTATTGGCTCACTTTCACTTTAAACCAGTTTTCTGCACTAAAGCAAACCAGTTTATCCATGTTAACTCAATGCATGCTTACACACATACACACACACACACACACACACACACACACACACACACACACACACACACACACACACACACAGACACACACACACAGCATAGTTAACCATGATTTACCATGATTTACCACATTACTAGCAATTATTTGAAGTGTCAGTGCAAATAAAGTGATTAACACTGACAAAATATGATTGTGTTATAATAGTTATTGCTATATAAGTGATTTTTAGTGTGTATTCAAGTATAAATGCAAGCACATGTGGAAAAATTTAATTAATAAGTAGAATGGCCAGCAGAGGGCAGTAGAAGACCACTTATTGGCTCACTTTCACTTTAAACCTCATGATTTTGACCAGTTTTCTGCACTAAAGCAAACCAGTGTTTCCATGTTAACTCAATAATGCATACTTGCTACATATGCTACACACAATAATGCTACACACACACACACACACACACACACACACACACACACACAAATGTTTTAGTGATATTGGTGTCACATTCACCTTCATCACATTCACCTTCTGTCTTCATCACATTCACTATCTGTCGTCATCACCTGCACCTGCTCCTCATCACCCTCCTCATCATCACCTGCTCCTCATCATCATAACCGTCACCTGTTGTCCTTGTCTTGATCTGTGTATTTAAGTTCCCCTCTCATCCATTATCATTGTCGGTTATTGTTTGTGCACTAGCACTCTGTTATGTTTGTTTTCATGTTGGAAAATAAAACCTTTGTTATATTTGTACCACACACACACACACACACACACACACACACACACACACACACACACACACACACACACACACACACACCATCATTTATCATGATTTACCATGGCTGATACCAATACCAATATGAGAAAATGACTATTTTAAACAGCGGGGGGCAGTAAAATACCACTTATTGGCTTAACATGCCATTAATTCATATCATTTTCACCTTTTTAACTGTTATAGAGGCAAATTTTGTCCGATCTGTCTGAAAATTTTCATGCTTGTTCAGGGTGATATTTCACACGTTCTGACTTGTTTTTAAGAAGGTCTGAGCATTGATTAAAGAGATATAGGCTTTCGGGGACACTTGGTAAAGGCCAGATTTTGAAGTGAACCTATTATAGCTATCCAAATGAAGTAGTTCAACTTTTTCTGACAATTATTGATCTAGTGAGTCCAGAGAATTGTATTGCACTAGTTTTGAACATTATGATATGAAAATTATATGATCAGAGATGGAAAAGACCATTTACAGCCAATACAGGCAGTTTACCATAGGAAATATATGATTTTAAAGCTTTTTAACAGTTATAGCGCCACCTATCGTCCGATCTCCATAGAATTTTTCATGCTTGTTAATGATGTTATGTCACATATGCTGACCACTTTTTGTGAAGTTCTGAGTTTTTATTTAGGATTTATAGGCTTTTTAATGTATTTTGACACGCCCATTTTATAAATGACCCTATTAGAGCCATCCAAATGCAAAAGTTCAACTTTTTTTTGATAGTTTTTGATCTAGAGAGTCCAGAGAATTGTCCTAGACTGGTCTGGTTCCGATCGGGCGAAAAACCTAGGACTAGTTCGCAAAAGTAGGTTTTTAACATGTTTGCGAATATTTAATGAACGGTTTGATTGACAGCAATGGTTCTTGAGGCAAAGTTGTTCAGGATGAGGAGATCTATCAAATGATATGCATATTGTGTGGATATTTGTAACACCACGTGATTACAGAGCCATAAAACTCGTTAGCGCCAACTAGTGGCCGATTTCTTTCAAAATTCTTACAGACCTCTAGGGCCTTGAGTCGAACATGCCCATCGAGTTTCGTTCCGATCGGCCTCCGTTAACCTTGTCTAATAGGTGCTCAAATTTCATTGGCCGATGGCGGCCATGTTTTTTGAGATACGCCAATGTCCTCATACACATACATGGCACCTTGGACCAAGACACTGCATACCAATTTTCAAGTCAATCGGACTAACGGTCAGGTGGTTATAGCCTGTTTTATGTTTTTTTCATGTTATAGCGCCACCATGTGGCCAATCGCCGCGGTTTTTTTACTGTGACCTCAGATTGACCTCTTACACATGTGTACCAAGTTTGGTGAAGATACCTCATTTACTTCTGGAGTTATAGCCATTTTAGTAAAATAGGCCCTGCCCACGACGTACGTTTTGGCGCCCCTTAGCGTCCGTGAATCGAAATTTCAACTTTTTTTCGATAGTTTTTGATATTCAGACTCAAGAGAACATTTCTGCACTGGATTGGTTCCGATCGGGCGAAAAACCTAGGACTAGTTCGCAAAAGTAGGTTTTTGACAAAATTCAAAATGGCGGAAAATCTATCATGGCGGAAATGAAATCGGAGATATACGTTTTGTTCGTCAGGCGTCCAGCTTTCCAATGATATAAGACACTTGAGTCTACGACATACGGTCTAGTAGTTATGAGCAGTTTTGCGCTTTTGGTTGCTATAGCGCCACCTATGGGCCAATCGGGGTCATACTTTTATAGGTTCTCCCCAAATTGAGGACTACCATTTGGCCAAGTTTCAAGGTTCCAGCTCTTACGGTTTGGTCTGCACGATGCGTTTAAGGGGAAAATAATAATAATAATAATAATAATTAAAGCTGCAAGCAGCATTTATCGGGGTTCAAGCAGTTAAGGCCTTTAAGGCATTTAAGCACAAAAGCATCAAAAGTTATTAAGATTTATTTAGCAAGCATGTAACCACTGACATAATAGATGGAAAAGACCATTTACAGCCAATACAGGCAATTTGCCATGGGATATATATGGTTTTAAAGCTTTTTAACAGTTATAGCGCCACCTATGGTCCGATCTCCATAAAATTGTTTACTGTGACCTCAAATTGAACCCATACACATGTGTACTGAGTTTGGTGAAGATATCTCATTTACTTCTTGAGTTATAGCCATTTGAGTAAAATAGGCTCCTCCCACAACGATTTGCCACATTCTAGAATTATTTAATATGATTCTAGCATGATTTACTATCATATACCATGTTCCAGAATGATTTATTAGGATTCTAGCATGATTTACCTTGATACACCTCATTTCAGTATTATTTACTATGATTTACAATGTTTCTAGCATGATTAACCACATTACTAGCAATTATGTGAAGTGTCAGTGCAAATGAGGTGATGAACACTGACAAAATATTATTGTGTTATAATAGTTAGTTATATACGTGATTTTTAGTGTGTGTCCAAGTATGAATGCAAAAGCACATGTAAAAGCTCCAAAACTCTGGAATAGCCTTCCTGATACTGTTCGTTGCTCAGACTCGCTCTCCCAGTTTAAAACTAGATTAAAGTCGCATCTCTTCAGCCAGGCATTCATATAATATTTTTAATCTTACAGTTCAAATTACAATCCGGCCTCTAGTTAATAAACGCCAGAGGAGAACTGGCCCCCGACTGAGCCTGGGTTCTCCCAAGGTTTTTTTTTTCTCCATTGGGTCACCTGATGGAGTTTTAGGACACTATTAGGTCACTTGATGGAGTTTTTCGGTTCCTTGCCACTGTTGCCTTTGGCTTGCTCAGTTGGGGATATTCTGGGGATATCTAATTTGATTTTATCAATAAATTCCACTAGAAACAAACCTTGTTGTATTATTTTAATTTAATACTGTAAAGCTGCTTTGATACAATCTGTATTGTGAAAAGCGCTATACAAATATACTTGACTTGACTTGACTTGACTTAAAATATTTCATTATTGAGTAGAATGGCCAGCAGAGGGCACTAGAAGACCACTTATTGGCTCACTTTCACTTTAAACCAGTTTTCTGCACTAAAGCAAACCAGTTTTTCCATGTTAACTCAATGCATGCTTACACACACACACACACACACACACACACACACACACACACACACACACACACACACACACACACACACACATACACACACAGTTTAGTTAACCATGATTTACCATGATATACCACGTTCTAGTATTATTTACCAGGAGATAAACGACAATCTAGTATTATTTACTTTGATTTACCATGTTTCTAGCCTGATTTATCACATTACTAGCAATTATTTGAAGTGTCAGTGCAAATAAAGTGATTAACACTGACAAAATATGATTGTGTTATAAAAGTTATTGCTATATAAGTGATTTTTTTAGTGTGTATTCAAGTATGAATGCAAGCACATGTTGAAATATTTCATTAATAAGTAGAATGGCCAGCAGAGGGCAGTAGAAGACCACTTATTGGCTCACTTTCACTTTAAACCAGTTTTCTGCACTAAAGCAAACCAGTTTATCCATGTTAACTCAATGCATGCTTACACACACACACACACACACACACACACACACACACACACACACACACACACACACAGAGACACACACACACAGCATAGTTAACCATGATTTACCATGATTTACCACATTACTAGCAATTATTTGAAGTGTCAGTGCAAATAAAGTGATTAACACTGACAAAATATGATTGTGTTATAATAGTTATTGCTATATAAGTGATTTTTTTAGTGTGTATTCAAGTATGAATGCAAGCACATGTTGAAATATTTCATTAATAAGTAGAATGGCCAGCAGAGGGCAGTAGAAGACCACTTATTGGCTCACTTTCACTTTAAACCTCATGATTTTGACCAGTTTTCTGCACTAAAGCAAACCAGTGTTTCCATGTTAACTCAATAATGCATACTTGCTACATATGCTACACACAATAATGCTACACACACACACACACACACACACACACACACACACACACACACACACATACACACACAGTTTAGTTAACCATGATTTACCATGATATACCACGTTCTAGTATTATTTACCAGGAGATAAACGACAATCTAGTATTATTTACTTTGATTTACCATGTTTCTAGCCTGATTTATCACATTACTAGCAATTATTTGAAGTGTCAGTGCAAATAAAGTGATTAACACTGACAAAATATGATTGTGTTATAAAAGTTATTGCTATATAAGTGATTTTTTTAGTGTGTATTCAAGTATGAATGCAAGCACATGTTGAAATATTTCATTAATAAGTAGAATGGCCAGCAGAGGGCAGTAGAAGACCACTTATTGGCTCACTTTCACTTTAAACCAGTTTTCTGCACTAAAGCAAACCAGTTTATCCATGTTAACTCAATGCATGCTTACACACACACACACACACACACACACACACACACACACACACACACACACACACACACAGACACACACACACAGCATAGTTAACCATGATTTACCATGATTTACCACATTACTAGCAATTATTTGAAGTGTCAGTGCAAATAAAGTGATTAACACTGACAAAATATGATTGTGTTATAATAGTTATTGCTATATAAGTGATTTTTTTAGTGTGTATTCAAGTATGAATGCAAGCACATGTTGAAATATTTCATTAATAAGTAGAATGGCCAGCAGAGGGCAGTAGAAGACCACTTATTGGCTCACTTTCACTTTAAACCTCATGATTTTGACCAGTTTTCTGCACTAAAGCAAACCAGTGTTTCCATGTTAACTCAATAATGCATACTTGCTACATATGCTACACACAATAATGCTACACACACACACACACACACACAAATGTTTCAGTGATATTGGTGTCACATTCACCTTCATCACATTCACCTTCTGTCTTCATCACATTCACCATCTGTCGTCATCACCTGCACCTGCTCCTCATCACCCTCCTCATCATCACCTGCTCCTCATCATCATAACCGTCACCTGTTGTCCTTGTCTTGATCTGTGTATTTAAGTTCCCCTCTCATCCATTATCATTGTCGGTTATTGTTTGTGCACTAGCACTCTGTTATGTTTGTTTTCATGTTGGAAAATAAAACCTTTGTTATATTTGTACCACACACACACACACACACACACACACACACACACACACACACACACCATCATTTATCATGATTTACCATGGCTGATACCAATACCAATATGAGAAAATGACTATTTTAAACAGCAGGGGGCAGTAAAATACCACTTATTGGCTTAACATGCCATTAATTCATATCATTTTCACCTTTTTAACTGTTATAGAGGCAAATTTTGTCCGATCTGTCTGAAAATTTTCATGCTTGTTCAGGGTGATATTTCACACGTTCTGACTTGTTTTTAAGAAGGTCTGAGCATTGATTAAAGAGATATAGGCTTTCGGGGACACTTGGTAAAGGCCAGATTTTGAAGTGAACCTATTATAGCTATCCAAATGAAGTAGTTCAACTTTTTCTGACAATTATTGATCTAGTGAGTCCAGAGAATTGTATTGCACTAGTTTTGAACATTATGATATGAAAATTATATGATCAGAGATGGAAAAGACCATTTACAGCCAATACAGGCAGTTTACCATAGGAAATATATGATTTTAAAGCTTTTTAACAGTTATAGCGCCACCTATCGTCCGATCTCCATAGAATTTTTCATGCTTGTTAATGATGTTATGTCACATATGCTGACCAATTTTTGTGAAGTTCTGAGTTTTTATTTAGGATTTATAGGCTTTTTAATGTATTTTGACACGCCCATTTTATAAATTACCATATTACAGCCATCCAAATGCAAAAGTTCAACTTTTTTTTGATAATTATTGATCTAGAGAGTCCAGAGAATTGTCCTAGACTGGTCTGGTTCCGATCGGGCAAAAAACCTAGGACTAGTTCGCAAAAGTAGGTTTTTAACATATTAATGAATAATTAATGAACAGTTTGATTGACAGCAATAGTTCTTGAGGCAAAGTTGTTCAGGATGAGGAGATCTATCAAATGATATGCATATTGTGTGGATATTTGTAACACCACGTGATTACAGAGCCGTAAAACTCGTTAGCGCCAACTAGTGGCCGATTTCTTTCAAAATTCTTACAGACCTTTAGGGCCATGAGCCGAACATGCCCATTGAGTTTCGTTCCGATCGGCCTCCGTTAACCTTGTCTAATAGGTGCTCAAATTTCGTTGGCCGATGGCGGCCATGTTTTTTGAGATACGCCAATGTCCTCATACACATACATGGCACCTTGGACCAAGACACTGCATACCAATTTTCAAGTCAATCGGACTAACGGTCAGGTGGTTATAGCCAGTTTTATGTTTTTTTCATGTTATAGCGTCACCATGTGGCCAATCGCCACGATTTTTTTACTGTGACCTCAGATTGACCTCTTAAATAATTGTACCGAGTTTGGTGAAGATACCTCATTTACTTCTGGAGTTATGGCCGTTTTAGTAAAATAGGCTCCTCCCACAACATACAATTTGGCGCCCCTTAGCGACCGTGAATCGAAATTTCAACTTTTTTTCGATAATTATTGATATTCAAACTCCAGAGAACATTTCTGCACTGGTTTGGTTCCGATCGGGCAAAAAACCTAGGACTAGTTCGCAAAAGTAGGTTTTTGACAAAATTCAAAATGGCGGAAAAATTTGCATACCGGAAATGAAATCGGAGATATACGTTTTGTTTGCCATGAGGTCTTGATTACATTGATATAAGACACTTGAGTCTACAACATACAGTCTAGGAGTTATGAGCAGTTTCGCGCTTTTGGTCGCTGTAGCGCCACCTATGGGCCGATTTTGCTAAGTCCGTGTATCTGAGTAGCGAGCAATACTACTACCATTTGACCAAGTATCACGTCTCTAGGCCTTACGGTTTTGGCTGCACGATGCGTTTTAGGGAAGAATAATAATAATAATAAAAATCAGGGCAATTACAATAGGGTTTCAGCACTTCGTGCTTGAACCCCTAATAATAAAAATCAGTACAATTACAATAGGGTTTCAGCACTTCGTGCTTGAACCCCTAAAAATCAGGACGATTACAATAGGGTTTCAGCACTTCGTGCTTGAACCCCTAATAATTAAAGCTGCAAGCAGCATTTATCGGGGTTCAAGCATGTAAGGCCTTTAAGCACATAAGCATTTAAGACATTAAGATTTATTTAGAAAGCTTTTAACCACTGAAATAATAGATGGAAAAGTCCATTTACAGCCAATACAGGAAATTTACCATAGGAAATATATGGTTTTCAAAGCTTTTTAACAGTTATAGCGCCACCTATGGTCCGATCTCCATAAAAATTTCCATGTTTCTTTAGCATGTTATTTCACATATGCCCATCAATTTTTGTGAAGTTCTGAGTTTTTATTTAGGCTTTATAGACGTTTGAGTGTATTTGGACAAGCCTATTTTATAAATGATCCTCTTCTAGCCAACCAAAAGCAAAATTTTAACTTTTTTTTGATAATTATTGATCTAGAGAGTCCAGAGAATTGTCCTAGACTGGTCTGGTTCCGATCGGGCGAAAAACCAGGGACTAGTTCGCAAAAGTAGGTTTTTAACATATTCGTGAATAATTAATAAACTGTTTGATTGACAGCAATGGTTCTAGAGGCAAAGTTGTTCAGCATGAGCAGATCTATCAAATGATATGCATTTTGTGATGATAAGTGTAACACCACGTGATTACAGAGCCATAAAACTCGTTAGCGCCAACTAGTGGCCGATTTCTTTCAAAATTCTTACAGACCTCTAGGGCCATGAGTCGAACATGCCCACTGAGTTTTTTTCCGATCGGCCTCCGTTAACCTTGTCTAATAGGTGCTCAAATTTTATTGGCCGATGGCGGCCATGTTTTTTGAGATACACCAATGTCCTCATAGATATACATGACAGCTTGGACCAAGACACTGCATACCAATTTTCAAGTCAATCGGACTAACGGTCAGGTGGTTACAGCCTTATTTATGTTTTTTTCATGTTATAGCGCCACCATGTGGCCAATCGCCGCAATCTTTTTACTGTGACCTCAGATTGACTTCTTACACAGGTGTACCGAGTTTGGTGAAGATACCTCATTTACTTCTGGAGTTATAGCCATTTTAGTAAAATAGGCTCCGCCTTCTTCAAATATTTTGGCGCCTCTTAGCGACCGTCAATCGAAATTTCAACTTTTTTTCGATAATTATTGATATTCTGACTCCAGAGAACATTTCTGCACTGGTTTGGTTCCGATCGGACACAAAACCAGGGACTAGTTCGCAAAAGTAGGTTTTGGACATAATTCAAAATGGCGGAAAATTTGCATACCGGAAATGAAATCCTTGAGGCCTTTTTTGTTCGGCTTGACCCAAGGATTCCAATGATATAAGACACTTGAGTCTGTGACAAACGGTTAATGAGATTTAAGCAAAAATGTGATTTTTTTTTGGTTTTTGCACTGTAGCGCCACCTATGGGCCAATCGGGGTCATATTTTGATAACCTCTCCTCGATTTTTGTACTACCATCTGGCAAAGTTTCAAGTCTCTAGCATTTACGGTTTGGGCTGCACGATGCGTTTTACGGCAGAAGAAAAATAATAATAATTAAAGCTGCAAGCAGCATTTATCGGGGTTCAAGCAGTTAAGGCCTTTAAGGCATTTAAGCACAAAAGCATCAAAAGTTATTAAGATTTATTTAGCAAGCATGTAACCACTGACATAATAGATGGAAAAGACCATTTACAGCCAATACAGGCAATTTGCCATGGGATATATATGGTTTTAAAGCTTTTTAACAGTTATAGCGCCACCTATGGTCCGATCTCCATAAAATTGTTTACTGTGACCTCAAATTGAACCCATACACATGTGTACTGAGTTTGGTGAAGATATCTCATTTACTTCTTGAGTTATAGCCATTTGAGTAAAATAGGCTCCTCCCACAACGATTTGCCACATTCTAGAATTATTTAATATGATTCTAGCATGATTTACTATCATATACCATGTTCCAGAATGATTTATTAGGATTCTAGCATGATTTACCTTGATACACCTCATTTCAGTATTATTTACTATGATTTACAATGTTTCTAGCATGATTAACCACATTACTAGCAATTATGTGAAGTGTCAGTGCAAATGAGGTGATGAACACTGACAAAATATTATTGTGTTATAATAGTTAGTTATATACGTGATTTTTAGTGTGTGTCCAAGTATGAATGCAAAAGCACATGTAAAAGCTCCAAAACTCTGGAATAGCCTTCCTGATACTGTTCGTTGCTCAGACTCGCTCTCCCAGTTTAAAACTAGATTAAAGTCGCATCTCTTCAGCCAGGCATTCATATAATATTTTTAATCTTACAGTTCAAATTACAATCCGGCCTCTAGTTAATAAACGCCAGAGGAGAACTGGCCCCCGACTGAGCCTGGGTTCTCCCAAGGTTTTTTTTTTCTCCATTGGGTCACCTGATGGAGTTTTAGGACACTATTAGGTCACTTGATGGAGTTTTTCGGTTCCTTGCCACTGTTGCCTTTGGCTTGCTCAGTTGGGGATATTCTGGGGATATCTAATTTGATTTTATCAATAAATTCCACTAGAAACAAACCTTGTTGTATTATTTTAATTTAATACTGTGAAGCTGCTTTGATACAATCTGTATTGTGAAAAGCGCTATACAAATATACTTGACTTGACTTGACTTGACTTAAAATATTTCATTATTGAGTAGAATGGCCAGCAGAGGGCACTAGAAGACCACTTATTGGCTCACTTTCACTTTAAACCAGTTTTCTGCACTAAAGCAAACCAGTTTTTCCATGTTAACTCAATGCATGCTTACACACACACACACACACACACACACACACACACACACACACACACACACACACACACACATACACACACAGTTTAGTTAACCATGATTTACCATGATATACCACGTTCTAGTATTATTTACCAGGAGATAAACGACAATCTAGTATTATTTACTTTGATTTACCATGTTTCTAGCCTGATTTATCACATTACTAGCAATTATTTGAAGTGTCAGTGCAAATAAAGTGATTAACACTGACAAAATATGATTGTGTTATAAAAGTTATTGCTATATAAGTGATTTTTTTAGTGTGTATTCAAGTATGAATGCAAGCACATGTTGAAATATTTCATTAATAAGTAGAATGGCCAGCAGAGGGCAGTAGAAGACCACTTATTGGCTCACTTTCACTTTAAACCAGTTTTCTGCACTAAAGCAAACCAGTTTATCCATGTTAACTCAATGCATGCTTACACACACACACACACACACACACACACACACACACACACACACACACACACACACACACGCACACACACACAGACACACACACACAGCATAGTTAACCATGATTTACCATGATTTACCACATTACTAGCAATTATTTGAAGTGTCAGTGCAAATAAAGTGATTAACACTGACAAAATATGATTGTGTTATAATAGTTATTGCTATATAAGTGATTTTTAGTGTGTATTCAAGTATAAATGCAAGCACATGTGGAAAAATTTAATTAATAAGTAGAATGGCCAGCAGAGGGCAGTAGAAGACCACTTATTGGCTCACTTTCACTTTAAACCTCATGATTTTGACCAGTTTTCTGCACTAAAGCAAACCAGTGTTTCCATGTTAACTCAATAATGCATACTTGCTACATATGCTACACACAATAATGCTACACACACACACACACACACACACACACACACACACACACACACACAAATGTTTTAGTGATATTGGTGTCACATTCACCTTCATCACATTCACCTTCTGTCTTCATCACATTCACTATCTGTCGTCATCACCTGCACCTGCTCCTCATCACCCTCCTCATTATCACCTGCTCCTCATCATCATAACCGTCACCTGTTGTCCTTGTCTTGATCTGTGTATTTAAGTTCCCCTCTCATCCATTATCATTGTCGGTTATTGTTTGTGCACTAGCACTCTGTTATGTTTGTTTTCATGTTGGAAAATAAAACCTTTGTTATATTTGTACCACACACACACACACACACACACACACACACACACACACACACACACACCATCATTTATCATGATTTACCATGGCTGATACCAATACCAATATGAGAAAATGACTATTTTAAACAGCGGGGGGCAGTAAAATACCACTTATTGGCTTAACATGCCATTAATTCATATCATTTTCACCTTTTTAACTGTTATAGAGGCAAATTTTGTCCGATCTGTCTGAAAATTTTCATGCTTGTTCAGGGTGATATTTCACACGTTCTGACTTGTTTTTAAGAAGGTCTGAGCATTGATTAAAGAGATATAGGCTTTCGGGGACACTTGGTAAAGGCCAGATTTTGAAGTGAACCTATTATAGCTATCCAAATGAAGTAGTTCAACTTTTTCTGACAATTATTGATCTAGTGAGTCCAGAGAATTGTATTGCACTAGTTTTGAACATTATGATATGAAAATTATATGATCAGAGATGGAAAAGACCATTTACAGCCAATACAGGCAGTTTACCATAGGAAATATATGATTTTAAAGCTTTTTAACAGTTATAGCGCCACCTATCGTCCGATCTCCATAGAATTTTTCATGCTTGTTAATGATGTTATGTCACATATGCTGACCACTTTTTGTGAAGTTCTGAGTTTTTATTTAGGATTTATAGGCTTTTTAATGTATTTTGACACGCCCATTTTATAAATGACCCTATTAGAGCCATCCAAATGCAAAAGTTCAACTTTTTTTTGATAGTTTTTGATCTAGAGAGTCCAGAGAATTGTCCTAGACTGGTCTGGTTCCGATCGGGCGAAAAACCTAGGACTAGTTCGCAAAAGTAGGTTTTTAACATGTTTGCGAATATTTAATGAACGGTTTGATTGACAGCAATGGTTCTTGAGGCAAAGTTGTTCAGGATGAGGAGATCTATCAAATGATATGCATATTGTGTGGATATTTGTAACACCACGTGATTACAGAGCCATAAAACTCGTTAGCGCCAACTAGTGGCCGATTTCTTTCAAAATTCTTACAGACCTCTAGGGCCTTGAGTCGAACATGCCCATCGAGTTTCGTTCCGATCGGCCTCCGTTAACCTTGTCTAATAGGTGCTCAAATTTCATTGGCCGATGGCGGCCATGTTTTTTGAGATACGCCAATGTCCTCATACACATACATGGCACCTTGGACCAAGACACTGCATACCAATTTTCAAGTCAATCGGACTAACGGTCAGGTGGTTATAGCCTGTTTTATGTTTTTTTCATGTTATAGCGCCACCATGTGGCCAATCGCCGCGGTTTTTTTACTGTGACCTCAGATTGACCTCTTACACATGTGTACCAAGTTTGGTGAAGATACCTCATTTACTTCTGGAGTTATAGCCATTTTAGTAAAATAGGCCCTGCCCACGACGTACGTTTTGGCGCCCCTTAGCGTCCGTGAATCGAAATTTCAACTTTTTTTCGATAGTTTTTGATATTCAGACTCAAGAGAACATTTCTGCACTGGATTGGTTCCGATCGGGCGAAAAACCTAGGACTAGTTCGCAAAAGTAGGTTTTTGACAAAATTCAAAATGGCGGAAAATCTATCATGGCGGAAATGAAATCGGAGATATACGTTTTGTTCGTCAGGCGTCCAGCTTTCCAATGATATAAGACACTTGAGTCTACGACATACGGTCTAGTAGTTATGAGCAGTTTTGCGCTTTTGGTTGCTATAGCGCCACCTATGGGCCAATCGGGGTCATACTTTTATAGGTTCTCCCCAAATTGAGGACTACCATTTGGCCAAGTTTCAAGGTTCCAGCTCTTACGGTTTGGTCTGCACGATGCGTTTAAGGGGAAAATAATAATAATAATAATAATAATTAAAGCTGCAAGCAGCATTTATCGGGGTTCAAGCAGTTAAGGCCTTTAAGGCATTTAAGCACAAAAGCATCAAAAGTCATTAAGATTTATTTAGCAAGCATGTAACCACTGACATAATAGATGGAAAAGACCATTTACAGCCAATACAGGCAAATTGCCATGGGATATATATGGTTTTAAAGCTTTTTAACAGTTATAGCGCCACCTATGGTCCGATCTCCATAAAATTGTTTATTGTGACCTCAAATTGAACCCATACACATGTGTACTGATTTTGGTGAAGATATCTCATTTACTTCTTGAGTTATAGCCATTTGAGTAAAATAGGCTCCTCCCACAACGATTTGCCACATTCAAGAATTATTTAATATGATTCTAGCATGATTTACTATCATATACCATGTTCCAGAATGATTTATTAGGATTCTAGCATGATTTACCTTGATACACCTCATTTCAGTATTATTTACTATGATTTACAATGTTTCTAGCATGATTAACCACATTACTAGCAATTATGTGAAGTGTCAGTGCAAATGAGGTGATGAACACTGACAAAATATTATTGTGTTATAATAGTTAGTTATATACGTGATTTTTAGTGTGTGTCCAAGTATGAATGCAAAAGCACATGTAAAATATTTCATTATTAAGTAGAATGGCTAGCAGAGGGCACTAGAAGACCACTTATTGGCTCACTTTCACTTTAAACCAGTTTTCTGCACTAAAGCAAACCAGTTTTTCCATGTTAACTCAATGCATGCTTACACACACACACACACACACACACACACACACACACACACACACACACACACACACAGCATAGTTAACCATGATTTACCATGATATACCACGTTCTAGTATTATTTACCAGGAGATAAACGACAATCTAGTATTATTTACTTTGATTTACCATGTTTCTAGCCTGATTTATCACATTACTAGCAATTATTTGAAGTGTCAGTGCAAATAAAGTGATTAACACTGACAAAATATGATTGTGTTATAATAGTTATTGCTATATATTTTTAGTGTGTATTCAAGTATAAATGCAAGCACATGTGGAAATATTTAATTAATAAGTAGAATGGCCAGCAGAGGGCACTAGAAGACCACTTATTGGCTCACTTTCACTTTAAACCTCATGATTTTGACCAGTTTTCTGCACTAAAGCAAACCAGTGTTTCCATGTTAACTCAATAATGCATACTTGCTACATATGCTACACACAATAATGCCACACACACACACACACACACACACACACACACACACAAATGTTTCAGTGATATTGGTGTCACATTCACCTTCATCACATTCACCTTCTGTCTTCATCACATTCACCATCTGTCGTCATCACCTGCACCTGCTCCTCATCACCCTCCTCATCATCACCTGCTCCTCATCATCATAACCGTCACCTGTTGTCCTTGTCTTGATCTGTGTATTTAAGTTCCCCTCTCATCCATTATCATTGTCGGTTATTGTTTGTGCACTAGCACTCTGTTATGTTTGTTTTCATGTTGGAAAATAAAACCTTTGTTATATTTGTACCACACACACACACACACACACACACACACACACACACACACACACACACACACACACCATCATTTATCATGATTTACCATGGCTGATACCAATACCAATATGAGAAAATGACTATTTTAAACAGCAGGGGGCAGTAAAATACCACTTATTGGCTTAACATGCCATTAATTCATATCATTTTCACCTTTTTAACTGTTATAGAGGCAAATTTTGTCCGATCTGTCTGAAAATTTTCATGCTTGTTCAGGGTGATATTTCACACGTTCTGGCTTGTTTTTAAGAAGGTCTGAGCATTGATTAAAGAGATATAGGCTTTCGGGGACACTTGGTAAAGGCCAGATTTTGAAGTGAACCTATTATAGCTATCCAAATGAAGTAGTTCAACTTTTTCTGACAATTATTGATCTAGTGAGTCCAGAGAATTGTATTGCACTAGTTTTGAACATTATGATATAAAAATTATATGATCAGAGATGGAAAAGACCATTTACAGCCAATACAGGCAGTTTACCATAGGAAATATATGATTTTAAAGCTTTTTAACAGTTATAGCGCCACCTATCGTCCGATCTCCATAGAATTTTTCATGCTTGTTAATGATGTTATGTCACATATGCTGACCAATTTTTGTGAAGTTCTGAGTTTTTATTTAGGATTTATAGATTTTTAATGTATTCTGACACGCCCATTTTATAAATTACCCTATTACAGCCATCCAAATGCAAAAGTTCAACTTTTTTTTGATAATTATTGATCTAGAGAGTCCAGAGAATTGTCCTAGACTGGTCTGGTTCCGATCGGGCAAAAAACCTAGGACTAGTTCGCAAAAGTAGGTTTTTAACATATTAATGAATAATTAATGAACAGTTTGATTGACAGCAATGGTTCTTGAGGCAAAGTTGTTCAGGATGAGGAGATCTATCAAATGATATGCATATTGTGTGGATATTTGTAACACCACGTGATTACAGAGCCGTAAAACTCGTTAGCGCCAACTAGTGGCCGATTTCTTTCAAAATTCTTACAGACCTTAAAGGCCATGAGCCGAACATGCGCATTGAGTTTCGTTCCGATCGGCCTCCGTTAACCTTGTCTAATAGGTGCTCAAACTTCGTTGGCCGATGGCGGCCATGTTTTTTGAGATACGCCAATGTCCTCATAAACATACATGGCACCTTGGACCAAGACACTGCATACCAATTTTCAAGTCAATCGGACTAACGGTCAGGTGGTTATAGCCTGTTTTATGTTTTTTTCATTTTATAGCGCCACCATGAGGCCAATCGTCGCGATTTTTTTACTGTGACCCCAGAGTAAGCTCATACACATGTGTACCAAGTTTGGTGAAGATACCTCATTTACATCGGGAGTTATAGCCATTTTAGTAAAATAGGCCCCTCCCACAACGTACGTTTTGGCGCCCCTTAGCGACCGTGAATCGAAATTTCCACTTTTTTTCGATAATTATTGATATTCAGTCTCCAGAGAACATTTCTGCACTAGTTTGGTTCCAATCGGGCAAAAAACCAGGGACTAGTTCGCAAAAGTAGATTTTTGACAAAATTCAAAATGGCGGAAAATCTATCATGGCGGAAATGAAATCGGAGATATACGTTTTGTTCGTCAGGCGTCCAGCTTTCCAATGATATAAGACACTTGAGTCTACGACATACGGTCTAGGAGTTATGAGCAGTTTCGCGCTTTTGGTTGTTATAGCGCCACCTATGGGCCAATCGGGGTCAAAATCTCTGAACCTTTCCTCGATTTTTGTACTACCATCTGTCAAAGTTTCAAAGTTCCAGCTCTTACGGTTTGGGCTGCACGATGCGTTTTACGGCGGAATAATAATAATAATAATAATTAAAGCTGCAAGCAGCATTTATCGGGGTTCAAGCTATTAAGGCCTTTAAGGGTTTTTAAGCACAAAAGCATCAAAAGTTATCAGGTTTTATTTAGCAAGCATGTAACCACTGACATAATAGATGGAAAAGACCATTTACAGCCAATACAGGCAATGTACCATAGGAAATATATGGTTTTAAAGCTTTTTAACAGTTATAGCGCCACCTATAGTCCGATCTCCATAAAATTTGGCATGCTTGTTAATGATGTTATGTCACATATGCTCACCAATTTTTGTGAAGTTCTGAGTTTTCATTTAGGATTTATAGGCTTTTTAGTGTATTTTGCCACACCCATTTTATAAATGACCCTATTACAGCCATCCAAATGCAAAAGTTCAACTTTTTTTTGATAGTTTTTGATCTAGAGAGTCCAGAGAATTGTCCTAGACTGGTCTGGTTCCAATCGTGCGAAAAACCTAGGACTAGTTCGCAAAAGTAGGTTTTTAACATGTTTGCGAATATTTAATGAACGGTTTGATTGACAGCAATGGTCCTTGAGGCAAAGTTGTTCAGGATGAGGAGATCTATCAAATGATATGCATATTGTGTGGATATTTGTAACACCACGTGATTACAGAGCTGTAAAACTCGTTAGCACCAACTAGTGGCCGATTTCTTTCAAAATTGTTACAGACCTCTATGGCCTTGAGTCGAACATGCCCATCGAGTTTCGTTCCGATCGGCCTCCGTTAACCTTGTCTAATAGGTGCTCAAACTTCATTGGCCGATGGCGGCCATGTTTTTCGAGATACGCCAATGTCCTCATACACATACATGGCACCTTGGACCAAGACACTGCATGCCAATTTTCAAGTCAATCGGACTAATGGTCAGGTGGTTATAGCCTGTTTTATGTTTTTTTCATGTTATAGCGCCACCATGTGGCCAATTGCCGCGGTTTTTTTACTGTGACCTCAGATTGACCTCTTACACATGTGTACCAAGTTTGGTGAAGATACCTCATTTACTTCTGGAGTTATAGCCATTTTAGTAAAATAGGCCCCTCCCACAACGTACGTTTTGGCGCCCCTTACCGTCCGTGAGTCGAAATTTCAACTTTTTTTCGATAGTTTTTGATAATCAGACTCTAGAGAACATTTCTGCACTGGTTTGGTTCCGATCGGGCGAAAAACCTAGGACTAGTTCGCAAAAGTATGTTTTTGACAAAATTCAAAATGGCGGAAAATCTATCATGGCGGAAATGAAATCGGAGATATACGTTTTGTTCGTCAGGCGTCCAGCTTTCCAATGATATAACACACTTGAGTCTACGTCATACGGTCTAGTAGTTATGAGCAGTTTCGCGCTTTTGGTTGCTATAGCGCCACCTATGGGCCAATCGGGGTCATACTTTGATAAGTTCTCCCCAAATTGAGGACTACCATTTGGCCAAGTTTCAAGGTTCCAGCTCTTACGGTTTGGTCTGCACGATGCGTTTTAGGGGAAAATAATAATAATAATAATAATAATTAAAGCTGCAAGCAGCATTTATCGGGGTTCAAGCATTTAAGGCCTTTAAACACATAAGCATTTAAGACATTAAGATTTATTTAGAAAGCTTTGAACCACTGAAATAATAGATGGAAAAGTCCATTTACAGCCAATACAGGAAATTTACCATAGGAAATATATGGTTTTCAAAGCTTTTTAACAGTTATAGCGCCACCTATGGTCCGATCTCCATAAAAATTTCCATGCTTCTTTAGCATGTTATTTCACATATGCCCATCAATTTTTGTGAAGTTCTGAGTTTTTATTTAGGCTTTATAGACGTTTGAGTGTATTTGGACATGCCTATTTTATAAATGATCCTCTTATAGCCAACCAAAAGCAAAATTTTAACTTTTTTTTGATAATTATTGATCTAGAGAGTCCAGAGAATTGTCCTAGACTGGTCTGGTTCCGATCGGGCGAAAAACCAGGGACTAGTTCGCAAAAGTAGGTTTTTAACATATTCGTGAATAATTAATAAACTGTTTGATTGACAGCAATGGTTCTAGAGGCAAAGTTGTTCAGCATGAGCAGGTCTATCAAATGATATGCATTTTGTGATGATAAGTGTAACACCACGTGATTACAGAGCCATAAAACTCGTTAGCGCCAACTAGTGGCCGATTTCTTTCAAAATTCTTACAGACCTCTAGGGCCATGAGTCGAACATGCCCACCGAGTTTTGTTCCGATCGGCCTCCGTTAACCTTGTCTAATAGGTGCTCAAACTTCATTGGCCGATGGCGGCCATGTTTTTTGAGATACACCAATGTCCTCATAGATATACATGACAGCTTGGACCAAGACACTGCATACCAATTTTCAAGTCAATCGGACTAACGGTCAGGTGGTTACAGCCTGATTTATGTTTTTTTCATGTTATAGCGCCACCATGTGGCCAATCGCCGCAATCTTTATACTATGACCTCAGATTGACCTCTTAAACAGGTGTACCGAGTTTGGTGAAGATACCTCATTTACTTCTGGAGTTATAGCCATTTTAGTAAAATAGGCACCGCCTTCTTCAAACATTTTGGCGCCCCTTAGTGACCGTCAATCGAAATTTCAACTTTTTTTCGATAATTATTGATATTCTGACTCCAGAGAACATTTCTGCACTGGTTTGGTTCCGATCGGACACAAAACCAGGGACTAGTTCGCAAAAGTAGGTTTTGGACATAATTCAAAATGGCGGAAAATTTGCATACCGGAAATGAAATCCTTGAGGCCTTTTTTGTTCGGCTTGACCCAAGGATTCCAATGATATAAGACACTTGAGTCTGTGACAAACGGTTAATGAGATTTAAGCAAAAATATGATTTTTTTTTGTTTTTTGCACTGTAGCGCCACCTATGGGCCAATCGGGGTCATATTTTGATAACCTCTCCTCGATTTTTGTACTACCATCTGGCAAAGTTTCAAGTCTCTAGCACTTACGGTTTGGGCTGCACGATGCGTTTTACGGCAGAAGAAAAATAATAATAATTAAAGCTGCAAGCAGCATTTAGCGGGGTTCAAGCATTTAGGGTCTTTAAGCACATAAGGCAGTTTAGTGAGTTGTCTGAGTTTTTGTTTAGGATTTACAGGCTTTTGAGTGTTTTTTGCCATAACCATTTTCTAAATGATCCTGTTATGGCTACCCAATGGGTAAAGTTTAAGTTTTTTATATAATTATTGATCTAGAGCTTCCAGAAAATTGTACTGCACTGGTATATTTCCGATCGGGCTAAAAACTGATGGCGGCATAGACATACATGGCACCTTGGACCAAGACACTGCATGCCAATTTTAAAGTCAATCGAACTAATGGTCAGGTGGTTATAGCCCTTTTCCTGTTTTTGTGATTATATGGCCTGATCTCCATTTTAAATAATTATTTTAAAGGTGCTGTAGAATGCATTGATATATTTTAAATTGTTCTCTGATATCTCTGAAACAGAAATGTCTTCAACAGTCAAGTAGTGGATAAAATCACTAATGTTACTTTCTGCTTGCGGTAGGGGTTGTAATGGAAATATAACATTAGTTGGAACTGCCCCCTTCTTCAGTATCAAACGATGAGCGAAACCTGCTTGATATTGTCCCACTCCCAGGTTAGAAAAACTGTCTGTGGTAAAATGGGCAGAGCAAACTAACAGCTTTGAATTAAAATGGTGAGGTATCCTGTTGTAAACATCAACCATGCCTGTTGACAGTTTTGTGGGAAGGGAATGAAAAGTTCTCAAATCTGCAGCACAGCCTCGAACATAACATTTATATCCATGATCTGCCATTTTCACTATTGTCCTTGCTTGCTTCTTCACAATACCTGCAGATCTTCTGATGATTCAGCTGTGCAGGTCCACGTTAACACTGCCTGGCCTAGAACATGGGCTGGTATATGCAAATTTGGGGGGTATAAATATTAATGATCCTGACTCCAACGTCACAGTCAGTGTTATGCTGGGATTCACTCATTTTTCAGCGGTCTTTTGCAAACAGGAGATTTACACATGAAGGAGGAAACAATGGTGTTTGAGGCTCACGGTATGTCAGTTCCATGTCCAGAACTCTTATCATTCAACTATGCCAAGATAAATACAGTTTTCAATTGTATGGCACCTTTAAAATAGATGATTAGTAATATAATGCTTACTTGTAGTCTGAAATGGCTTTAACAAAAGAAGAAAAATAGTCTTAGATTTCTGTTCACTCTAATCATGTACAAATAAAGTAGCACATTAAGATTACATTTATTTGAATGCATTAGTGAGTGTGTGATTGTGCTGTGTGTGCAGCGTATCAATACTAAAAGTGAAGGTGTAGTTGATATCTTTGGTGATAATATCTGTAGTAATCATAAAAAAATCAATTAAGAAATAAAGAATTAAAATTACAAATAATATTCTATTAAGATATGAGTTACAATAACATGATTTGCAATAGTAATAATATCAATAATATATGCACAATACACACAGATTAGACTATCAGGTCTGTGTCTTACAAAAACATTAGTATTGCAGCCAATGTGAGTCTGTGGGATTTATAAACAGACAAAATATGATTTGAAATGTTATTTTAATGATTTTATTAAGTTTAAACAATATTTCAAATGGAAAAAAAATGAAAAATAATATTTTAGCGAGCAGAATGAACCAATGAGTGGTCTTCATCTGGTGGTTAAAATGTAAATGAAAACAATAATACTTAAACAATAATACTTAATACACTAACCATGCTTGAACACACACATGCACACACATTTTGTTGTAGATGTAGATATTTAAAATAAAAGATAGGTAACAAAATGATAATTGCAAATCTCCTCTGTATAACACCATTTTCAGATTGAGGGGCAGAATTGTTCAAACTGAGAGCTCAGTACAAATGAAGTGATAAACTTTGACAAAACATGATTGTGTTATAATAGGTGATTTTCATGCAAGTAATTATATACTTTATACAAAAATTAATGCAAAAGCACAGGTGAAAATATTTTATTAAGTAGAATGTCCTGCAGAGGGCAGTAGAAGACCACTAATTGACTCACTTTCATTTGAAAGACTTTTTTATCCACCAGTAAAACAAAGCAGTTTCTCCATGTTCTTTCCATTAAGCATGCTTACACACACAGACACACACAAACACAAACACATCCACACACACATCCACACACACACACACACACACACACACACACACACACACACACACACACACACACACACACACAAAGATAAATATGTTTTCCATGTTTTTAGGATGTGATATTGTGAAAATATCTTTTAATGGTCTAACCATTTCACATATTTCTTTGTGATCTGTATTACCAGTCCGTAATAATAATAATAATAATAATATTTAATTGTCTATAGGCATTTCTTTATCTAATAATATAAAACTTCATAATAATCATAATAAAAAATTTAAAAATAAAATATATACAAATATCATAATAAAATAAAAAACATCATAATAAAAAAGATTGCTTTTTAAAGCATTTGTTTGTTTCCCAATACTGAAAGCGAATAAAAAGATCATGTGTAATCCTGCTGCTCCCTCCAGTGGACAACAGTGGTGTGTTTCTAGTGGTGCAACAGTTGAAGTGATTGATTGAATTAATGAATGAATGAATGGGAATTTGGTTTATCACTTATAACTCCGGAACCAAAAGGCGAAAAATTCTGAAACTCAGAGCATAGATAGTGCTTGAGGAGTCTTGTTGAATGAGACCATCGCGGTGTTTTTGGGCGATTGGGACCGGGAGTTCTGATCGTTCAAAGGCATATATTTCAGGGCTTTTATCTCTGGAAGGCCCGAGGCCCGCGACGATACGTTTCGATCAAGAGAGGTCCTTACCATCAAAATTTGAGCGTGCAGCGTCTTTCCGTTTTCGAGTTATGAGTGAATTTGTACTGGGGGGGCGTGGCCTAAATGGCGGCCTCCGTTTTTACTTTCGTTTCAGGATTCCATTCCTTAATTTGACAGAATTGTCAATAGTAATACTTCAATAGATGAGTTTTGACAAAATGTGATTGTAAATGTTAAAATAATGATTTTATAAAGTCTAAATATGAATTATATAACAATATTAGGGAGTAGTATGATGAAATGACAGCAGGGGGCAGTACAATACCACTTATTGACTTAATATGCCATGTTATATCATTTTTACCTTTTTAAACTGTTATAGAGGCAAATTTTGTCCGATCTGTCTGAAATTCTTCATGCTTCTTAAGAGCAGAACTTCTTAAGTTCTGACTTGTTTTTATTAAAGAGATATAGGCTTTCGGGGACACTTGGTAAAGGCCACATTTTGAAGTGAACCTATTATAGCTAACCAAATGAAGTAGTTCAACTTTTTCTGACAATTATTGATCTAGTGAGTACAGAGAATTGTATTGCACTAGTTTTGAACATTATGATATGAAAATTATATGATCAGAGATTTACAGACCATTTTACAGATCAGACCATTTACAGCCAATACAGGCAGTTTACCATAGGAAACATATGGTTTTAAAGCCTTTTAACTGTTATAGCGCCACATTTGGTCCGATCTCCAAAAATTTTTGCATGCTTGTTAATGATGATATGTCACATATGCTCACCAATTTTTGTGAAGTTCTGAGTTTTCATTTAGGATTTATAGGCTTTTGAGTGTATTTTGCAACGCCCATTTTATAAATGACCCTATTACAGCCACTCAAATGCAAAAGTTCAACTTTTTTTTGATAATTATTGATCTAGAGAGTCCAGAGAATTGTCCTAGACTAGTCTGGTTCAGATCGGGCGAAAAACCTAGGACTAGTTCGCAAAAGTAGGTTTTTAACATGTTTGCGAATATTTAATGAACGGTTTGATTGACAGCAATGGTTATAGAGGCAAAGTTGTTCAGCATGAGCAGATCTATCAAATGATATGCATTTTGTGACAATAAGTGTAACACCATGTGATTACAGAGCCATAAAACTCGTTAGCGCCAACTAGTGGCCGATTTCTTTCAAAATTTTTACAGACCTCTAGGGCCATGAGTCGAACATGCCCATCGAGTTTCGTTCCGATCGGCCTCCGTTAACCTTGTCTAATAGGTGCTCGACTTCATTGGCCAATGGCGGCCATGTTTTTTGAGATACGTCAATGTCCTCATAGACATACATGGCACCTTGGACCAAGACACTGCATACCAATTTTCAAGTCAATCAGACTAACGGTCAGGTGGTTATAGCCCTTTTCATGTTTTTTTCATGTTATAGCGCCACCTAGTGTTCAATCGTCGCTATTTTGTTACTGTGACCCCAGATTGAAATCCTACATATGTGTACCCAGTTTGGTGAAGCTATCTCATTTACTTTTTGAGTTATAGCCATTTTAGTAAAATAGGCTCCTCCCACAACGTTCATTTTGAGCCCCCTAGCGACTTTGAATCGAAATATCGACGTTATATCGATAATTATTGATCTTCAGACTCCAGAGAACATTTCTGCACTGGTTTGGTTCCGATCGGACGAAAAACCACGGACTAGTTCGCAAAAGTAGATTTTTGACAAAATTCAAAATGGCGGAAAATCTATCATGACGGAAATGAAATCGGAGATATACGTTTTGTTCGTCAGGCGTCCAGCTTTCCAATGATATAAGACACTTGAGTCTACGACATACGGTCTAGGAGTTATGAGCAGTTTCGCGCTTTTGGTTGCTATAGCGCCACCTATAGGCCAATCGGGGTCATACTCTCTGAACCTTTCCTCGATTTTTGTACTACCATCTGACAAAGTTTCAAGTCTCCAGCACTTACGGTTTGGGCTGCACGATGCGTTTTAGCGGAGAAGAATAATAATAATAATAATAATAAAAATCAGTACAATTACAATAGGTGTTCAGCACTTCGTGCTTGAACCCCTAATTAAAGCTGCAAGCAGCATTTATCGGGGTTCAAGCATTTAAGGCCTTTAAGCACATAAGCATTTAAGACATTAAGATTTATTTAGAAAGCTTTTAACCACTGAAAAAATAGATGGAAAAGTCCATTTACAGCCAATACAGGAAATTTACCATAGGAAATATATGGTTTTCAAAGCTTTTTAACAGTTATAGCGCCACCTATGGTCCGATCTCCATAAAAATTTCCATGCTTCTTTAGCATGTTATTTCACATATGCCCATCAATTTTTGTGAAGTTCTGAGTTTTTATTTAGGCTTTATAGACGTTTGAGTGTATTTGGACACGCCTATTTTATAAATGATCCTCTTATAGCCAACCAAAAGCAAAATTTTAACTTTTTTTTGATAATTATTGATCTAGAGAGTCCAGAGAATTGTCCTAGACTGGTCTGGTTCCGATCGGGCGAAAAACCAGGGACTAGTTCGCAAAAGTAGGTTTTTAACATATTCGTGAATAATTAATAAACTGTTTGATTGACAGCAATGGTTCTAGAGGCAAAGTTGTTCAGCATGAGCAGGTCTATCAAATGATATGCATTTTGTGATGATAAGTGTAACACCACGTGATTACAGAGCCATAAAACTCGTTAGCGCCAACTAGTGGCCGATTTCTTTCAAAATTCTTACAGACCTCTAGGGCCATGAGTCGAACATGCCCACCGAGTTTTGTTCCGATCGGCCTCCATTAACCTTGTCTAATAGGTGCTCAAACTTCATTGGCCGATGGCGGCCATGTTTTTTGAGATACACCAATGTCCTCATAGATATACATGACAGCTTGGACCAAGACACTGCATACCAATTTTCAAGTCAATCGGACTAACGGTCAGGTGGTTACAGCCTGATTTATGTTTTTTTAATGTTATAGCGCCACCATGTGGCCAATCGCCGCAATCTTTTTACTATGACCTCAGATTGACCTCTTACACAGGTGTACCGAGTTTGGTGAAGATACCTCATTTACTTCTGGAGTTATAGCCATTTTAGTAAAATAGGCTCCGCCTTCTTTAAACATTTTGGCGCCCCTTAGCGACCGTCAATCGAAATTTCAACTTTTTTTCGATAATTATTGATATTCTGACTCCAGAGAACATTTCTGCACTGGTTTGGTTCCAATCGGACACAAAACCAGGGACTAGTTCGCAAAAGTAGGTTTTGGACATAATTCAAAATGGCGGAAAATTTGCATACCGGAAATGAAATCCTTGAGGCCTTTTTTGTTCGGCTTGACCCAAGGATTCCAATGATATAAGACACTTGAGTCTGTGACAAACGGTTAATGAGATTTAAGCAAAAATATGATTTTTTTTTGTTTTTTGTACTGTAGCGCCACCTATGGGCCAATCGGGGTCATATTTTGATAACCTCTCCTCGATTTTTGTACTACCATCTGGCAAAGTTTCAAGTCTCTAGCACTTACGGTTTGGGCTGCACGATGCGTTTTACGGCAGAAGAAAAATAATAATAATAAAAATCAGTACAATTACAATAGGGTTTCAGCACTTCGTGCTTGAACCCCTAATAAAAATCAGTACAATTACAATAGGGTTTCAGCACTTCGTGCTTGAACCCCTAATAATAAAAATCAGTACAATTACAATAGGGTTTCAGCACTTCGTGCTTGAACCCCTAATAATAAAAATCAGTACAATTACAATAGGGTTTCAGCACTTCGTGCTTGAACCCCTAATTAAAGCTGCAAGCAGCATTTATCGGGGTTCAAGCAGTTAAGGCCTTTAAGGCCTTTAAGCACAAAAGCATCAAAAGTTATTAGTTTTATTTAGCAAGCATGTAACCACTGACATAATAGATGAAAAAGACTATTTACAGCCAATACAGGCAATGTACCATAGGAAATATATGGTTTTAAAGCTTTTTTAACAGTTATAGCGCCACCTATGGTCCGATCTCCATAAAATTGCTTACTGTGACCTCAAATTGAACCCATACACATGTGTACTGAGTTTGGTGAAGATATCTCATTTACTTCTTGACTTATAGCCATTTTAGTAAAATAGGCTCCTCCCACAACAATTTACCACATTCTAGTATTATTTACTATGATTCTAGCATGATTGTGCTACAATAGTAATTGTTATATAAGTGATTTTTTAGTGTCTTATTGTTATATAAGTGATTTTTAGTGTATAATGAATGCAAAAGCATATGTGAGTAGACTTCATTAATAAGTAGAATGGCCAGCAGAGGGCAGTAGAAGACCAGTTATTGGCTCACTTTCACTTTAAACTTCATGATTTTCACCATTTTTCTGTACTAAAGCAAACCAGTTTTTCCATTTTAACTCCATAATGCATGTTTACACACACACACACACACACACACACACACACACACAAAGACAAATGTTGTTGTTTTTTCAATGCTATTGGGATATGTCATTATGAAAATATATTTCAATGGTCTATAAACATTTCACAAAGTCTTTGTAAGCTATTAATCAGATTATTCAGAATTTATTTAGAAACCTAAGACTACACACACACATTATGTTGTAGATACAGATATTTGAAATATATGATGTGATCAAACTGTCAATACTAATACTTTAACAGATGGATTTTGAGTAAATGTAATTGTAAATGTTAAAATAGGGATTTTATAAAGTCTAAATATAAATTATAGAACAATATGACAAAATGACTATTTTAAACAGCAGGGGGCAGTAAAATACCACTTATTGGCTTAATATGACATTAATTCATATCATTTTCACCTTTTTAACTGTTACAGAGGCAAATTTTGTCCGATCTGTCTGAAATTTTTCATCCTTGTTCAGGGTGATATTTCACACGTTCTGACTTGTTTTTAAGAAGGTCTGAGCATTGATTAAAGAGATATAGGCTTTCGGGGACACTTGGTAAAGGCCACATTTTGAAGTGAACCTATTATAGCTATCCAAATGAAGAAGTTCAACTTTTTCTGACAACTATTGTTCTAGTGAGTCCAGAGAATGGTTATGCGATAGTTTTTAACATTATGATATGAAAATTATATGATCAGACATGGAAAAGACCATTTACAGCCAATACAGGCAGTTTGCCATAGGAAATATATGGTTTAAAAGCCTTTTAACTGTTATAGCGCCACCTTTGGTCCGATCTCCATAAAATGTTGCATGCTTGTTAATGATGTTATGTCACATATGCTCACCAACTTTTGTGAAGTTATGAGTTTTCATTTAGGATTTATAGGGTTTTTAGTGTATTTTGCCACGCCCATTTTCTTTATGACCCAATTATAGCCATACGAAAAATTCAAAAGTTAAACTTTTTTTTGATAATTATTGATCCAGAGAGTCCAGAGAATTGTCCTAGACTGGTCTGGTTCCGATCGGGCGAAAAACCTAGGACTAGTTCGCAAAAGTAGGTTTTTAACATGTTCGCGAATATTTAATGAACGGTTTGATTGACAGCAATGGTTCTTGAGGCAAAGTTTTTCAGCATGAGCAGATCTATCAAATGATATGCATTTTGTTACGATAAGTGTAACACCACGTGATTACAGAGCCATAAAACTCGTTAGTGCCAACTAGTGGCTGATTTCTTTCAAAATTCTTACAGACCTCTAGGGCCATGAGTCGAACATGCCCACTGAGTTTCGTTCCGATCGGCCTCCGTTAACCTTGTCTAATAGGTGCTCAAACTTCATTGGCCGATGGCGGCCATGTTTTTTGAGATACACCAATGTCCTCATAGACATACATGACACCTTGGACCAAGACACTGCATACCAATTTTCAAGTCAATCGGACTAATGGTCAGGTGGTTATAGCCAGTTTTATGTTTTTTTCATGTTATAGCGTCACCACGTGGCCAATCGCCACGATTTTTTTACTGTGACCTCAGATTGACCTCTTAAATAATTGTACCGAGTTTGGTGAAGATACCTCATTTACTTCTGGAGTTATGGCCGTTTTAGTAAAATAGGCTCCTCCCACAACATACAATTTGGCGCCCCTTAGCGACCGTGAATCGAAATTTCAACTTTTTTTCGATAATTATTGATATTCAAACTCCAGAGAACATTTCTGCACTGGTTTGGTTCCGATCGGGCAAAAAACCTAGGACTAGTTCGCAAAAGTAGGTTTTTGACAAAATTCAAAATGGCGGAAAAATTTGCATACCGGAAATGAAATCGGAGATATACGTTTTGTTTGCCATGAGGTCTTGATTACATTGATATAAGACACTTGAGTCTACGACATACAGTCTAGGAGTTATGAGCAGTTTCGCGCTTTTGGTCGCTGTAGCGCCACCTATGGGCCGATTTGGCTAAGTCCGTGTATCTGAGTAGCGAGCAATACTACTACCATTTGACCAAGTATCACGTCTCTAGGCCTTACGGTTTTGGCTGCACGATGCGTTTTAGGGAAGAATAATAATAATAATTAAAGCTGCAAGCAGCATTTATCGGGGTTCAAGCAGTTAAGGCCTTTAAGGCATTTAAGCACAAAAGCATCAAAAGTCATTAAGATTTATTTAGCAAGCATGTAACCACTGACATAATAGATGGAAAAGACCATTTACAGCCAATACAGGCAAATTGCCATGGGATATATATGGTTTTAAAGCTTTTTAACAGTTATAGCGCCACCTATGGTCCGATCTCCATAAAATTGTTTATTGTGACCTCAAATTGAACCCATACACATGTGTACTGATTTTGGTGAAGATATCTCATTTACTTCTTGAGTTATAGCCATTTGAGTAAAATAGGCTCCTCCCACAACGATTTGCCACATTCAAGAATTATTTAATATGATTCTAGCATGATTTACTATCATATACCATGTTCCAGAATGATTTATTAGGATTCTAGCATGATTTACCTTGATACACCTCATTTCAGTATTATTTACTATGATTTACAATGTTTCTAGCATGATTAACCACATTACTAGCAATTATGTGAAGTGTCAGTGCAAATGAGGTGATGAACACTGACAAAATATTATTGTGTTATAATAGTTAGTTATATACGTGATTTTTAGTGTGTGTCCAAGTATGAATGCAAAAGCACATGTAAAATATTTCATTATTAAGTAGAATGGCCAGCAGAGGGCACTAGAAGACCACTTATTGGCTCACTTTCACTTTAAACCAGTTTTCTGCACTAAAGCAAACCAGTTTTTCCATGTTAATTCAATGCATGCTTACACACACACACACACACACACACACACTTACCATAGTTTATCATGATTTACCATGGCTGATACCAATACCAATATGACAAAATGACTATTTTAAACAGCAGGGGGCAGTAAAATACCACTTATTGGCTTAACATGCCATTAATTCATATCATTTTCACCTTTTTAACTGTTATAGAGGCAAATTTTGTCAGATCTGTCTGAAAATTTTCATGCATGTTCAGAGAGATATTTCACATGTTCTGACTTGTTTTTAAGAAGGTTTGAACATTCATTAAAGAGATATAGGCTTTTGGGGACACTTGGTAATGGCCACATATTGAAGTGACACTATTATAGCCATCCAAATGAAGAAGTCATACTTTTTCTGATAATTATTGATCTAGAGAGTCCAGAGAATTGCACTGCACTGGTTTTGAACATTATTATATGAACATTATGATTATAGATGGAAAAGACCATTCACAGGCAATACAGGCAATTTACCATAGGAAATATATGGTTTTAAAGCTTTTTAACAGTTATAGCGCCACCTTTGGTCCGATCTCCATAAAAATTTCCATGCTTCTTTAGCATGGTACGACACATATGCTGACCAATTATCGTGATGTTCTGAGTTTTTGTTTAGAATTTATAGGCTTTTGATTGCATTTTGCCACGTCCATTTTCTTTATGACACAATTATACCCATGCGAAAAATGCAAAAGTTCAACTTTTTTTGATAATTATTGATCTAGAGAGTCCAGAGAATTGTCCTAGACTCGTTTGGTTCCGATCGGGCAAAAAAACAGGGACTAGTTCGCAAAAGTAGGTTTTTAACATATTCGTGAATAATTAATAAACTGTTTGATTGACAGCAATGGTTCTAGAGGCAAAGTTGTTCAGCATAAGCAGATCTATCAAATGATATGCATTTTGTGATGATAAGTGTAACACCACGTGATTACAGAGCCATAAAACTCATTAGCGCCAACTAGTGGCCGATTTCTTTCAAAATTCTTACAGACCTCTAGGGCCATGAGCCGAACATGCCCATTGAGTTTCGTTCCGATCGGCCTCCGTTAACCTTGTCTAATAGGTGCTCAAACTTCATTGGCCGATGGCGGCCATGTTTTTTGAGATACGCCAATGTCCTCATACACATACATGGCACCTTGGACCAAGACACTGCATACCAATTTTCAAGTCAATCGGACTAACGGTCAGGTGGTTATAGCCTGTTTTATGTTTTTTTCATTTTATAGCGCCACCATGAGGCCAATCGTCGCGATTTTTTTACTGTGACCCCAGATTGAACTCATACACATGTGTACCAAGTTTGGTGAAGATACCTCATTTACATCGGGAGTTATAGCCATTTTAGTAAAATAGGCCCCTCCCACAACGTACGTTTTGGCGCCCCTTAGCGACCGTGAATCGAAATTTCCACTTTTTTTCGATAATTATTGATATTCAGACGCCAGAGAACATTTCTGCACTGGTTTGGTTCCAATCGGGCAAAAAACCAGGGACTAGTTCGCAAAAGTAGGTTTTTGACAAAATTCAAAATGGCGGAAAATCTATCATGGCGGAAATGAAATCGGAGATATACGTTTTGTTCGTCAGGCATCCAGCTTTCCAATGATATAAGACACTTGAGTCTATGACATAAGGTCTAGGAGTTATGAACAGTTTCGCGCTTTTGGTTGCTATAGCGCCACCTATGGGCCAATCGGGGTCATAATCTCTGAACCTTTCCTCGATTTTTGTACTACCATCTGTCAAAGTTTCAAAGTTCCAGCTCTTACGGTTTGGGCTGCACGATGCGTTTTACGGCGGAATAATAATAATAATAATAATTAAAGCTGCAAGCAGCATTTATCGGGGTTCAAGCTATTAAGGCCTTTAAGGGTTTTTAAGCACAAAAGCATCAAAAGTTATCAAGTTTTATTTAGCAAGCATTTAACCACTGACATAATAGATGGAAAACACCATTTACAGCCAATATAGGCAATGTACCATAGGAAATATATGGTTTTAAAGGTTTTTAACAGTTATAGCGCCAACTATGGTCCGATCTCCATGAAATGTTGCATGCTTGTTAATGATGTTATGTCACATAAGTTCACCAATTTTTGTGAAGTTCTGGGTTTTTATTTAGGATTTATAGGCTTTTGAGTGTATTTTGCCACGCCCCTTTTCTAAATGACCCTGTTACAGCCACCCAAATGCCAAAGTTCAACTTTTTTTTGATAATTATTGATCTAGAGAGTCCAGAGAATTGTCCTAGACTGGTTTGGTTCGGATCGGGCGAAAAACCAGGGACTAGTTCGCAAAAGTAGGTTTTGGACAAAATTCGACATAGCAGAAATGTTTCCCTGCCTACATCCAAATCGGAGATAGCCATTTTGTCCGCCTCGAGCCAAGGATTCCAACGATATAAGACACTTGATCCTGGGACAAACGGTCTAAGAGTTATGAGCGATTTTGAACTTTTGGTTGCTGTAGCGCCACCTATGGGCCAATCGGGGTCATACTCTGATAGGTTGTCCCCACATTGAGGCCTACCATCTGGCCAGGTTTCAAGTCTCTAGGCCTTACAGTTTGTCCTGCACGATGCGTTTTACGAATCCTTACAATTACAATAGGGTTTCAGCATTTCATGCTTGAACCCCTAATAAGAATGAAGGCTTTTTGCCAGTTATAGCGCCACCTATGGTCCGATCTCCATGAAACTCTGCATGCTTCCTCACCGTGTTCTGACACATATGCTCATCAATTTTGGTGAAGTTCTGAGTTTTCCTTTGGGATTTATAGGCTTTTGAGTGTATTTTGCCACGCCCCTTTTCTAAATGACCCTGTTACAGCCACCCAAATGCCAAAGTTCAACTTTTTTTTGATAATTATTGATCTAGAGAGTCCAGAGAATTGTCCTAGACTGGTTTGGTTCGGATCGGGCGAAAAACCAGGGACTAGTTCGCAAAAGTAGGTTTTGGACAAAATTCGACATAGCAGAAATGTTTCCCTGCCTACATACAAATCGGAGATAGCCATTTTGTCTGCCTCGAGCCAAGGATTCCAACGATATAAGACACTTGATCCTGGGACAAACGGTCTAAGAGTTATGAGCGATTTTGAACTTTTGGTTGCTGTAGCGCCACCTATGGGCCAATCGGGGTCATACTCTGATAGGTTGTCCCCACATTGAGGCCTACCATCTGGCCAGGTTTCAAGTCTCTAGGCCTTACGGTTTGTCCTGCACGATGCGTTTTACGAATCCTTACAATTACAATAGGGTTTCAGCATTTCATGCTTGAACCCCTAATAATAAAAATCAGCACAATTACAATAGGGTTTCAGCACTTCGTGCTTGAACCCCTAATTAAAGCTGCAAGCAGCATTTATCGGGGTTCAAGCATTTAAGGCCTTTAAGCACATAAGCATTTAAGACATTACGTTTTATTTAACAAGCTTTTAACCACTGAAATTATAGATGGAAAAATCCATTTACAGCCAATATAGGCAATTTACCATAGGAAATATGTAGTTTTAAAACTTTTTGCCAGTTATAGCGCCACCTATGGTCCGATCTACATGAAATTTTGCATGCTTGTTTAGAATGTTATGGCACATATGCTCACCCATTTTCGTGAAGTTCTGAGTTTTCGTTTAGGATTTATAGGCTTCTGAGTGCATTTTGCCACGCCCATTTTCTTTATGACCCAATTATACCCATGCGAAAAATGCAAAAGTTCAACTTTTTTTCGATAATTATTGATCTAGAGAGTCCAGAGAATTGTCCTAGACTGGTCTGGTTCTGATCGGGCGAAAAACCAGGGACTAGTTCGCAAAAGTAGGTTTTTAACATATTCATGAATATTTAATGAACAGTTTGATTGACAGTGATGGTTCTTGAGGCAAAGTTGTTCAGCATGAGCAGATCTATCAGATGATATGCATTTTGTGATGATAAGTGTAACACCACGTGATTACAGAGCCTTAAAACTCGTTAGCGCCAACTAGTGGCCGATTTCTTTCAAAATTCTTACAGACCTCTAGGGGCTTGAGCCGAACATGCCCATCGAGTTTCGCTCCGATCGGACGTCGTTAACGGTGCTCAAACCTCATTGGCCAATGGCGGCCATGTTTTTTGAGATACGCCAATATCCTTTTAGACATACATGGCCCCTTGGGCCAAGACACTGCATACCAAATTTCAAGTCATTCGGAAAAACGGTCAGTTGTCTATATGTTTTTATTTGTTTTATAGCGCCACCATGTGGCCAATCGACGCAATTTTTTTACTGTGACCTCAGATTGACCTCTTACACATGTGTACCAAGTTTGGTGAAGTTTACTTAATTACTTCTTGAGTTATAGCCATTTTAGTAAAATAGGCTCCTCCCACAACGTTAATTTTGCACCCCCTAGCGACCATTAATCGAAATTTCAACTTTTTTTCGATAATTATTGATCTTCAGACTCCAGAGAACAATTCCGCACTGGTTTGGTTCCGATCGGGCGAAAAACCAGGGACTAGTTCGCAAAAGTAGGTTTTTGACAAAATTCAAAATGGCGAAAAATCTATCATGGCGGAAATGAAATCGGAGATATACGTTTTTTTCTTCAGAAGCTCTGGATTTCAATGATATAAGACACTTGAAGCTACGCCTTACGGTCTGGGAGTTCTGAGCAGTTTTGCGCTTTTGATTGCTATAGCGCCACCTATGGGCCGATTGGGCTGAGTCCGTGTATCTGAGTAGCGAGCAATAGTACTACCATCTGGCAAAGTTTCAAGTCTCTAGGTCTTACGGTTTGGGCTGCACGATGCGTTTTATGGCGGAAAAATAATAATAATAAAAATCAGGACGATTACAATAGGGTTTCAGCACTTCGTGCTTGAACCCCTAATTAAAGCTGCAAGCAGCATTTATCGGGGTTCAAGCATTTAAGGCCTTTAAGCACATAAGCATTTAAGACATTAAGATTTATTTAGAAAGCTTTTAACCACTGAAAAAATAGATGGAAAAGTCCATTTACAGCCAATACAGGAAATTTACCATAGGAAATATATGGTTTTCAAAGCTTTTTAACAGTTATAGCGCCACCTATGGTCCGATCTCCATAAAAATTTCCATGCTTCTTTAGCATGTTATTTCACATATGCCCATCAATTTTTGTGAAGTTCTGAGTTTTTATTTAGGCTTTATAGACGTTTGAGTGTATTTGGACAAGCCTATTTTATAAATGATCCTCTTATAGCCAACCAAAAGCAAAATTTTAACTTTTTTTTGATAATTATTGATCTAGAGAGTCCAGAGAATTGTCCTAGACTGGTCTGGTTCCGATCGGGCGAAAAACCAGGGACTAGTTCGCAAAAGTAGGTTTTTAACATATTCGTGAATAATTAATAAACTGTTTGATTGACAGCAATGGTTCTAGAGGCAAAGTTGTTCAGCATGAGCAGGTCTATCAAATGATATGCATTTTGTGATGATAAGTGTAACACCACGTGATTACAGAGCCATAAAACTCGTTAGCACCAACTAGTGGCCGATTTCTTTCAAAATTCTTACAGACCTCTAGGGCCATGAGTCGAACATGCCCACCGAGTTTTGTTCCGATCGGCCTCCATTAACCTTGTCTAATAGGTGCTCAAACTTCATTGGCCGATGGCGGCCATGTTTTTTGAGATACACCAATGTCCTCATAGATATACATGACAGCTTGGACCAAGACACTGCATACCAATTTTCAAGTCAATCGGACTAACGGTCAGGTGGTTACAGCCTGATTTATGTTTTTTTAATGTTATAGCGCCACCATGTGGCCAATCGCCGCAATCTTTTTACTATGACCTCAGATTGACCTCTTACACAGGTGTACCGAGTTTGGTGAAGATACCTCATTTACTGCTGGAGTTATAGCCATTTTAGTAAAATAGGCTCCGCCTTCTTTAAACATTTTGGCGCCCCTTAGCGACCGTCAATCGAAATTTCAACTTTTTTTCGATAATTATTGATATTCTGACTCCAGAGAACATTTCTGCACTGGTTTGGTTCCAATCGGACACAAAACCAGGGACTAGTTCGCAAAAGTAGGTTTTGGACATAATTCAAAATGGCGGAAAATTTGCATACCGGAAATGAAATCCTTGAGGCCTTTTTTGTTCGGCTTGACCCAAGGATTCCAATGATATAAGACACTTGAGTCTGTGACAAACGGTTAATGAGATTTAAGCAAAAATATGATTTTTTTTTGTTTTTTGTACTGTAGCGCCACCTATGGGCCAATCGGGGTCATATTTTGATAACCTCTCCTCGATTTTTGTACTACCATCTGGCAAAGTTTCAAGTCTCTAGCACTTACGGTTTGGGCTGCACGATGCGTTTTACGGCAGAAGAAAAATAATAATAATAAAAATCAGTACAATTACAATAGGGTTTCAGCACTTCGTGCTTGAACCCCTAATAAAAATCAGGGCAATTACAATAGGGTTTCAGCACTTCGTGCTTGAACCCCTAATAATTAAAGCTGCAAGCAGCATTTATCGGGGTTCAAGCAGTTAAGGCCTTTAAGGCATTTAAGCACAAAAGCATCAAAAGTCATTAAGATTTATTTAGCAAGCATGTAACCACTGACATAATAGATGGAAAAGACCATTTACAGCCAATACAGGCAAATTGCCATGGGATATATATGGTTTTAAAGCTTTTTAACAGTTATAGCGCCACCTATGGTCCGATCTCCATAAAATTGTTTATTGTGACCTCAAATTGAACCCATACACATGTGTACTGATTTTGGTGAAGATATCTCATTTACTTCTTGAGTTATAGCCATTTGAGTAAAATAGGCTCCTCCCACAACGATTTGCCACATTCAAGAATTATTTAATATGATTCTAGCATGATTTACTATCATATACCATGTTCCAGAATGATTTATTAGGATTCTAGCATGATTTACCTTGATACACCTCATTTCAGTATTATTTACTATGATTTACAATGTTTCTAGCATGATTAACCACATTACTAGCAATTATGTGAAGTGTCAGTGCAAATGAGGTGATGAACACTGACAAAATATTATTGTGTTATAATAGTTAGTTATATACGTGATTTTTAGTGTGTGTCCAAGTATGAATGCAAAAGCACATGTAAAATATTTCATTATTAAGTAGAATGGCCAGCAGAGGGCACTAGAAGACCACTTATTGGCTCACTTTCACTTTAAACCAGTTTTCTGCACTAAAGCAAACCAGTTTTTCCATGTTAATTCAATGCATGCTTACACACACACACACACACACACACACACACACACTTACCATAGTTTATCATGATTTACCATGGCTGATACCAATACCAATATGACAAAATGACTATTTTAAACAGCAGGGGGCAGTAAAATACCACTTATTGGCTTAACATGCCATTAATTCATATCATTTTCACCTTTTTAACTGTTATAGAGGCAAATTTTGTCAGATCTGTCTGAAAATTTTCATGCATGTTCAGAGAGATATTTCACATGTTCTGACTTGTTTTTAAGAAGGTTTGAACATTCATTAAAGAGATATAGGCTTTTGGGGACACTTGGTAATGGCCACATATTGAAGTGACACTATTATAGCCATCCAAATGAAGAAGTCATACTTTTTCTGATAATTATTGATCTAGAGAGTCCAGAGAATTGCACTGCACTGGTTTTGAACATTATTATATGAACATTATGATTATAGATGGAAAAGACCATTCACAGGCAATACAGGCAATTTACCATAGGAAATATATGGTTTTAAAGCTTTTTAACAGTTATAGCGCCACCTTTGGTCCGATCTCCATAAAAATTTCCATGCTTCTTTAGCATGGTACGACACATATGCTGACCAATTATCGTGATGTTCTGAGTTTTTGTTTAGAATTTATAGGCTTTTGATTGCATTTTGCCACGTCCATTTTCTTTATGACACAATTATACCCATGCGAAAAATGCAAAAGTTCAACTTTTTTTGATAATTATTGATCTAGAGAGTCCAGAGAATTGTCCTAGACTCGTTTGGTTCCGATCGGGCAAAAAACCAGGGACTAGTTCGCAAAAGTAGGTTTTTAACATATTCGTGAATAATTAATAAACTGTTTGATTGACAGCAATGGTTCTAGAGGCAAAGTTGTTCAGCATAAGCAGATCTATCAAATGATATGCATTTTGTGATGATAAGTGTAACACCACGTGATTACAGAGCCATAAAACTCATTAGCGCCAACTAGTGGCCGATTTCTTTCAAAATTCTTACAGACCTCTAGGGCCATGAGCCGAACATGCCCATTGAGTTTCGTTCCGATCGGCCTCCGTTAACCTTGTCTAATAGGTGCTCAAACTTCATTGGCCGATGGCGGCCATGTTTTTTGAGATACGCCAATGTCCTCATACAAATACATGGCACCTTGGACCAAGACACTGCATACCAATTTTCAAGTCAATCGGACTAACGGTCAGGTGGTTATAGCCTGTTTTATGTTTTTTTCACTTTATAGCGCCACCATGAGGCCAATCGTCGCGATTTTTTTACTGTGACCCCAGATTGAACTCATACACATGTGTACCAAGTTTGGTGAAGATACCTCATTTACATCGGGAGTTATAGCCATTTTAGTAAAATAGGCCCCTCCCACAACGTACGTTTTGGCGCCCCTTAGCGACCGTGAATCGAAATTTCCACTTTTTTTCGATAATTATTGATATTCAGACTCCAGAGAACATTTCTGCACTGGTTTGGTTCCAATCGGGCAAAAAACCAGGGACTAGTTCGCAAAAGTAGGTTTTTGACAAAATTCAAAATGGCGGAAAATCTATCATGGCGGAAATAAAATCGGAGATATACGTTTTGTTCGTCAGGCATCCAGCTTTCCAATGATATAAGACACTTGAGTCTACGACATAAGGTCTAGGAGTTATGAACAGTTTCGCGCTTTTGGTTGCTATAGCGCCACCTATGGGCCAATCGGAGTCATACTCTCTGAACCTCTCCTCGATTTTTGTACTACCATTTGACAAAGTTTCAAGTCTCCAGCTCTTACGGTTTAGGCTGCACGATGCGTTTTACGGCAGAAGAAAAATAATAAAAATCAGCACAATTACAATAGGGTTTCAGCACTTCGTGCTTGAACCCCTAATTAAAGCTGCAAGCAGCATTTATCGGGGTTCAAGCAATTAAGGCCTTTAAAGCCCATGTTGCAGGTTAGAGTACACAGTAAGCCAATGTATAGAAAAATAATGTAGGAACTAGATTTAAATATAAACATATACTTATAAAACGCTAATTAGGCTTCTGGAGTCGTTTTTGTGAGAAATTTTTACTTCCGCATTTGAAAATCGCTTAAACCGCCGAACCTGAAGTGACGTAACATGAGGTAGAGCGGTCAAAGTAAACAATAGGAAAGCAATGGATCGCAATGACAGATCGGAAAGCTGGGGGAATTGTAGCCTAAATGTTTACTCGTATGATATATATATAATTCATATATAATTGATATATGATGATATCATATAATTATGAGCCTGATATGAAGCCAAGTGAGCAGGACAGGCCAGGGTTAGACAGAACAACGGTGAGTTGTGGTGTGAGGAGAACAGGGCGAGAGAACAGTGTTAGCTTATAGATGTATTCACGTTAGCCGACAATATGTACAACACTATGCTCAGATCACAGTACTGTACAGATTATTATCATCATGTATCAGGCAATAGCAAAGCTAGTACTTAGACCCATACCTGCATGTGTTGTGTGTGTCAGCCATTAGAAGACAGTTTCCAGAGGAAGAGGGACTTTATAAAGGCTTTGAATTGACCCATTTGGTGACGATAAATAAAAAAAATGATCACAATCACAACTGTCTTACTGTACAAAAACTTTATATGTAGAAACAGCCAACACAAACATTAAAGTCGGTTTGTACAGATTGAAAATGAATTATAGAACATAATATATTATATTTATAATAATAATAATAATAATAGTGTCGGCTGCAGACTAATAACAAACACATAAATGCATAAATGCATTACATTACAAGTTTATGTAGGATATGTTAATGAATTAAATTAAGACATGGCACATTTTGTAAAAAATATGTACAATAAGTGATCTCTGACGGATCCGTGAGCGTCATGTTTCCCGCTGGCGGCCGAACCACATGCTGATGGCGGACCGGGCGACCCGATGAAGGAGCCGGGACAGTGTGCACATATCGCCGGGATTATAATCGTTTTCCAAAGCAGAAGCAGAAGTGAAGTCCCGTCTCTTACCCGGCACAAAACGCACACTGGCACGGAAGATCGCACCGTCCTTTTTCTTATTCGGAAACCTGTGGACTCGATGTCCTGACAGGCCATAATTCACAATCATTTACCACGACGATGATTTATTGAAATACAATAAGCACAGAAAACACACTGAATCATGACCGCTCCTGCGCTCCAACTGAATACCAACCTATCTCTGCACTGAGCGCGAACGCAGAGCCGTTCAGTGACGTCAAATGACGCGTTGGTGGAAAAAAAGCGTTTTTTCAACACGGTCAAGGAAACGGTCACGTTTTCTATTAAATTTGTGCCCTTATGTCTTGCAAAACAATTTTTAATCCTGCATTTACTTTTCATATGGTATTTTCATACAAGGTTATATAAAAAAAATAAAATAAAAAAAAACCTGCAACATGGCCTTTAAGGCCTTAAAGCACAAAAGCATAAAAAGTTATTAAGTTTTATTTAGCAAGCATGTAACCACTGACATCATAGATGGAAAAGATCATGTTCTAGCATGATTTACCATGATATACCACATTCTAAAATGATTTACCATAGTTCATCATGATTTGTGACTTCCTGCTCAGCTACTGTTCGGACGCTCTCGCTTACTGCTCCGCGCTTTGCTCTATCGCTTTTACATTTTATCTCCTATTTTCTTATATTTTATTTCCTTTATTTTATTTCCTTTTATCACCTAATTTTAACTTCAGCAAATCAGCACAGTGCTCAGACGACAAAGTTTGGATTACTACAAAAACTGAGAATTCTTTTACCCGACCAGCTTACATTCCGGGAAAGGAAAACACAACTGCCTACAAGGATAAGAGAAAATGCCTCTTCTGAAATCTACTTGCTGCACCAACTGCCACAGACTTTTACAAAGGATTGCAGTTCTTGAAACAAAGTTACTTACGGGACCACCAAACCAGACGGAGCACACAACAGAGCTTCATCATGGACACCCTCAGCATACCGGTGAGTCCCATGAAACTAGTGCTCCTCGACAGGTAGAGAAACAAGCCGATCGACTTACTAATCGATGGCACAAACAGGGAGGGAGACCCAAAGACACTCGAGACATCAGATTGTCACGAGCATCACATATTGCCGCAGTAGCATCCTCTACCCCAGATACAGCTCTGACAAGGATTGCAAACACTGGTCTCAAACCACCACCTATACATCTTGAGAACAGATTTGAAGTGCTAATGAATGTAAATGAGGAATCCCCAAATGTGATGAATGTGATCGAACACAGACTGAATGGGCCAGTGGCTAACACTGATGCTAACTGGTGCTCAAGGTCGAGCAGACAGCGGCACTCAGCTCAGAGCGCAGCCGAGCCCAGGACTCTGATAGTGGGGGACTCCATAATCAGAAACATTAGCGGCAGGGATACAACTACATGCTGCCTTCCACAAGCAACAACTTCTGATATAAACAGGGAACTTCAGAACATTCTGATGAAACATAAGACTGCAAATCGACTCATCATTCATGTGGGGAAGAATGATATTCATAAAGAGCAGTCAGAACTCCTTAAAAAGGATTTCAATGAACTTTTTGAAACACTTAAAAGACTGAAAGTGCAAACATTCATCAGTGGACCACTCCCAGCAAGAGGAACAAACCGGTTTTCACGGTTGCTTGGGCTTAATACGTGGCTGCAAAAAACCTGCAATATAAAAGGAGTAAACTTCATTGACAATTTCAATCTTTTCTGGAGTCAGAGACAACTTTTTCATCGGGATGGCCATCACCCAAACAAACTTGGTTCAAGAGTGTTAAAGGACAATATCTACTTCTCCCTCAATCATCCTTCTGCAGTGTGTGCCAATCCACTCAATCTGAACGGCACACACACATCTGGATACAGTATGAATGACCACGGGACTTCACTTCAACAGCAAAATGGACATGATAACACCACTCCGCCACAACAACCTCTGCTCACGGACACAATATCAGCTGAGCCCTGTCCACACAGCTCACCACAGACAGACATATCAGAACTGCTCCAAGATTCACCACCCAAGGACGACTTCCTGGAAAACAGCCAGGGAATCCAGGACAGCATATCACAACCTCCGATAACACCAGAGCAACAGCCCCTTTCACCAGACACTTTCTCCCTCTCCCCAGCAACTCCACTCCTGTGCTTCTCACAGAAAATGGAAGAACTGGTGTATGCTGGAACCAGACTATCCCACTCTTTTGCTGCAAGCCCCCAAATACCAACCAAAAAAAGACAGGCACCATTACCACCAAAGCCTGCGGGCCCAGCTCGCCCTCCCCCTCCTGTGAGAGCTCTTCGGCCTCTGCCACAACGCCAGGGCCCACACCCTCCTCCATCTGCTCGAGGTGAACCGAAAACAACTGATACCAGCTCTCAGTGATATGTGTTGGGTCCCCGTTTTGATAACAGTAACTTTCTCAAATGTTTACAGAACAAACGGGAACCCAGTGTGCCTGTATCTTCCTCTATTGCTGTTCTATTACAAGATAGAAAGTCTAAGGCCTTCAATAGCCGTACAGCAAACCTAACTAATCTGGTGCCTCTTACACGTCAAACTAATATTGCTGTGGGAAAAAAAGAGCAGAAAAGCAGAGCGCATGTGGCGGAAGACAAAACTTGTAGTCCATTATAACATCTACAAAGACAGCATCCATGCTTTTAATATGGAACTAGGCAAAGCTAGACAGACTTTCTTCTCAAATATTATAAACAGTAATTTAAACAACACACGCACTCTTTTTGCTACTGTAGAGAGACTGACAAACCCCCCAAGCCAGATTCCCAGTGAAATGCTCTCAGACAACAAGTGCAGTGAGTTTGCCTCTTTCTTCTCTGAGAAAATCAATAATATCAGAAAGGCGATCAGCACATCTTTGAGTTGCCCTGGGGTTAGACAGACCATCAAACCACCTGAGAAAGTAGTTACTATGTCTGACTTCAAAGAAATTGATGGCAAAATTTTGGAAGAAACCGTACAGCACCTTAAAACATCAACCTGTGCTCTTGACACACTTCCCACATCATTTTTCAAAAGTGTGTTAAACAGTTTAGAAGCAGATCTTCTAGAAGTGGTAAATGCCTCACTTCTCTCTGGGAGTTTTCCAAACTCCCTGAAAACTGCAGTTGTCAAGCCCCTCCTGAAAAAGAACAATATGGATAAGACCATATTAAGCAACTATAGGCCGATCTCAAATCTTCCTTTCATAGGCAAGATCATTGAAAAAGTTGTCTTCAATCAGCTGAACAAATTCCTATGCTCGAATGGATACTTTGACAATTTTCAATCTGGTTTCCGACCGCACCACAGCACAGAGACAGCGCTCATAAAGATAATAAACGATATTCGCTTAAATACTGATTCAGGCAAATTATCAGTGCTGGTACTACTCGACCTCAGTGCTGCATTTGACACTGTCGATCATAACATACTTCTTGACAGGCTGGAAAACTGGGTGGGGCTTTCTGGGAAAGTCCTAAAATGGTTCAGGTCATACTTAGATGGGAGAGGTTATTATGTGAGTATAGGAGATCATAAGTCTGAGTGGACATCCATGACATGCGGAGTCCCTCAAGGCTCAATTCTTGCGCCACTCCTGTTCAACCTGTATATGCTCCCAATGAGCCAAATAATGAGAAAGAACCAAATTGCTTACCACAGCTATGCAGACGACACACAGATCTACTTAGCCCTATCGCCTAACGATTACAGCCCCATTGACTCCCTGTGCCAATGCATTGATGAAGTCAACAGTTGGATGTGTCAAAACTTTCTTCAGTTAAACAAAGACAAAACTGAAGTCATTGCATTTGGAAACAAAGATGAAGTTCTCAAGGTGAACGCATACCTTCACTCTAGGGGTCAAACAACTAAACATCAAGTCAGGAATCTTGGTGTGACACTAGAGTCAGACCTTAGTTTCAGTAGTCATGTCAAAGCAATAACTAAATCAGCATACTATCATCTAAAAAATATTGCAAGAATTAGATACTTTGTTTCCAGACAAGACTTAGAGAAACTTGTTCATGCTTTCATCACCAGCAGGGTGGATTATTGTAATGGACTCCTCACTGGCCTTCCCAAAAAGACCATAAGACAGTTGCAGCTCATACAGAACGCTGCCGCCAGGATTCTGAGCAGAACCAGAAAATATGAACATATCACACCAGTCCTCAGGTCTTTACACTGGCTCCCAGTTAAATTTAGGATTGATTTTAAAGTATTATTACTGGTATATAAATCATTTAATGGCCTAGGACCTCAATACATTGCAGATATGCTCACTGAATATAAACCCAACAGATCACTCAGATCACTAGGATCATATCAGCTAGAAATACCAAGGGTTCACTCTAAGCATGGCGAGTCTGCTTATAGCTATTATGCCAGCCGCAGCTGGAACCAGCTTCCAGAGGAGATCAGATGTGCTCCTACTGTAGTTACTTTCAAATCCAGACTCAAAACACATCTGTTTAGCTATGCATTTAATGAATGAGCACTGTGCCAATGTTCGTCCGACTGTTTGTACTGTACTGTATTTTATTTTTTATTTTTCTAAACTGTTTTAATTATTCTTATTTCTTTTTATTATTTTAATTTCTTCTATGTAAAGCACTTTGAATTGCCACTGTGTATGAAAAGTGCTATATAAATAAACTTGCCTTGCCTTGCCTTGCCTTGCCTTTATGATGGTTTACCATGATTTACCCTGTTCTAGCATAGTTTACCATGATTTACCATGTTCTAGCATGATATACCACGTTCTAGAATGATTTACTAGGATTCTTACATGATTTACCTTGATACACCACATTCTACTATTATTTACTATGACTTACCATGTTTCTAGCGTGATTTACCATGATTTACCACATTACTAGCAATTATGTGAAGTGTCAGTGCAAATGAAGTGATAAACACTGACAAAATATGATTGTGTTATAATAGTTATTGTTATACAAGTGATTTTTTTTGTGTCTACTCTAAATATGAATGAATCCAAAAGCACATGTGAAAAGACTTCATTAATAAGTAGAATGGCCAGCAGAAGCCAGTAGAAGACCACTTATTGGCTCACTTTCACTTTAAACTTCATGATTTGCACCAGTTTTCTGCACTAAATCAAACCAGTCTTTCCATGTTAACTCAATAATGCATGCTTACACACACACACACACACAAATATGTTTTTTGGATATGTTATTGAGAAAATATATTTAATTGTATAAAAATAGGCATTTCTTTGTGATCTAATAATATAAAACTATGTTACCAGTATAGGGCTGTAAAGATTCCTCGATTATAGTCAAGTACTCGATTTAAAAAAATCCTTGATTGCAATTTACCCCTCGAGTAATTGGCAAAATACTGAAAGTGGTGCATTCCACAGATGAGAATCCAACAACCGCAGAATTACAGTTTTCTAGGACAACGCGATATTTAAACAGGGCTCCAGACTAACTTTTTTTACTAGGAGCGCTGTAGCCCCTGACTGAAAATTTAGGGGCACACCTTAAATCAACTTGCAATGCAATTATTCAAATTTCCCCCAAAATAACTACTGACAAATTATTTATTTATTATTTAATAATAAATAGACTTAATGTACAGATATTACAATGTGCAGTTTTATTTTAAGTTCACAGGCACCAGACTAACATCTGAGGGCAGCGGCACCGCAGACACTGAGTTTTACAAAAAAATATCTGGTAGCACTGGGGCTGACAATAAAGCACTAAGCTTAGTTTAGGGTGTAGATGAAATTAACTTTAATTATTATCATTCATAATGTCTTAATATTAATTAAAAAGCAAACCGAGTGAAATAAATTATATTAGGGAGTGAAAATAGCCAATAAGCATCCTACTGTTTACAATGGTAATTTATTTATTTTATTATTTTTAAATAAGTGTATAAATAAGAGTTTAAATAAGACCATTTTTGAAGGATGAACAAAAAAAATGTGTTGGTCATCACATTAAAAATAACATTTCTATATGATAGTTTTGAAGTGCTGGAAAAAGATGAGTAGCCTAACAGTTAGTACTTGTAAGCGTTTGACTATTTCTGTCACATTATGGTTACAGTTACTACATTAAATCCATGGTGAATGTCGCTGATTTGTGGTCTGAAAGCCCAGTGTTTCTCCTGGTTTCCACATCAGCGCTGTTTGATCTGATATCTGATTATGTTATTAATTCTGAGGCGAATTCAATGGATTTCTTCACTGGATCTCCAGAGTCTGGATCTCCTAGTAACAGTGTCGCGTGATCGAGATCGGCCCGCGACTGGCAAGTTCGGGCTGCTGCGCTCATAGGCTGCGCCATAGATATCATATATAAACGCGTTTATATATTATATCTATGGGCTGCGCTGTCTATTATTGATTCAAACTAATAAACGGTCTGTGAAGCATAAAGGAGTAAGTTAGCGCATTTTCGTTCCGCTTTCATTTTGTTTGGATTCGCTGCTCGGCAACGTTGTGGTCGCGCCAGCGCGACCTAAATAAATATTTGGTCGCACCGGCAGGAAAAATGGTCGCAAAATGCGACCAATTGGTCGCAGTCTGGAGCCCACCATGTACAGTCATAATTTAGCATAGTGCCATTGTGAAATCACAAAGGCTGTGATTCAGTTAAATAAATATATCCTCTGTTTTTTGTTTGTTTGTTTTTTTCACAGAGAAGACGCTTCAATTACATGAGTGCAGATTAGCCTACATGTTAAAATTACCTCAGCTCCGTCCACAGTAAACGCTGCTCCAAGCAAACTCAGTCTCTGCAGTGCTGTTTGTTTAGGTTTCCAATGACGTGCAAATATGGGAACGCAAGTCGGACGCAGTTTGTGTTTCATAGTTGCACTTGCTGCGTTCGAAACCGCATACTTCCCTACTATTTAGTATGGGAAAAAGAGTAGGCGAGCGAAAAAGTATGTACGCATCCAAAAGAGTAGGCGAGAATTACCTGGGTGACGTCCTAATTATCGCGAGATTCGGGCTTAAGTGCGTTCGAATATGCCTACTTTCCTACTATATAGTAGGCGAAAACAGTATGTGAAGGAAGCAGTACGTTCGAAACATCAGTATTCATAAAAGAGTAGGCGAGAAGTTCCCGGATGGTTTACTGCTTCCGGCCAGATTTTCGAGTGCTCAGCGATGGATACTCTTCTATCCCAGGAGGCCACGCGAGAGGACACGTCATTATTAAACATCGCAGAGATCAGCGACGCGGGTGCTTTCAAATGTGAGTAAACACGGTTCTTTGTGTTAAAATTGCATGTGTTGAACTACTGTAGAGTAAACTGTTGAATTGTTGAAGGTGTAAAGACGTTACACAGTATAGTATAGTTGTGATTTTTCAGTAAAAACACGTTTTATTATGTATAACGTTAGCTAACAGGAGCTCCAGTAAGGACACATAAGTTACGTCTCTAACGTGGATTTACATAAACCATATACATCGTAAAGATGCTTATTTTAAATGTATATTTACATCTGACAGGAAAATCTTCAGTAAGTATTGCAGAAGAGCACATCACAACATGAAATAGACATCTGAGTGATGAATGTGTGCTATTATGTAGAACAAATTTATAAAGTAACTAAACATAAGTTATCTATTTTATTTGTTCATTACTGTTGATAAATTGAGGAACATTTATGTTGGATAAAAAGTTAAAACAACCCCAACATGTAAATGTAGTGTTGAGCTCATCACAGAGGTAATGTGAATCTCGTCTGGGTGTTACAGGGTCAGATGAACAGATGTGTGTTTATCCGGTGGAGAGTGTCTCGTGAAGCTGAATGCTGCCATCAAAGGCTTTGAGTGAGTATACTACAGAAATTAATAACAACTATTTAAATATTAAGTTGTAGTTTATTTTAATTATTGTAATTTCAAACAGAGCTATTACAGCACCTTTCTGATTCTTGATTTCTGTGCATTTGCTGCACAGCTTTTGTGGAGCAGGACCTGCAAGGGAAGATGATGGCGGCATTTGTGAAAAGCGTTTTTGTCTTCTAAATAATACTGAAATCAAATGACATTGTGCGGTTAAAATGACTGCTTTTGTGTTATGTTTGTGCATTTTTGTAGGATCTGAAATGTCAGCAGGCTGGTGTGAGTGCTGAGGATGAAGAGCACAGAGCTGAATCCTGGAGATGGTGCCATGGACGAGTTCCTCCATCACTCCACCTGCCCTTACGAGACCCTCCATCACTCCACCTGCCCTTATGAGTCCCTCCATCGCTCCACCTGCCCTTATGAGACCCTCCACCAGCCTTACGAGACCCTCCATCACTCCACCTGCCCTTATTGCTTTAGATTGTGAAGCACAACACTATACGCAACAACCTCCGGCACGAGGGAACGGCTCACCTCTGGCGGTCAGCTGATTCATCAGAATAAAGCCACAGAATGGGAACCGCTGTGTTGAGACGGCAGAAGGATGTGGGGTTCAGCGCCTGTAGTCTACATACATGATTGTAGTTTGAATAAAGCTTTGTTTCATGTGTTGACTTGTATATGCATTTGTTTATTGTGTGATGGTGACTTTCATTCATTCTTTTACTAATTTATTAATATTTCTCATTGTTGTCAGTAAATAAAATATAATTATTTAATTAATGCTTTATTTAATTGTTTGAATGAAAATGTAGATATGTTACACTATATACACATCTAGAGTGTATTCATGCATAGCTATGTCATATGACATACATTACATTTTGTTTGTTTTATTGAATTATATCATTTTTCTCCAAAGGCGATTCTTTGCACAGCTGTCCAAGGTCTCCTTTGTGCAGACATTACAAACGCTGAGGAAACCCGTTCTAGGTAGGGCTGTCGAGTTACTGATGTTATGAGGTGTGTGTGTATATATATATATATATATATATATATATATATATATATATATATTATGGGTTTACATACATAATATGAGATATCTTAATATATATTTTCTTAGATAATTCATTATAATACATTTAAAAACTGCTTTTTTTTTTGTTATTTATAGGCCTAGGCCTGAGGGATGAAACGAGAGTTAAATTCAACAAGAAAAAGAAGAAAACATAAAGCAGCAGTAAGCCGCTTTTGCTTGTGGATGAAAATTTTTGGATATAAAATAAATAAGTTAACATATTCAAGAGATGACAATTTTGGGATTCAGTAATAAAAATAAATAATATCGTTAAGGATAAAAGGGTGGGTCACATTAGTAGGGTTAAATATAAGAACTTAAATCAACCCTAAATGTATTCACAAAATAAATGGGCAGCAGTTTCTTTTTTATAAAGACCACAAAATGAGCAAGTTTAATCAAAATCAAGATATGTACAGATAGATTAATTAAACGTGTCGTTCTAATCTTTTAAGTTGTTGCGCGTGTGATAACGCGTCGTAGGTCACATGATAACGTCAACATGGCAGATGTCCGGCTCGCATTCATACTCAACGAGATTTGGCTATAAAGTACCTACTCTTTTAGCGCTCGTTAAGTAAGTACTTATTGAAATTAAGTACCTACTCATTGAGTATGCGGTTTCGAACGCAGCCATTGTTATCATTTGTGGAGCACATCTGGGTTTCTCAAACTGCTGTTCATCGCAATTTCAAAATAAAAGTTTAAACATTGCGATTTCAAAATATAAGTTTAAACTCTTGCTCTGAGTTTGCGTGTTTTGATGTGCACATGTTCTCGTTCAAGAAATTACAGTGACTGTAGCATTTCTATCGTACAGAAGTGGCCAAATATTAAAGGTTAAGTTGACATTTGAATTAATTGTTTGGACAATATTAAACAAGGATTTGATAATGCCAGGCTTAGTGTAACAACAACCAGGCCGCTGGCGCCCTCTGCAGGCATTTGTTATTTATGTACATAAGTTATGTTTATATTAGTTTATATAATTTATTTTACATGGGTATATTTTAACAGTGTTCTTCAGTAAAACCAATATAATTACTTACTTTGATACTTTACTTGAACCAATTATTGTGGCTTGTTATTATATATTTGTATTTTAAGTAATTTTAAAGGCTGTTGTTAACTTGAATCTATTTTTTACCACAATTTTTTTATCCGATTACTTGAATAGAATACTCGATTACTAAAATAATCGATAGCTACAGTCCAATTATAATAAAAAAGATTGCTGTTTAAAGCATTTGTTTGTTTCCCAATACTGAAAGCTAATGAAAACGTAATGTGTAATCCTACTGCTCCCTCAAGTGGACAAAAGTGGTATTATAGCTTGCATTTTACAATTGAAGTGTTTGAATGAATGAGTGAATGAATGGGAATTTGGTTTTTCACTTATATCTCGGGAACCAGAACGCGAAATATTCTGAAACTCAGAGCATAGATAGTGCTCGAGGAGCCCTGTTGAATGACACCATCACTTTGTTTTTGGGCGATTAGGGCCGGGACTTATGACTGTTCAAAGCTAGCCAACGACGGGCCCTTTCCAACGAGCTCTCACACAAGGTTCGGGGTGGTCTGGGTCAGGAGTTACGGCTGTTCAAAGTCGGGGGTCGCGCTCCCGAGGCCCGTGACGACACGTTTCGATCAAGAGCCTGGAGAGGACCTTACCATCAAAATTTGAGCGCGCAACGACTTTCCGTTTTCGAGTTATGAGTGAATTTGTATTCGGGGGCGTGGCTTAAATGCCCGTTTTACTTTCGTTTTCCATTTCTATATCTCAGTGACACAATTGTCAATCACAATTGTGACACAATACTCCAATAGATGAGTTTTGACAAAATGTCATTGTAAATGCTAAAATAATGATTTTATAAAGTCTAAATATGAATTATATAACAATATTAGGCAGCAGTATGATGAAATGACAGCAGGGGGCAGTAAAATACCACTTATTGGCTTAATATGACGTTATATCATTTTCACCTTTTTAACTGTTATAGAGGCAAATTTTGTCTGATCTGTCTGAAATTTTTCATGCTTATTAAGAGTAATTTCATGTTCTGACTTGTTTTTAAGAATATAGCATTCATTTAAAAGATATAGGCTTTTGGGACACTTGGTCAAAGCAATTTACCATAGGAAATATATGGTTTTCAAAGCTTTTTAACAGTTATAGCGCCACCTATAGTCCGATCTTCATGACATTTTGCATGCTTGTTAATGATGTTATGTTACATATGCTCACCAATTATTGTGAAGTTCTGAGTTTTCGTTTAGGATTTATAGGCTTTTGAGTGTTTTTTTGTCCCTCCCCTTTCCTAAATGACCCTGTTACAGCCAGGCAAATGCAAAAGTTCAACTTTTTTTCGATAATTATTGATCTAGAGAGTCCAGAGAATTGTCCTAGACTGGTCTGGTTCCGATTGGGCGAAAAACCAGGGACTAGTTCGCAAAAGTAGGTTTTTAACATGTTCGCAAATATTTAATGAACGGTTTGATTGACAGCAATGGTTCTAGAGGCAAAGTTGTTCAGCATGAGGAGATCTATCAAATGATATGCATTTTCTGATGAAATTTGTAACACCACGTGATTACAGAGCCTTAAAACTCGTTAGCGCCAACTAGTGTCCGATTTCTTTCAAAATTTTTACAGACCTCTATGGCCTTGAGCCAAACATGCCTACTGAGTTTTGTTCCGATCGGACTCCATTAACCTTGTCTAATAGGTGGTCAAACTTCATTGGCTGATGGCGGCCATGTTTTTTGAGATACGCCAATGTCCTCATAGACATACATGGCAGCTTGGACAAAGACACTGCATACCAAATTTCAAGTCATTCGGACAAAAAGTCCAGTGTTTATATGTTTCTTTCATGTTATAGCGCCACCATGTGGCCAATCGACGCGATTTTTTTAGTGTGACCCCAGACTGACCTCCTACACATGTGTATCTAGATTGGTGAAGGCAGCTAATTTACTTCTCGAGTTATAGCCATTTTAGTAAAACAGGCTCCTCCCACAACGTTAATTTTGCGTCTGCTAGCAACCGTGAATGGAAATTTCCACTTTTTTTTTCGATAATTATTAATAATCAGACTCTAAAGAACATTTCTGCACTTGTTTGGTTCCGATCGGGCGAAAAACCACAGACTACTTTGCAAAAGTAGGTTTTTGACAAAATTCAAAATGGCGGAAAAATTTGCATACCGGAAATGAAATCGGAGATATACGTTTTGCCCGTCTTGAGCCAAGGATTACAGTGATATAAGACACTTGAGTCTACGACAAACCGTCTAGGAGTAATTAAAGATTTCGTACTTTTGCTTACTATAGCGCCACCTATTGGCCAATCGGGGTCATAATTTGATAACTTCTCCTCGATTTTTGTACTACCATCTGGCAAAGTTTCAAGTCTCCAGCACTTACGGTTTGGGCTGCACGATGCGTTTTACAGGAGAATAATAATAATAATTAAAGCTGCAAGCAGCATTTAGCGGGGTTCAAGCATTTAGGGTCTTTAAGCACATAAGGCAGTTTAGTGAGTTGTCTGAGTTTTCGTTTAGGATTTACAGGCTTTTGAGTGTTTTTTGCCATACACATTTTCTAAATGATCCTATTATGGCTACCCAATGGGTAAAGTTTAAGTTTTTTATATAATTATTGATCTAGAGAGTCCAGAGAATTGTACTGCACTGATATATTTCCGATCGGGTGAAAAACATAGGACTAGTTCGCAAAAGTAGGTTTTTAACATAATCGCAAGTATTTAATGAACAAATTAATTGACAGCAGTAGTTTTTGAGGCAAAGTTGTTCAGTATGAGGAGATCTATCAAATGACATGCATCACGTGATTACAAAGCCGTAAAACCTGTTAGCGTCAACTAGTGGCCGATTTCTTTCAAAATTCTTACAGACCTCTAGGGCCACGAGTCGAACATGCCCACCGAGTTTCGTTCCGATCGACCTTCGTTAACCTTGTCTAAGAGGTGCACAAACTTTATTGGCCTATGGCGGCATAGACATACATGGCACCTTGGACCAAAACATTGCATGCCAATTTTAAAGTCAATCGAACTAATGGTCAGGTGGTTATAGCCCTTTTCATGTTTTAGTGATGTTTGGCCTGATCTCCATTTTAAATAATTATTTTAAAGGTGCCGTAGAATGCATTGATATATTTTAAATTGTTCTATGATATCTCTGAAACAGAAATGTCTTCAACAGTCAAGTAGTGGATAAAATCACTAACGTTACTTTCTGCTTGCGGTAGGGGTTGTAATGGAAATATAACATTAGTTGGAACTGCCCCCTTCTTCAGTATCAAACGATGAGCGAAACCTGCTTGATATTGTCCCAGGTTAGAAAAACTGTCAGTGGTGAAATGGGCAGAGCAAACTAACAGCTTTGAATTAAAATGGTAAGGTATCCTGTTGTAAAAATCAACCATGCCTGTTGGCAGTTCTCTTTTGTGGGAAGGGAATGAAAAGTTCTGAAATCCGCAGCACAGCCTCGAACATAACATTTATATCCATGATCTGACATTTTCACTATTGTCCTTGCTTGCTTCTTCACAATACCTGCAGAACTTCTGATGATTCGGCTGTGCAGGTCCACGTTAACACTGCCTGGCCTAGAACATGGGCTGGTATATGCAAATTGGGGGGGTATAAATATGAATGATCCCGACTCCAACGTCACAGTCGGTGTTATGCTGTAATTCACTCATTTTTCAGCGGTCTTTTGCAAACAGGAGATTTACACATGAAGGAGGAAACAATGGTGTTTGAGGCTCACGGTATGTCAGTTCCTTGTCCAGAACTCTTACCATTCAACTATGCCAAGATAAATACAGTTTTCAATTGTATGGCACCTTTAAAATAGTTGATTAGTAATATAATGCTTACTTGTAGTCTGAAATGGCTTTAACAAAAGAAGAAAAATATTCTTAGATGTCTGTTCATTGTAATCATGTACAAATAAAGTAGCACAGTAAGATTACATTTATTTGAATGCATTAGTGGGTGTGTGATTGCGCTGTGTGTGCAGCTTATCAATATTAAAAGTGAAGGTGTAGTTGATATCTTTGTTGATAATATCTGTAGTAATCAGAAAAAAACAATTAAGAAATAAAGAATTAAAATTACAAATAATATTCTGTTAAGATATGAGTTACAATAACATGATTTGCAATAGTAATAATATCAATACTATATGCACAATACACAAAGATTAGACTCTCAGGTCTGTGTCTTTCAAAAACATTAGTATTGCAGCCAATGTGAGTCTGTGGGATTTATAAACAGACAAAATATGATTTGAAATGTTATTTTAATGATTTTATAAAGTTTAAACAATATTTCAAATGGAAACTAACTGGAAAATAATATTTTAGTAAGCAGAATGAAGCAATGAGTGGTCTTCTGGTGGTTAAAATGTAAATGAAAACAATAATACTTAAACAATAATACTTAATACAGTAACCATGCTTCAACACACACATGCAAACACATTTGGTTGTAGATGTAGATATTTTAAATTAAAGATAGGTAACAAAATGATAATTGCAAATCTCCTCCGTATAACACCATTTTCAGATTTCAAATTAATCACTGAGAGGCAGAATTGTTCAAACTGAGAGCTCAGTACAAATGAAGTGATAAACTGACAAAACATGATTGTGTTATAATAGGTGATTTTCATGCAAGCAATTTTATATAGTCTAATAAAAATGTATGCAAAAGCACAGGTAAAAATATTTTTATAAGTAGAATGTCCTGCAGAGGGCAGTAGAAGACCACTAATTGACTCACTTTCATTTGAAAGACTTTTTTATCCACCAGTAAAACAAAGCAGTTTCTCCATGTTCTTTCCATTAAGCATGCTTACACACACAGACACACACAGACACACACACACAAAGACAAATATGTTTTCAATGTTTTTGGGATGTTATTGTGAAAATATCTTTTAATGGTCTAACCATTTTCACATATTTCTTTGTGATCTGTATTATCAGTAATAATAATAATAAATAGCTTTAAGCATTTGCTTGTTGGCCAAAGCTGAAAGCTGATAAAAAGATTAATACTATGTCTAATACTGCTGCTCCCTCTAGTTGACAACAGTGGAATTACAGCCTCCATCTTACAATTTAAGTGAATGAATGGGAATTAGTTTTTTCACTTATATCTCGGGAACCAGATGGCGAAAAATTCTAAACCTCAGAGCATAGATAGTGCTTGAGGAGCCCTGTTGAATGAGACCATCACAGTGTTTTTGGGCGATTGGGGCCTGGAGCTATGACCATTCAAAGGCATGTCTTTTGGAGCAGTTTTCTCTGGAATGCCGAGGGCAAATTACACCACATTTGAATCGAAGCTAGCCAAGGATGGGCCCTTTCCAATGAGCCCTCACACAAGGTTCGGGGTGATCTGGTTCGGGAGTTACGGCCGTTCAAAGTCGGGGGTCCCGCGGACTAGCGTTCCGTGGGGGGGGCGCGCTCCCGAGGCCCGCGACGCTACGTTTCGATCAAGAGCCCGGAGAGGTCCTTACCATCAAAATTTGAGCGCGCGGCGACTTTCCGTTTTCGAGTTATGAGTGAATTTGTACTGGGGGGGCGTGGCCTAAATGGCGGACAAGGTTTTACTTTCGTTTTCTAAATGTAAAACAATTGTCAATAGTAACACTCCAATAGATGCATTTTGACAAAATGTGATTGTAAATGTTAAAATAATGATTTTATAAAGTATAAATATGAATTATATAACAATATTAGGGAGTAGTATGATGAAATGACAGCAGGGGGCAGTACAATACCACTTATTGGCTTAATATGCCATGTTATATCATTTTTACCTTTTTAACTGTTATAGAGGCAAATTTTGTCCGATCTGTCTGAAATTTTTCATGCTTGTTAAGAGTAACATGTTCTGACTAGATCTGAAAGATATTTAAAAGATATAGGCTTTTGGGGACACTTGGTCAAGGCTACATATTAAAGTGACCCTATTATAGCCATCCAAATGAAGAAGTTATACTTTTTCTGATAATTATTGATCTAGAGAGTCCAGAGAATTGTACTGCACTAGATTTGAATATTATGATTTGAAAATTATAAGATCATAAATGGAAAACACCATTTACAGCCAATACAGGCAATTTACCATAGAATATATATTGTTTTAAAGCTTTTTAACAGTTATAGCGCCACCTATGGTCCAATCTCCATAAAAATTCCCATGCTTCTTTAGCATGTTATGTCACATGTGCTCATCAATTTTTGTAAAGTTCTGAGTTTTTATTTATGATTTATAAACGTTTGAGTGTATTTTGACACGCCCATTTTCTAAATGATCATGTTATAGCCAAACAAAAGCAAAATTTTCTTCTTTTTTTCGATAATTATTGATCTAGAGAGTCCAGAGAATTGCCCTAGACTGGTCTGGTTCCGATCGGGCGAAAAACCTAGGACTAGTTCGCAAAAGTATGTTTTTAACATATTCGTAAATATTTAATGAACGGTTTGATTGACATTAGTGGTTCTAGAGGCAAAGTTGTTCAACATGAGCAGATCTATCAAATGATATGCATTTTGTGATGATATGTGTAACACCACGTGATTACAGAGCCATAAAACTCGTTAGCGCCAACTAGTGGCCGATTTCTTTCAAAATTCTTACAGACCTCTAGGGCCATGAGCCGAACATGCCCATCGAGTTTCGTTCCGATCGGCCTCCGTTAACCTTGTCTAATAGGTGCTCAAAATTCATTGGCCGATGGCGGCCATGTTTTTCGAGATACACCAATGTCCTCATAGATATACATGGCACCTTGGACCAAGACACTGCATACCAATTTTCAAGTCAATCGGACAAACGGTCAGGTGGTTATAGCCCTTTTCATGTTTTTTTCAAGTTATAGCGCCATCTAGTGTTCAATCGTTGCGATTTTTTTACTGTGACCTCATATTGAACTATTACACATGTGTACCGAGTTTGGTGAAGATACCTCATTTATTTCTCGAGTTATAGCCGTTTTAGTAAAATAGGCTCCTCCCACAATGTACGTTTTGGCGCCCCCTAGCGACTGTGAATCGAAATTTCAACTTTTTTTCGATAATTATTGATATTCAGACTCCAGAGAACATTTCTGCACTGGTTTGGTTCCAATCGGACGAAAAACCTAGGACTAGTTCGCAAAAGTAGGTTTTTGAGAAAATTCTAAATGGCGGAAAATTTTCCCAGGCGGAAATGAAATCGGAGATATACGTTTTGACCGTCTTGAGCCAAGGATTACAGTGATATAAGACACTTGATTCTATGACAATCCGTCTAGGAGTTATGGCTGATTTCATACTTTTGCTTGCTATAGCGCCACCTATTGACCAATCGGGGTCATACTTTGATAGGTTCTCCCCAAATTGAGGACTACCATTTGGCTGAGTTTCAAGTCTCCAGCATTTACGGTTTGGGCTGCACGATGCGTTTTAGGGGAAAATAATAATAATAAAAATCAGAGCAATTACAATAGGGTTTCAGCACTTCGTGCTTGAACCCCTAAAAATCAGGACAATTACAATAGGGTTTCAGCACTTCGTGCTTGAACCCCTAATAAAAATCAGCACAATTACAATAGGGTTTCAGCACTTCGTGCTTGAACCCCTAATAATAATTAAAGCTGCAAGCAGCATTTATCGGGGTTCAAGCATTTAAGGCCTTTAAGCACATAAGCATTTAAGACATTAAGATTTGTTTAGAAAGCTTTTAACCACTGAAATAATAGATGGAAAAGTCCATTTACAGCCAATACAGGCAAGCTTTTTAACAGTTATAGCGCCACCTATAGTCCGATCTCCATGATATTTTGCATGCTTGTTAATGATGTTGTGGCACATATGCTCACCAATTTTCGTGAAGTTCTGAGTTTTCGTTTAGGATTTATAGGCTTTTGAGTGCATTTTGCCACGCCCATTTTCTTTATGACCCAATTATACCCATGCGAAAAATGCAAAAGTTCAACTTTTTTTCGATAATTATTGATCTAGAGAGTCCAGAGAATTGTCCTAGACTGGTCTGGTTGTGATCGGGTGAAAAACCAGGGACTAGTTCGCAAAAGTAGGTTTTTAACATATTCATGAATATTTAATGAACAGTTTGATTGACAGTGATGGTTCTTGAGGCAAAGTTGTTCAGCATGAGCAGATCTATCAAATGATATGCATTTTGTGATGATAAGTGTAACACCACGTGATTACAGAGCCTTAAAACTCGTTAGCGCCAACTAGTGGCCGATTTCTTTCAAAATTCTTACAGACCTCTAGGGGCTTGAGCCGAACATGCCCATCGAGTTTCGCTCCGATCGGACTTCGTTAACGATGCTCAAACCTCATTGGCCAATGGCAGCCATGTTTTTCGAGATACGCCAATATCCTTTTAGACATACATGGCCCCTTGGGCCAAGACACTGCATACCAAATTTCAAGTCATTCGGAAAAACGGTCAGTTGTCTATATGTTTTTATTTGTTTTATAGCGCCACCATGTGGCCAATCGACGCAATTTTTTTACTGAGACCTCAGATTGACCTCTTACACATGTGTTCCAAGTTTGGTGAAGTTTACTTAATTACTTCTTGAGTTATAGCCATTTTAGTAAAATAGGCTCCTCCCACAACGTTAATTTTGCACCCCCTAGCGACCATTAATCGAAATTTCAACTTTTTTTCGATAATTATTGATCTTCAGACTCCAGAGAACAATTCCGCACTGGTTTGGTTCCGATCGGGCGAAAAACCAGGGACTAGTTCGCAAAAGTAGGTTTTTGACAAAATTCAAAATGGCGAAAAATCTATCATGGCGGAAATGAAATCGGAGATATACGTTTTTTTCTTCAGGAGCTCTGGATTTCAATGATATAAGACAATTGAAGCTACGCCTTACGGTCTGGGAGTTCTGAGCAGTTTTGCGCTTTTGATTGCTATAGCGCCACCTATGGGCCGATTGGGCTGAGTCCGTGTATCTGAGTAGCGAGCAATAGTACTACCATCTGGCAAAGTTTCAAGTCTCTAGGTCTTACGGTTTGGGCTGCACGATGCGTTTTATGGCGGAAAAATAATAATAATAAAAATCAGTACAATTACAATAGGGTTTCAGCACTTCGTGCTTGAACCCCTAATTAAAGCTGCAAGCAGCATTTAGCGGGGTTCAAGCATTTAGGGTCTTTAAGCACAGAAGGCAGTTTAGTGAGTTGTCTGAGTTTTCGTTTAGGATTTACAGGCTTTTGAGTGTTTTTTGCCATACACATTTTCTAAATGATCCTATTATGGCTACCCAATGGGTAAAGTTTAAGTTTTTTATATAATTATTGATCTAGAGAGTCCAGAGAATTGTACTGCACTGGTATATTTCCGATCGGGTGAAAAACATAGGACTAGTTCGCAAAAGTAGGTTTTTAACATAATCGCAAGTATTTAATGAACAAATTAATTGACAGCAGTAGTTTTTGAGGCAAAGTTGTTCAGTATGAGGAGATCTATCAAATGACATGCATCACGTGATTACAAAGCCGTAAAACCTGTTAGCGTCAACTAGTGGCTGATTTCTTTCAAAATTCTTACAGACCTCTAGGGCCACGAGTCGAACATGCCCACCGAGTTTCGTTCCGATCGGCCTTCGTTAACCTTGTCTAAGAGGTGCACAAACTTTATTGGCCTATGGCGGCATAGACATACATGGCACCTTGGACCAAGACACTGCATGCCAATTTTAAAGTCAATCGAACTAATGGTCAGGTGGTTATAGCCCTTTTCATGTTTTTGTGATGTTATGGCCTGATCTCCATTTTAAATAATTATTTTAAAGGTGCCGTAGAATGCATTGATATATTTTAAATTGTTCTCTGATATCTCTGAAACAGAAATGTCTTCAACAGTCAAGTAGTGGATAAAATCAGTAACGTTACTTTCTGCTTGCGGTAGGGGTTGTAATGGAAATATAACATTAGTTGGAACTGCCCCCTTCTTCAGTATCAAACGATGAGCGAAACCTGCTTGATATTGTCCCAGGTTAGAAAAACTGTCAGTGGTGAAATGGGCAGAGCAAACTAACAGCTTTGAATTAAAATGGTAAGGTATCCTGTTGTAAAAATCAACCATGCCTGTTGGCAGTTCTCTTTTGTGGGAAGGGAATGAAAAGTTCTGAAATCCGCAGCACAGCCTCGAACATAACATTTATATCCATGATCTGACATTTTCACTATTGTCCTTGCTTGCTTCTTCACAATACCTGCAGAACTTCTGATGATTCGGCTGTGCAGGTCCACGTTAACACTGCCTGGCCCAGAACATGGGCTGGTATATGCAAATTGGGGGGGTATAAATATGAATGATCCCGACTCCAACGTCACAGTCAGTGTTATGCTGTAATTCACTCATTTTTCAGCGGTCTTTTGCAAACAGGAGATTTACACATGAAGGAGGAAACAATGGTGTTTGAGGCTCACGGTGTGTCAGTTCCATGTCCAGAACTCTTACCATTCAACTATGCCAAGATAAATACAGTTTTCAATTGTATGGCACCTTTAAAATAGTTGATTAGTAATATAATGCTTACTTGTAGTCTGAAGTGGCTTTAACAAAAGAAGAAAAATATTCTTAGATGTCTGTTCATTCTAATCATGTACAAATAAAGTAGCACAGTAAGATTACATTTATTTGAATGCATTAGTGGGTGTGTGATTGCGCTGTGTGTGCAGCTTATCAATATTAAAAGTGAAGGTGTAGTTGATATCTTTGTTGATAATATCTGTAGTAATCAGAAAAAAACAATTAAGAAATAAAGAATTAAAATTACAAATAATATTCTGTTAAGATATGAGTTACAATAACATGATTTGCAATAGTAATAATATCAATACTATATGCACAATACACAAAGATTAGACTATCAGGTCTGTGTCTTTCAAAAACATTAGTATTGCAGCCAATGTGAGTCTGTGGGATTTATAAACAGACAAAATATGATTTGAAATGTTATTTTAATGATTTTATAAAGTTTAAACAATATTTCAAATGGAAACTAAATGGAAAATAATATTTTAGTAAGCAGAATGAAGCAATGAGTGGTCTTCTGGTGGTTAAAATGTAAATGAAAACAATAATACTTAAACAATAATACTTAATACACTAACCATGCTTCAACACACACATGCAAACACATTTGGTTGTAGATGTAGATATTTTAAACAAAAGATAGGTAACAAAATGATAATTGCAAATCTCCTCTGTATAACACCATTTTCAGATTTCAAATTAATCACTGAGAGGCAGAATTGTTCAAACTGAGAGCTCAGTACAAATGAAGTGATAAACTGACAAAACATGATTGTGTTATAATAGGTGATTTTCATGCAAGCAATTTTATATAGTCTAAAAATGTATGCAAAAGCACAGGTAAAAATATTTTAATAAGTAGAATGTCCTGCAGAGGGCAGTAGAAGACCACTAATTGACTCACTTTCATTTGAAAGACTTTTTTATCCACCAGTAAAACAAAGCAGTTTCTCCATGTTCTTTCCATTAAGCATGCTTACACACACAGACACACACAGACACACACACACACAAAGACAAATATGTTTTCAATGTTTTTGGGATGTTATTGTGAAAATATCTTTTAATGGTCTAACCATTTCACATATTTCTTTGTGATCTGTATTATCAGTCCATAATAATAATAATAAATAGCTTTAAGCATTTGCTTGTTGGCCAAAGCTGAAAGCTGATAAAAAGATTAATACTATGTCTAATACTGCTGCTCCCTCTAGTTGACAACAGTGGAATTACAGCCTCCATCTTACAATTGAAGTGAATGAATGGGAATTAGTTTTTTCACTTATATCTCGGGAACCAGATGGCGAAAAATTCTAAACCTCAGAGCATAGATAGTGCTTGAGGAGCCCTGTTGAATGAGACCATCACAGTGTTTTTGGGCGATTGGGGCCGGGAGCTACGTTTCGATCAAGAGCCCGGAGAGGTCCTTACCATCAAAATTTGAGCGCGCGGCGACTTTCCGTTTTCGAGTTATGAGTGAATTTGTACTGGGGGGGGCGTGGCCTAAATGGCGGACAAGGTTTTACTTTCGTTTTCTAAATGTAAAACAATTGTCAATAGTAACACTCCAATAGATGCATTTTGACAAAATGTGATTGTAAATGTTAAAATAATGATTTTATAAAGTCTAAATATGAATTATATAACAATATTAGGGAGTAGTATGATTAAATGACAGCAGGGGGCAGTACAATACCACTTATTGGCTTAATATGCCATGTTATATCATTTTTACCTTTTTAACTGTTATAGAGGCAAATTTTGTCCGATCTGTCTGAAATTTTTCATGCTTGTTAAGAGTAACATGTTCTGACTAGATCTGAAAGATATTTAAAAGATATAGGCTTTTGGGGACACTTGGTCAAGGCTACATATTGAAGTGACTCTATTATAGCCATCCAAATGAAGAAGTTATACTTTTTCTGATAATTATTGATCTAGAGAGTCCAGAGAATTGTACTGCACTAGATTTGAACATTATGATTTGAAAATTATAAGATCATAAATGGAAAACACCATTTACAGCCAATACAGGCAATTTACCATAGAATATACATTGTTTTAAAGCTTTTTAACAGTTATAGCGCCACCTATGGTCCAATCTCCATAAAAATTCCCATGCTTCTTTAGCATGTTATGTCACATGTGCTCATCAATTTTTGTAAAGTTCTGAGTTTTTATTTATGATTTATAAACGTTTGAGTGTATTTTGACACGCCCATTTTCTAAATGATCATGTTATAGCCAAACAAAAGCAAAATTTCTACTTTTTTTCGATAATTATTGATCTAGAGAGTCCAGAGAATTGCCCTAGACTGGTCTGGTTCCGATCGGGCGAAAAACCTATGACTAGTTCGCAAAAGTAGGTTTTTAACATGTTCACGAATATTTAATGAACGGTTTGATTGACAGCAATGGTTCTTGAGGCAAAGTTGTTCAGCATGAGTAGATCTATCAAATGATATGCATAATGTGACTATAAGTGTAACACCACGTGATTACAGAGCCATAAAACTCGTTAGCGCCAACTAGTGGCCGATTTCTTTCAAAATTCTTACAGACCTCTAGGGCCATGAGCCGAACATGCCCATCGAGTTTCGTTCCGATCAGCCTCCGTTAACCTTGTCTAATAGGTGCTCAAACTTCATTGGCCGATGGCGGCCATGTTTTTTGAGATACGTCAATGTCCTCATAGACATACATGGCACCTTGGACCAAGACACTGCATACCAATTTTCAAGTCAATCGGACAAACGGTCAGTTGGTTATAGCCCTTTCCATGTTTTTTTCAAGTTATAGCGCCACCTACTGTTCAATTGTCGCGATTTTTTCACTGTGACCTCAAATTGAACTATTACACATGTGTACCGAGTTTGGTGAAGATAACTCATTTATTTCTCGAGTTATAGCCGTTTTAGTAAAATAGGCTCCTCCCACAACGTACGTTTTGACGCCCCCTAACGTCCATGAATCGAAATTTCAACATTTTTTCGATAATTATTGATATTCAGACTCCAGAGAACATTTCTGCACTGGTTTGGTTCCAATCGGACGAAAAACCTAGGACTAGTTCGCAAAAGTAGGTTTTTGAGAAAATTCAAAATGGCGGAAAATTTTCCCAGGCGGAAATGAAATCGGAGATATACGTTTTGACCGTCTTGAGCCAAGGATTACAGTGATATAAGACACTTGATTCTATGACAAACCGTCTAGGAGTTATGGCTGATTTCATACTTTTGCTTGCTATAGCGCCACCTATTGACCAATCGGGGCCATACTTTGATAGGTTCTCCCCAAATTGAGGACTACCATTTGGCTGAGTTTCAAGTCTCCAGCATTTACGGTTTGGGCTGCACGATGCGTTTTAGGGGAAAATAATAATAATAATTAAAGCTGCAAGCAGCATTTATCGGGGTTCAAGCTATTAAGGCCTTTAAGGGTTTTTAAGCACAAAAGCATCAAAAGTTATCAGGTTTTATTTAGCAAGCATGTAACCACTGACATAATAGATGGAAAAGACCATTTACAGCCAATACAGGCAATGTACCATAGGAAATATATGGTTTTAAAGCTTTTTAACAGTTATAGCGCCACCTATAGTCCGATCTCCATAAAATTCGGTATGCTTGTTAATGATGTTATGTCACATATGCTCACCAATTTTTGTGAGGTTCTGAGTTTTCATTTAGGATTTATAGGCTTTTTAGTGTATTTTGCTACGCCCATTTTATAAATGACCCTATTACAGCCATCCAAATGCAAAAGTTCAACTTTTTTTTGATAGTTTTTGATCTAGAGAGTCTAGAGAATTGTCCTAGACTGGTCTGGTTCCAATCGTGCAAAAAACCTAGGACTAGTTCGCAAAAGTAGGTTTTTAACATGTTTGCGAATATTTAATGAACGGTTTGATTGACAGCAATGGTCCTTGAGGCAAAGTTGTTCAGGATGAGGAGATCTATCAAATGATATGCATATTGTGTGGATATTTGTAACACCACGTGATTACAGAGCTGTAAAACTCGTTAGCGCCAACTAGTGGCCGATTTCTTTCAAAATTGTTACAGACCTCTATGGCCTTGAGTCGAACATGCCCATCGAGTTTCGTTCCGATCGGCCTCCGTTAACCTTGTCTAATAGGTGCTCAAACTTCATTGGCCGATGGCGGCCATGTTTTTCGAGATACGCCAATGTCCTCATACACATACATGGCACCTTGGACCAAGACACTGCATGCCAATTTTCAAGTCAATCGGACTAATGGTCAGGTGGTTATAGCCTGTTTTATGTTTTTTTCATGTTATAGCGCCACCATGTGGCCAATTGCCGCGGTTTTTTTACTGTGACCTCAGATTGACCTCTTACACATGTGTACCAAGTTTGGTGAAGATACCTCATTTATTTCTGGAGTTATAGCCATTTTAGTAAAATAGGCCCCTCCCACAACGTACGTTTTGGCGCCCCTTACCGTCCGTGAGTCGAAATTTCAACTTTTTTTCGATAGTTTTTGATAAACAGACTCTAGAGAACATTTCTGCACTGGTTTGGTTCCGATCGGGCGAAAAACCTAGGACTAGTTCGCAAAAGTATGTTTTTGACAAAATTCAAAATGGCGGAAAATCTATCATGGCGGAAATGAAATCGGAGATATACGTTTTGTTCGTCAGGCATCCAGCTTTCCAATGATATAACACACTTGAGTCTACGTCATACGGTCTAGTAGTTATGAGCAGTTTCGCGCTTTTGGTTGCTATAGCGCCACCTATGGGCCAATCGGGGTCATACTTTGATAGGTTCTCCCCAAATTGAGGACTACCATTTGGCCAAGTTTCAAGGTTCCAGCTCTTACGGTTTGGTCTGCACGATGCGTTTTAGGGGAAAATAATAATAATAATAATAATAATAATAAAAATCAGTACAATTACAATAGGGTTTCAGCACTTCGTGCTTGAACCCCTAAAAATCAGAGCAATTACAATAGGGTTTCAGCACTTCGTGCTTGAACCCCTAATTAAAGCTGCAAGCAGCATTTATCGGGGTTCAAGCAGTTAAGGCCTTTAAGGCATTTAAGCACAAAAGCATCAAAAGTTATTAAGATTGATTTAGGAAGCATGTAACCACTGACATAATAGATGGAAAAGACCATTTACAGCCAATACAGGCAATTTGCCATGGGATATATATGGTTTTAAAGCTTTTTAACAGTTATAGCGCCACCTATGGTCCGATCTCCATAAAATTGTTTACTGTGACCTCAAATTGAACCCATACACATGTGTACTGAGTTTGGTGAAGATATCTCATTTACTTCTTGAGTTATAGCCATTTGAGTAAAATAGGCTCCTCCCACAACGATTTGCCACATTCTAGAATTATTTAATATGATTCTAGCATGATTTACTATCATATACCATGTTCCAGAATGATTTATTAGGATTCTAGCATGATTTACCTTGATACACCTCATTTCAGTATTATTTACTATGATTTACAATGTTTCTAGCATGATTAACCACATTACTAGCAATTATGTGAAGTGTCAGTGCAAATGAGGTGATGAACACTGACAAAATATTATTGTGTTATAATAGTTAGTTATATACGTGATTTTTGTGTGTGTGTCCAAGTATGAATGCAAAAGCACATGTAAAATATTTCATTATTAAGTAGAATGGCCAGCAGAGGGCACTAGAAGACCACTTATTGGCTCACTTTCACTTTAAACCAGTTTTCTGCACTAAAGCAAACCAGTTTTTCCATGTTAACTCAATGCATGCTTACACACACACACACACACACACACACACACACACACACACACACAGCATAGTTAACCATGATTTACCATGATATACCACGTTCTAGTATTATTTACCAGGAGATAAACGACAATCTAGTATTATTTACTTTGATTTACCATGTTTCTAGCCTGATTTATCACATTACTAGCAATTATTTGAAGTGTCAGTGCAAATAAAGTGATTAACACTGACAAAATATGATTGTGTTATAATGGTTATTGCTATATAAGTGATTTTTTTAGTGTGTATTCAAGTATGAATGCAAGCACATGTTGAAATATTTCATTAATAAGTAGAATGGCCTGCAGAGGGCAGTAGAAGACCACTTATTGGCTCACTTTCACTTTAAACCAGTTTTCTGCACTAAAGCAAACCAATTTATCCATGTTAACTCAATGCATGCTTACACACACAGACACACACACACACACACACACACACAGCATAGTTAACCATGATTTACCACATTACTAGCAATTATTTGAAGTGTCAGTGCAAATAAAGTGATTAACACTGACAAAATATGATTGTGTTATAATAGTTATTGCTATATAAGTGATTTTTAGTGTGTATTCAAGTATAAATGCAAGCACATGTGGAAAAATTTAATTAATAAGTAGAATGGCCAGCAGAGGGCAGTAGAAGACCACTTATTGGCTCACTTTCACTTTAAACCTCATGATTTTGACCAGTTTTCTGCACTAAAGCAAACCAGTGTTTCCATGTTAACTCAATAATGCATACTTGCTACATATGCTACACACAATAATGCTACACACACACACACACACACACACACACACACACAAATGTTTCAGTGATATTGGTGTCACATTCACCTTCATCACATTCACCTTCTGTCTTCATCACATTCACCATCTGTCGTCATCACCTGCACCTGCTCCTCATCACCCTCCTCATCATCACCTGCTCCTCATCATCATAACCGTCACCTGTTGTCCTTGTCTTGATCTGTGTATTTAAGTTCCCCTCTCATCCATTATCATTGTCGGTTATTGTTTGTGCACTAGCACTCTGTTATGTTTGTTTTCATGTTGGAAAATAAAACCTTTGTTATATTTGTACCACACACACACACACACACACACACACACACACACACACCATCATTTATCATGATTTACCATGGCTGATACCAATACCAATATGAGAAAATGACTATTTTAAACAGCAGGGGGCAGTAAAATACCACTTATTGGCTTAACATGCCATTAATTCATATCATTTTCACCTTTTTAACTGTTATAGAGGCAAATTTTGTCCGATCTGTCTGAAAATTTTCATGCTTGTTCAGGGTGATATTTCACACGTTCTGACTTGTTTTTAAGAAGGTCTGAGCATTGATTAAAGAGATATAGGCTTTCGGGGACACTTGGTAAAGGCCAGATTTTGAAGTGAACCTATTATAGCTATCCAAATGAAGTAGTTCAACTTTCTGACAATTATTGATCTAGTGAGTCCAGAGAATTGTATTGCACTAGTTTTTTAACATTATGATATGAAAATTATATGATCAGAGATGGAAAAGACCATTTACAGCCAATACAGGCAGTTTACCATAGGAAATATATGATTTTAAAGCTTTTTAACAGTTATAGCGCCACCTATCGTCCGATCTCCATAGAACTTTTCATGCTTGTTAATGATGTTATGTCACATATGCTGACCAATTTTTGTGAAGTTCTGAGTTTTTATTTAGGATTTATAGGCTTTTTAATGTATTTTGACACGCCCATTTTATAAATTACCCTATTACAGCCATCCAAATGCAAAAGTTCAACTTTTTTTTGATAATTATTGATCTAGAGAGTCCAGAGAATTGTCCTAGACTGGTCTGGTTCCGATCGGGCAAAAAACCTAGGACTAGTTCGCAAAAGTAGGTTTTTAACATATTCATGAATATTTAATGAACTGTTTGATTGACAGCAATGGTTCTAGAGGCAAAGTTGTTCAGCATGAGCAGATCTATCATATGATATGCATTTTGTGACGATAAGTGTAACACCACGTGATTACAGAGCCATAAAACTCGTTAGCGCCAACTAGTGGCCGATTTCTTTCAAAATTCTTACAGACCTCTAGGGGCTTGAGCCGAACATGCCCACTGAGTTTTGTTCCGATCGGCCTCCGTTAACCTTGTCTAATAGGTGCTCAAACTTCATTGGCCGATAGCGGCCATGTTTTTTGAGATACACCAATGTCCTCATAGACATACATGGCACCTTGGACCAAGACACTGCATACCAATTTTCAAGTCAATCGGACTAACGGTCAGGTGGTTATAGCCTGTTTTATGTTTTTTTCATATTATAGCGCCACCATGAGGCCAATCACCGCGATTTTTTTACTGTGACCTCAACTTGAGCTCATACATATGTGTACCGAGTTTGGTGAAAATATCTCATTTCGTTCACGAGTTATAGCCATTTTTGTATAATTAGCTCCGCCTCCTGCGAACGTTTTGATGCCCCTTAGCAACCGTGGATCGAAATTTTAACTTTTTTTCGATAATTATTGATATTCAGACTCCTGTGAATATTTCTGCACTGGTTTGGTTCCGATCGGGCGAAAAACCAGGGACTAGTTCGCAAAAGTAGGTTTTGGACAAAATCCAAAATGGCGGAAAAATTTGCATACCGGAAATGAAATCCTTGAGGCCTTTTTTGTTCGGCTTGACCCAAGGATTCCAAAGATATAAGACACTTGAGTCTGTGACAAAGGGTTGATGAGATTTAAGCACAAATATGCAATTTTTTTGTTTTTTGCACTGTAGCGCCACCTATTGGCCAATCTAGCTCATATTCTCTGAACCTCTCCTCGATTTTTGTACTACCTTCTGGCCAAGTTTCAAGTCTCTAGCACTTACGGTTTAGGCTGCACGATGCGTTTTACGGCGGAATAATAATAATAATAATAAAAATTAAAGCTGCAAGCAGCATTTATCGGGGTTCAAGCATTTAAGGCCTTTAAGCACATAAGCATTTAAGACATTAAGATTTATTTAGAAAGCTTTTAACCACTGAAAAAATAGATGGAAAAGTCCATTTACAGCCAATACAGGAAATTTACCATAGGAAATATATGGTTTTCAAAGCTTTTTAACAGTTATAGCGCCACCTATGGTCCGATCTCCATAAAAATTTCCATGCTTCTTTAGCATGTTATTTCACATATGCCCATCAATTTTTGTGAAGTTCTGAGTTTTTATTTAGGCTTTATAGACGTTTGAGTGTATTTGGACACGCCTATTTTATAAATGATCCTCTTATAGCCAACCAAAAGCAAAATTTTAACTTTTTTTTGATAATTATTGATCTAGAGAGTCCAGAGAATTGTCCTAGACTGGTCTGGTTCCGATCGGGCGAAAAACCAGGGACTAGTTCGCAAAAGTAGGTTTTTAACATATTCGTGAATAATTAATAAACTGTTTGATTGACAGCAATGGTTCTAGAGGCAAAGTTGTTCAGCATGAGCAGGTCTATCAAATGATATGCATTTTGTGATGATAAGTGTAACACCACGTGATTACAGAGCCATAAAACTCGTTAGCGCCAACTAGTGGCCGATTTCTTTCAGAATTCTTACAGACCTCTAGGGCCATGAGTCAAACATGCCCACCGAGTTTTGTTCCGATCGGCCTCCATTAACCTTGTCTAATAGGTGCTCAAACTTCATTGGCCGATGGCGGCCATGTTTTTTGAGATACACCAATGTCCTCATAGATATACATGACAGCTTGGACCAAGACACTGCATACCAATTTTCAAGTCAATCGGACTAACGGTCAGGTGGTTACAGCCTGATTTATGTTTTTTTAATGTTATAGCGCCACCATGTGGCCAATCGCCGCAATCTTTTTACTATGACCTCAGATTGACCTCTTACACAGGTGTACCGAGTTTGGTGAAGATACCTCATTTACTTCTGGAGTTATAGCCATTTTAGTAAAATAGGCTCCGCCTTCTTTAAACATTTTGGCGCCCCTTAGCGACCGTCAATCGAAATTTCAACTTTTTTTCGATAATTATTGATATTCTGACTCCAGAGAACATTTCTGCACTGGTTTGGTTCCAATCGGACACAAAACCAGGGACTAGTTCGCAAAAGTAGGTTTTGGACATAATTCAAAATGGCGGAAAATTTGCATACCGGAAATGAAATCCTTGAGGCCTTTTTTGTTCGGCTTGACCCAAGGATTCCAATGATATAAGACACTTGAGTCTGTGACAAACGGTTAATGAGATTTAAGCAAAAATATGATTTTTTTTTGTTTTTTGTACTGTAGCGCCACCTATGGGCCAATCGGGGTCATATTTTGATAACCTCTCCTCGATTTTTGTACTACCATCTGGCAAAGTTTCAAGTCTCTAGCACTTACGGTTTGGGCTGCACGATGCGTTTTACGGCAGAAGAAAAATAATAATAATAAAAATCAGTACAATTACAATAGGGTTTCAGCACTTCGTGCTTGAACCCCTAATTAAAGCTGCAAGCAGCATTTATCGGGGTTCAAGCTATTAAGGCCTTTAAGGGTTTTTAAGCACAAAAGCATCAAAAGTTATCAAGTTTTATTTAGCAAGCATTTAACCACTGACATAATAGATGGAAAACACCATTTACAGCCAATATAGGCAATGTACCATAGGAAATATATGGTTTTAAAGCTTTTTAACAGTTATAGCGCCAACTATGGTCCGATCTCCATAAAAATGTTTACTGTGACCTCAAATTGAACCCATACACATGTGTACTGAGTTTGGTGAAGATATCTCATTTACTTCTTGAGTTATAGCCATTTTAGTAAAATAGGCTCCTCCCACAACAATTTACCACATTCTAGTATTATTTACTATGATTCTAGCATGATTTGCCATATTCTAGCATGATTTACCATGATATACTACATTCTAGTATGATTTACCATTGTTTACTGTGATTCTAGCATGGTTTACCATAGTTTATCATGATTTATCATAGTTTACCATGATTTATCATAGTTTACCATGGTTTACCCTGTTCTAGCATAGTTTACCATGATTTACCATGTTCTAGCATGATTTACCATGATATACCACATTCTAGTATTATTTATTATGATTTACCATGTTTTTAGCGTGATTTACCATGATTTACCACATTGCTAGCAATTATGTGAAGTATCAGTACAAATGAAGTGATAAACTCTGACAAAATATGATTGTGCTACAATAGTAATTGTTATATAAGTTATTTTTTAGTGTCTTATTGTTATATAAGTGATTTTTAGTGTCTAATGAATGCAAAAGCATATGTGAGTAGACTTCATTAATAAGTAGAATGACCAGCAGAGGGCAGTAGAAGACCACTTATTGGCTCACTTTCACTTTAAACTTCATGATTTTCACCATTTGTCTGCACTAAAGCAAACCAGTTTTTCCATTTTAACTCCATAATGCATGTTTACACACACACACACACACACACACAAAGACAAATGTTGTTGTTTTTTCAATGCTATTGGAATGTGTCATTATGAAAATATATTTGAATGGTCTATAAACATTTCACAAAGTCTTTGTAAGCTATTAATCAGATTATTCAGAATTTATTCAGAAACCTAAGACTACACACACACATTATGTTGTAGATACAGATATTTGATATATATGATGTGATCAAACTGTCAATACTAATACTTTAACAGATGGATTTTGACTAAATGTAATTGTAAATGTTCAAATAGGGATTTTATAAAGTCTCAATATAAATTATAGAACAATATGACAAAATGACTATTTTAAACAGCAGGGGGCAGTAAAATACCACTTATTGGCTTAATATGCCATTATATTCATATCATTTTCACCTTTTTAACTGTTATAGAGGCAAATTTTGTCCGATCTGTCTGAAAATTTTCATGCATGTTCAGAGTGATATTTCACATGTTCTGACTTGTTTTCAAGAAGGTTTGAACATTCATTAAAGAGATATAGGCTTTCGGGGACACTTGGTAAAGGCCACATTTTGAAGTGAACCTATTATAGCTATCCAAATGAAGTAGTTCAACTTTTTCTGACAATTATTGTTCTAGTGAGTCCAGAGAATTGTATTGCACTAGTTTTTAACATTATGATATAAAAAAAAATTATATGATCAGAGATGGAAAAGTCCATTTACAGCCAATACAGGCAGTTTACCATAGGGAATATATGGTTTTAAAGCCTTTTAACAGTTATAGCGCCAACTATTGTCCGATCTCCATAAAATTTGGCATGCTTCTTAATGATGTTATGTCACATATGCTCACCAATTTTTGTGATGTTGTGTTTTTTCATTTAGGATTTATAGGCTTTTTAGTGTATTTTGCCACGCCCCTTTTCTTTATGACCCAATTATAGCCATACGAAAGATTCTAAAGTTAAACTTTTTTTTGATAATTATTGATCTAGAGAGTCCAGAGAATTGTCCTAGACTGGTCTGGTTCCGATCGGGCGAAAAACCTAGGACTAGTTCGCAAAAGTAGGTTTTTAACATGTTCGCGAATATTTAATGAACGGTTTGATTGACAGCAATGGTTTTTGAGGCAAAGTTTTTCAGCATGAGCAGATCTATCAAATGATATGCATTTTGTTACGATAAGTGTAACACCACGTGATTACAGAGCCATAAAAATCGTTAGCGCCAACTAGTGGCCGATTTCTTTCAAAATTCTTACAGACCTCTAGGGCCATGAGTCGAACATGCCCATCGAGTTTCGTTCCGATCGGCCTCCGTTAACCTTGTCTAATAGGTGCTCAAAATTCATTGGCCGACAGCGGCCATGTTTTTTGAGATACGCCAATGTCCTCATAGACATACATGGGGCCTTGGACCAAGACACTGCATACCAATTTTCAAGTCAATCGGACTAATGGTCAGGTGGTTATAGTCTGTTTTATGTTTTTTTCATGTTATAGCGCCACCATGTTGCCAATCGCCACGATTTTTTTACTGTGACCTCAGATTGACCTCTTAAATAATTGGACCGAGTTTGGTGAAGATACCTCATTTACTTCTGGAGTTATGGCCGTTTTAGTAAAATAGGCTCCTCCCACAACATACAATTTGGCGCCCCTTAGCGACCGTGAATCGAAATTTCAACTTTTTTTCGATAATTATTGATATTCAAACTCCAGAGAACATTTCTGCACTGGTTTGGTTCCGATCGGGCAAAAAACCTAGGACTAGTTCGCAAAAGTAGGTTTTTGACAAAATTCAAAATGGCGGAAAAATTTGCATACCGGAAATGAAATCGGAGATATACGTTTTGTTTGCCATGAGGTCTTGATTACATTGATATAAGACACTTGAGTCTACGACATACAGTCTAGGAGTTATGAGCAGTTTCGCGCTTTTGGTCACTGTAGCGCCACCTATGGGCCGATTTGGCTAAGTCCGTGTATCTGAGTAGCGAGCAATACTACTACCATTTGACCAAGTATCACGTCTCTAGGCCTTACGGTTTTGGCTGCACGATGCGTTTTAGGGAAGAATAATAATAATAATTAAAGCTGCAAGCAGCATTTATCGGGGTTCAAGCAGTTAAGGCCTTTAAAGCATTTAAGCACAAAAGCATCAAAAGTTATTAAGATTTATTTAGCAAGCATGTAACCACTGACATAATAGATGGAAAAGACCATTTACAGCCAATACAGGCAATTTGCCATGGGATATATATGGTTTTAAAGCTTTTTAACAGTTATAGCGCCACCTATGGTCCGATCTCCATAAAATTGTTTACTGTGACCTCAAATTGAACCCATACACATGTGTACTGAGTTTGGTGAAGATATCTCATTTACTTCTTGAGTTATAGCCATTTGAGTAAAATAGGCTCCTCCCACAACGATTTGCCACATTCTAGAATTATTTAATATGATTCTAGCATGATTTACTATCATATACCATGTTCCAGAATGATTTATTAGGATTCTAGCATGATTTACCTTGATACACCTCATTTCAGTATTATTTACTATGATTTACAATGTTTCTAGCATGATTAACCACATTACTAGCAATTATGTGAAGTGTTAGTGCAAATGAGGTGATGAACACTGACAAAATATTATTGTGTTATAATAGTTAGTTATATACTTGATTTTTAGTGTGTGTCCAAGTATGAATGCAAAAGCACATGTAAAATATTTCATTATTAAGTAGAATGGCCAGCAGAGGGCACTAGAAGACCACTTATTGGCTCACTTTCACTTTAAACCAGTTTTCTGCACTAAAGCAAACCAGTTTTTCCATGTTAACTCAATGCATGCTTACACACACACACACACACACACACACACACACACACACACACACACACACACACACACACAGCATAGTTAACCATGATTTACCATGATATACCACGTTCTAGTATTATTTACCAGGAGATAAACGACAATCTAGTATTATTTACTTTGATTTACCATGTTTCTAGCCTGATTTATCACATTACTAGCAATTATTTGAAGTGTCAGTGCAAATAAAGTGATTAACACTGACAAAATATGATTGTGTTATAATAGTTATTGCTATATAAGTGATTTTTTTAGTGTGTATTCAAGTATGAATGCAAGCACATGTTGAAATATTTCATTAATAAGTAGAATGGCCAGCAGAGGGCAGTAGAAGACCACTTATTGGCTCACTTTCACTTTAAACCAGTTTTCTGCACTAAAGCAAACCAGTTTATCCATGTTAACTCAATGCATGCTTACACACACACACACACACACACACTCACACACACACACACACACACACACAGCATAGTTAACCATGATTTACCATGATTTACCACATTACTAGCAATTATTTGAAGTGTCAGTGCAAATAAAGTGATTAACACTGACAAAATATGATTGTGTTATAATAGTTATTGCTATATAAGTGATTTTTAGTGTGTATTCAAGTATAAATGCAAGCACATGTGGAAAAATTTAATTAATAAGTAGAATGGCCAGCAGAGGGCAGTAGAAGACCACTTATTGGCTCACTTTCACTTTAAACCTCATGATTTTGACCAGTTTTCTGCACTAAAGCAAACCAGTGTTTCCATGTTAACTCAATAATGCATACTTGCTACATATGCTACACACAATAATGCTACACACACACACACACACACACACACACAAATGTTTCAGTGATATTGGTGTCACATTCACCTTCATCACATTCACCTTCTGTCTTCATCACATTCACCATCTGTCGTCATCACCTGCACCTGCTCCTCATCACCCTCCTCATCATCACCTGCTCCTCATCATCATAACCGTCACCTGTTGTCCTTGTCTTGATCTGTGTATTTAAGTTCCCCTCTCATCCATTATCATTGTCGGTTATTGTTTGTGCACTAGCACTCTGTTATGTTTGTTTTCATGTTGGAAAATAAAACCTTTGTTATATTTGTACCACACACACACACACACACACACACACACACACACACACCATCATTTATCATGATTTACCATGGCTGATACCAATACCAATATGAGAAAATGACTATTTTAAACAGCAGGGGGCAGTAAAATACCACTTATTGGCTTAACATGCCATTAATTCATATCATTTTCACCTTTTTAACTGTTATAGAGGCAAATTTTGTCCGATCTGTCTGAAAATTTTCATGCTTGTTCAGGGTGATATTTCACACGTTCTGACTTGTTTTTAAGAAGGTCTGAGCATTGATTAAAGAGATATAGGCTTTCGGGGACACTTGGTAAAGGCCAGATTTTGAAGTGAACCTATTATAGCTATCCAAATGAAGTAGTTCAACTTTTTCTGACAATTATTGATCTAGTGAGTCCAGAGAATTGTATTGCACTAGTTTTGAACATTATGATATGAAAATTATATGATCAGAGATGGAAAAGACCATTTACAGCCAATACAGGCAGTTTACCATAGGAAATATATGATTTTAAAGCTTTTTAACAGTTATAGCGCCACCTATCGTCCGATCTCCATAGAATTTTTCATGCTTGTTAATGATGTTATGTCACATATGCTGACCAATTTTTGTGAAGTTCTGAGTTTTTATTTAGGATTTATAGGCTTTTTAATGTATTTTGACACGCCCATTTTATAAATTACCCTATTACAGCCATCCAAATGCAAAAGTTCAACTTTTTTTTGATAATTATTGATCTAGAGAGTCCAGAGAATTGTCCTAGACTGGTCTGGTTCCGATCGGGCAAAAAACCTAGGACTAGTTCGCAAAAGTAGGTTTTTAACATATTAATGAATAATTAATGAACAGTTTGATTGACAGCAATGGTTCTTGAGGCAAAGTTGTTCAGGATGAGGAGATCTATCAAATGATATGCATATTGTGTGGATATTTGTAACACCACGTGATTACAGAGCCGTAAAACTCGTTAGCGCCAACTAGTGGCCGATTTCTTTCAAAATTCTTACAGACCTTTAGGGCCATGAGCCGAACATGCGCATTGAGTTTCGTTCCGATCGGCCTCCGTTAACCTTGTCTAATAGGTGCTCAAACTTCGTTGGCCGATGGCGGCCATGTTTTTTGAGATACGCCAATGTCCTCATACACATACATGGCACCTTGGACCAAGACACTGCATACCAATTTTCAAGTCAATCGGACTAACGGTCAGGTGGTTATAGCCTGTTTTATGTTTTTTTCATTTTATAGCGCCACCATGAGGCCAATCGTCGCGATTTTTTTACTGTGACCCCAGAGTAAGCTCATACACATGTGTACCAAGTTTGGTGAAGATACCTCATTTACATCGGGAGTTATAGCCATTTTAGTAAAATAGGCCCCTCCCACAACGTACGTTTTGGCGCCCCTTAGCGACCGTGAATCGAAATTTCCACTTTTTTTCGATAATTATTGATATTCAGTCTCCAGAGAACATTTCTGCACTAGTTTGGTTCCAATCGGGCAAAAAACCAGGGACTAGTTCGCAAAAGTAGATTTTTGACAAAATTCAAAATGGCGGAAAATCTATCATGGCGGAAATGAAATCGGAGATATACATTTTGTTCGTCAGGCGTCCAGCTTTCCAATGATATAAGACACTTGAGTCTACGACATACGGTCTAGGAGTTATGAGCAGTTTCGCGCTTTTGGTTGTTATAGCGCCACCTATGGGCCAATCGGGGTCATAATCTCTGAACCTTTCCTCGATTTTTGTACTACCATCTGTCAAAGTTTCAAAGTTCCAGCTCTTACGGTTTGGGCTGCACGATGCGTTTTACGGCGGAATAATAATAATAATAATAATAATAATAATTAAAGCTGCAAGCAGCATTTATCGGGGTTCAAGCAGTTAAGGCCTTTAAGGCATTTAAGCACAAAAGCATCAAAAGTCATTAAGATTTATTTAGCAAGCATGTAACCACTGACATAATAGATGGAAAAGACCATTTACAGCCAATACAGGCAAATTGCCATGGGATATATATGGTTTTAAAGCTTTTTAACAGTTATAGCGCCACCTATGGTCCGATCTCCATAAAATTGTTTATTGTGACCTCAAATTGAACCCATACACATGTGTACTGATTTTGGTGAAGATATCTCATTTACTTCTTGAGTTATAGCCATTTGAGTAAAATAGGCTCCTCCCACAACGATTTGCCACATTCAAGAATTATTTAATATGATTTTAGCATGATTTACTATCATATACCATGTTCCAGAATGATTTATTAGGATTCTAGCATGATTTACCTTGATACACCTCATTTCAGTATTATTCACTATGATTTACAATGTTTCTAGCATGATTAACCACATTACTAGCAATTATGTGAAGTGTCAGTGCAAATGAGGTGATGAACACTGACAAAATATTATTTTGTTATAATAGTTAGTTATATACGTGATTTTTAGTGTGTGTCCAAGTATGAATGCAAAAGCACATGTAAAATATTTCATTATTAAGTAGAATGGCCAGCAGAGGGCACTAGAAGACCACTTATTGGCTCACTTTCACTTTAAACCAGTTTTCTGCACTAAAGCAAACCAGTTTTTCCATGTTAACTCAATGCATGCTTACACACACACACACACACACACACACACACACACACACACACACACAGCATAGTTAACCATGATTTACCATGATATACCACGTTCTAGTATTATTTACCAGGAGATAAACGACAATCTAGTATTATTTACTTTGATTTACCATGTTTCTAGCCTGATTTATCACATTACTAGCAATTATTTGAAGTGTCAGTGCAAATAAAGTGATTAACACTGACAAAATATGATTGTGTTATAATAGTTATTGCTATATATTTTTAGTGTGTATTCAAGTATAAATGCAAGCACATGTGGAAATATTTAATTAATAAGTAGAATGGCCAGCAGAGGGCACTAGAAGACCACTTATTGGCTCACTTTCACTTTAAACCTCATGATTTTGACCAGTTTTCTGCACTAAAGCAAACCAGTGTTTCCATGTTAACTCAATAATGCATACTTGCTACATATGCTACACACAATAATGCCACACACACACACACACACACACACACACACACACACAAATGTTTCAGTGATATTGGTGTCACATTCACCTTCATCACATTCACCTTCTGTCTTCATCACATTCACCATCTGTCGTCATCACCTGCACCTGCTCCTCATCACCCTCCTCATCATCACCTGCTCCTCATCATCATAACCATCACCTGTTGTCCTTGTCTTGATCTGTGTATTTAAGTTCCCCTCTCATCCATTATCATTGTCGGTTATTGTTTGTGCACTAGCACTCTGTTATGTTTGTTTTCATGTTGGAAAATAAAACCTTTGTTATATTTGTACCACACACACACACACACACACACACACACACACACACCATCATTTATCATGATTTACCATGGCTGATACCAATACCAATATGAGAAAATGACTATTTTAAACAGCAGGGGGCAGTAAAATACCACTTATTGGCTTAACATGCCATTAATTCATATCATTTTCACCTTTTTAACTGTTATAGAGGCAAATTTTGTCCGATCTGTCTGAAAATTTTCATGCTTGTTCAGGGTGATATTTCACACGTTCTGACTTGTTTTTAAGAAGGTCTGAGCATTGATTAAAGAGATATAGGCTTTCGGGGACACTTGGTAAAGGCCAGATTTTGAAGTGAACCTATTATAGCTATCCAAATGAAGTAGTTCAACTTTTTCTGACAATTATTGATCTAGTGAGTCCAGAGAATTGTATTGCACTAGTTTTGAACATTATGATATGAAAATTATATGATCAGAGATGGAAAAGACCATTTACAGCCAATACAGGCAGTTTACCATAGGAAATATATGATTTTAAAGCTTTTTAACAGTTATAGCGCCACCTATCGTCCGATCTCCATAGAATTTTTCATGCTTGTTAATGATGTTATGTCACATATGCTGACCAATTTTTGTGAAGTTCTGAGTTTTTATTTAGGATTTATAGGCTTTTTAATGTATTTTGACACGCCCATTTTATAAATTACCCTATTACAGCCATCCAAATGCAAAAGTTCAACTTTTTTTTGATAATTATTGATCTAGAGAGTCCAGAGAATTGTCCTAGACTGGTCTGGTTCCGATCGGGCAAAAAACCTAGGACTAGTTCGCAAAAGTAGGTTTTTAACATATTAATGAATAATTAATGAACAGTTTGATTGACAGCAATGGTTCTTGAGGCAAAGTTGTTCAGGATGAGGAGATCTATCAAATGATATGCATATTGTGTGGATATTTGTAACACCACGTGATTACAGAGCCGTAAAACTCGTTAGCGCCAACTAGTGGCCGATTTCTTTCAAAATTCTTACAGACCTTTAGGGCCATGAGCCGAACATGCGCATTGAGTTTCGTTCCGATCGGCCTCCGTTAACCTTGTCTAATAGGTGCTCAAACTTCGTTGGCCGATGGCGGCCATGTTTTTTGAGATACGCCAATGTCCTCATAGACATACATGGCACCTTGGACCAAGACACTGCATACCAATTTTCAAGTCAATCGGACTAACGGTCAGGTGGTTATAGCCTGTTTTATGTTTTTTTCATTTTATAGCGCCACCATGAGGCCAATCGTCGCGATTTTTTTACTGTGACCCCAGAGTAAGCTCATACACATGTGTACCCAGTTTGGTGAAGATACCTCATTTACATCGGGAGTTATAGCCATTTTAGTAAAATAGGCCCCTCCCACAACGTACGTTTTGGCGCCCCTTAGCGACCGTGAATCGAAATTTCCACTTTTTTTCGATAATTATTGATATTCAGTCTCCAGAGAACATTTCTGCACTAGTTTGGTTCCAATCGGGCAAAAAAACAGGGACTAGTTCGCAAAAGTAGATTTTTGACAAAATTCAAAATGGCGGAAAATCTATCATGGCGGAAATGAAATCGGAGATATACATTTTGTTCGTCAGGCGTCCAGCTTTCCAATGATATAAGACACTTGAGTCTACGACATACGGTCTAGGAGTTATGAGCAGTTTCGCGCTTTTGGTTGTTATAGCGCCACCTATGGGCCAATCGGGGTCATAATCTCTGAACCTTTCCTCGATTTTTGTACTACCATCTGTCAAAGTTTCAAAGTTCCAGCTCTTACGGTTTGGGCTGCACGATGCGTTTTACGGCGGAATAATAATAATAATAATAATAATAAAAATCAGCACAATTACAATAGGGTTTCAGCACTTCGTGCTTGAACCCCTAAAAATCAGCACAATTACAATAGGGTTTCAGCACTTCGTGCTTGAACCCCTAATTAAAGCTGCAAGCAGCATTTATCGGGGTTCAAGCAGTTAAGGCCTTTAAGGCATTTAAGCATTTAAGACATTAAGATTTATTTAGAAAGCTTTTAACCACTGAAATAATAGATTGAAAAGTCCATTTACAGCCAATACATGCAATTTACCATAGGAAATATATGGTTTTAAATCTGTTTAACAGTTATAGCGCCACCTATTGTCCGATCTCCATAAAATTTGGCATGCTTGTTAATGATGTTATTTTACATAAGTTCACCAATTTTTGTGAAGTTCTGAGTTTTTATTTAGGATTTATAGGCTTTTTAATGTATTTTGCCACGCCCATTTTATAAATGACCCTATTACAGCCACCCAAATGCAAAAGTTCAACTTTTTTTCAATAATTATTGATCTAGAGAGTCCAGAGAATTGTCCTAGACTGGTTTGGTTCCGATCGGCCGAAAAACCAGGGACTAGTTCGCAAAAGTAGGTTTTTAACATAATTATTAATATTTCATGAACGGTTTGATTGACAGCAATGGTTCTTGAGGCAAAGTTGTTCATCATGAGGAGATCTATCAAAGGATATGCTTATTGTGTTGATGTGTGCAAAGCCACGTGATTACAGAGGGCGTAAACCTCGTTAGCGCCAACTAGTGGCCGATTTCTTTCAAAATTCTTACAGACCTCTAGGGCCATGAGTCGAACATGCCCATTGAGTTTCGTTCTGATCGGCCTCCGTTAACCTTGCCTTATAGGTGCTCAAATTTTATTGGCCGACGGCAGCCATGTTTTTTGAGATACGCCAATGTCCTCATAGACATACATGGGGCCTTGGACCAAGACACTGCATACCAATTTTTAAGTCAATCGGACTAACGGTCAGGTGATCATAACCCTTTTTATGTTTTTTTAATGTTATAGCGCCACCTAG